>NC_042523.1:2246729-2599018 GCF_900963305.1 Echeneis naucrates
TTTGCCATTAATCTTGTGAAAGACTTCTTCATTTTGATTTATAAAAAAAAAAAAAAAAAAATCACCACAATTTATTTAGTTTTCTTTTTGGGGGTTAGTGTTTTATTTGCATCCAGCATAAAAACTTATTTCCTGGAGATTGATGCAGCAGTCACATTCATCTTGTTGATTGCAAAGTGTTTAAGGTTTACAGGATGTAATTTTGTTGAAGTTAATGCAAATTGAAGCACTTTTAATCTATTCTGAAAATGCACTCAGACTGAAAAACTGGGTTAAGAAATCTAATCTCTTTGTAGGTGGCTTTTTATTGCTTTTTTAGTTTTCTTTAAATTTATTAACAAACAATTTTATGCAGAGGTGTCCCTTTAACAATTTTATATACAAACACAATACTATAGTATTACTAGAATAATAATACTTATAGTGGTGTGGGGAGGGGGCACAACGTTATTCCTGCTTCGCAAGGGAGGCACAACAGAAAGCTCCACTCCTCTTGTTATTCAGTTGCAAAGTAGAGTGGATAGATATATCAAATCAAATAATATCAGTTCTTTATGCAGCACCAAATCATAAGAAAGTCACATCAAGGCACTTTACACATACAGCAGGTCTAGACCAAATTCTTGATAAAATTATGTAAAGAGACCCAACAGATCCTCCCACAAGCAAGCACTTGGCAAAAGTGGCAAGGAAAAACCTCCTTTAAGGAGGCAGAAACCTCGGGCAGAACCAGGCTCAGGGGGAGCGGCCATCTGCCTTGACTGGTTGGATATGTGTAGGCGCTTTTGCTGGTTCTGCCAACTTTGGTAACAAGACAAGACTTTGGAATGATTAGCAGAGTCCTGCTAGAGGATCTCAGTCTGGCTCATAGAGAGTTAGTAGATCACAAGGGGAGAGGCAGCCAGGATTGGTACAATTGGTCTTACTGAAAAGGGATGCTTTGTCATCATCTCACTAGCCAGCTGCAGTGAAACGGGAAACAAGGCAGGTGGGCTGTTGTTACTCACCGCTCCCAGAGATGGGCCGAATCTCCCCGTGGCCATCTTACCCACATAACTGATGAACGTGGAAACAACACCTGGACCAACAGAAAGTGCCATTAGACATTGCACTTGGGCACAATTCGCACATCAGTGTGGTCTGGACTGTGTCAATCTACTTTGGACAGTCCAATGTTTTTTCTGTGCCGTACCTGCAGAGAGGTAGACCGCCAGGAACTGCTCCCTGCCCAGCATGGAGACGGCAGTGGTTGAGAAGCTCCAGAGAACATACATATTGGCAGCCATATGAAAGAAAGAGAAGTGACTGAATGTGGAGAGGATCATGGGACAGCAGAGAGTCTCTGCAGGATGGGAAACAATCAACAGTTGCTGTGAGAAACAATGATGATATTCATCACAGATGCTAGTTAAACTTTGAGTGGACTCACTAGAGGCAGGGTTAGAAGTGAAGTGTTTGATCATGGATCGCTGCAGAGATGGAACTCTCCAACAGCAGAACACCACAGCATTAGCAGCAATGATCCCTAGTAAAACAGAAGGAGACAGTCAGGGTTGGTGGTCTTCCTGGGGCTCCGGATGTTACCATGTCAGGTCATCAATGACAGACCTTTCGGCCACAATTCAGGTCTGCACAAACTCTGACTGAGCCAGGGGATAAAACCTGTGTCACTGCTGTTACATGTCTGTGTCACAGTCAATCAAACACATCTCACCTGTCACCGTCCTCTGACCCTCACTCAAGCTGTTCCACCATTGGTTGATCTAAAATAATATTAGATTACATATTATATAATACTCAACCAGGGTAAAGGAAAAGGTTAAAAAATATACTGAGTAATGAGGTCTTCATCACACATGATCTTCCTCTACTTAGTTTTATTTTAATCTTCCTCACCTCTTTGCGTATGTCTCCTCGTTTCTGAGGATGCAATTTCTCCAGCCAATCAGCTCTGATTTCATTGAAGAAGCTCTGGACTCTGAACTTCACAGACTCGTACTGCCAAATGGCTGCTGAGCCAAAGGAGCAGCCTGTAAACTGACATGGAGTTAACATCTGCCTGTTACAGCCCACTGACATGATGATGTCAGCTCTTACACAAACAGGAAATATTACCTACCCCCACAGTGAAGACCAGTGGTTTGATGAGGTGACTAAAGGTCCGTGGTGGGCTGGGAGGCGCCTGCTGGTCCCAGTAGGGAGTAGAGGTCCGGCGATGGCTTACAGCATCAGGGGACTCCTTGTGTGGTTGTCCCAGCTCCTCCTCCACCTTCTTAGATTCTGGTTTTCTGGCAGCTTTTCTAAAGCTGCATCTCTGCTGGAAGTTGTGAGGCCACCTGCTGGACAAACACAGAACTTCAACTATAGACAATGTCTTCCAGCACACAGAGACCTGATCCCATCAACTCATTTGTCGATTTACAGAAAAGCTTAATTTGATCTTAGGCACAGTACCAAAATCATCATTCTCAAGGATTGGGTTGCAGTCTGAAAAGGTACTGCTGGACACCATGCTAGAAAAAACATATTGTGAGTATTTGGACATTGCACTTTGTTATTTTGTAACTTAGATAAATATTTAAATTTATTGTGCCAAATAAATAGGTAGCAATCATCAGATTTCACTAAGATGATTTAGATGTTTAATTAACTGCTGCACATTAATTTATGAACCAGTTTTACTTTTCATCTAACAGGATCTAGGATCTTTGTGTTGCAGTGTCACTTTGCTTTGATGGTTTCAGTCAACACCCAGTGGTTCTTAAAGTAGGTGATGTAGCAGCGACCATCAAATTAGCTCTATCTAGTTTTCTGTGTTGCACTTTTCTTGAGAAAAAGACATAGAAAACTCTCCAGATAAAGGCATTTTTATAAGAGCGGCAACACAATGTCCAAAGTTGTAAAGTTCAGACCAGGAAGCCCTACGTCTGAATCCCTCCCTCTCACTTTAACAATAAAGTTTAATAAAGCTTTTATTTGTTTGACCTTTTTTTAAAATTTCGATTGTAACAACATGGATGAGCATTGATCTACGCTATTATAGTCCTCTCTCTATTGTGAGAAGAGACCATTGCGTTTTAATTTTTATAAAACACTTTCAACGTTTTTTAATCATCAATATACTTTTTTCCCCCCTTTCCACATCCAGAGAAGACAGGAGCAGGTTCATTATATAAACCATCACACGAGAAAATCCCAGACTCTCGATTTAAAAAAAAAAAAAACTGTTTTATCTTAAACCTTTAGCCACTACAACTACATCACACAGCACCTATTCATTGTGACCAAACAGGTAACAAAACAAGATCAAAGAAAATCTGACAATTACATGTGACGCTACGACTGAGACGTCGCGCTTTAACGCTATAACCCAAATAGTGACGACTTTATAAATAACAAACAGCTAATTTAGTAAGCGATTCATACTGGGACATGTCACAGTAGGGTTAACCGCCAGATGAAAACAGTTAGCTCTATTAGCTACACTGCTAAAGTTAGCCAGATCAGATTTTGTTGCTATCGAAAAGAACATCTGTCTGCCGGAGCAGGCTGTCTCTCCCCCGGCTGTGCTCACCCACCTGCCGTCCTTCACGGGACACCGTACAACCTCTTCCCCAGTGAGTCTAAGCAGGGTTGAGCAGATCCTCAAAGCCATGTTAGTGCCCGATGACCCATGGGCGACGCAGTCAACCCCCACAGGGTGTTAATTTCCGGGTCAACACAGAGCTCCGACAGGCGGGCGACATCTGGAGGACAGAGACTTACACTGCATCACTTGAAAACACCGACATACAGTCACAACTCATCATATTTTACTTTGAAGAGAAATTATTGCTCTCTCTCTCACACACAAACACACACACACAGATATATATACTTTGAGCGCATACATACACATTTATATATATATATATATATGCATGTTTGCGCTCGATTCTCAACCTCAACCAGCGTGGACATGTATTAGTCAAATTAATTTCTAATTATCCAAATGTACTGAACTGAATTGTGTTTGTTTGTCGGGGCGAACAAATTGCATCTGGTTTACAAAATGATCCTAGTCGATTGATTATAAATACACTAACTTATCACTCTCGCTTTTATGTAGTTCATTGCAGTAAAACCTCTTAGTGGATTGTCTAAATATATACGACAGTTTAAAGTGGCAACTGAAAGTGTAAATTTATATTTAAAAAATAACGGCCAAACGTTAAAAAAGTAATAACAACAACAACAACAACAACAACAACAACAACAACAACAACAACAACCAAACAGTCATGGGAGTCGCCCTGCTAGGGTGGTGCAGTCTGCCTCCAAAGCGGACCTGTACATTTATTTTGAAGGTGGTAAGCAGCGGAAGTGGAGCCATTGTTTCCGGCAGTTGTATTTGGTGTGGTTTAACTCAGCTCGGTTCGATACAGGCCAGCAGCAGCAAGCTCATCTGTGGTGAACCTGTGAGTGACCGCGGAGGAAAGATGGCGGCTCCTGCTCTCTCCGGTCGGGCTGGCTCGGCGGGCAGCCTCGGGAACAGCCCCACCATTGCCACTGGCAGGCTGCCACACGGCGGCGGCGTCGGGCCCGAACTCGACTTTAGGTCAGCGGCCCGCATGGAGGATCTGAACCGGCTCATCCAGGAGTTCAGCAAGCACGACCAACGGGAGTACGACGACCAGCGGGCACTGGAAATCCACACCGCCAAGGACTTCATCTTCTCCATGCTGGGTGAGGGAAGAAACACGCACACACACTGAGCGAAACCCGTTATCCAACAGACTTTAAGGTGAGGGGTGCTGTCCTCCAGGCGAAGGATGCCCAGTTTAGTCCCCGAGAGTCCAGCATCCGTGCTAACTAGCACCGCAGAGCAGGTGCGGGTGCAGGCGCGGAACTGGAGGAAATCAGTTGTTGCTCTCACATGTACGTGTGCACAGCTCAGGTGAGGCTGATGTGCAGCAACATTATCAGCTTAATGTTATTTTATCTACATCTTCGCTCATTTGACAACCTGCAGACAGCTGTGGTTTGGTGCCGTTTTCAGTACAAAATCAGCTTTGATTTGTTTTCAGGAACAGCTGAGGAGATGAAATCTGATCCAAGCCTTTTTGTTAGATTAACAGATCTAGCATCCATCCATCTTCACAAGCTTATCTGAAGTCTGGTCATGGGGGGAGACTTCCTTTTCCCCGGGAGCCTCGGCTAACTCTGACTGGGGGATCCCGAGGTGCTCCCAGGCCAGTGAGGAGATATCTTTCCACCTGAAGTCTCCTCCCAGTTGCAAGTGTTAGGTGCACCTCCCTAGGGAGACGCCCTGGTAGCATACTTATTAGATGCCCGAACCACGTCAACTGTTATCCTTCCCACGCAAAGGAGTAGTGGCTCTACTCTGAGTCTCTCCAGGATGACTGGGCCTCTCACTTTATCTGAGACCCCTGCCACCCTGCAGATAAAACCCATTTCAAACAATTGTATCTCTAATATGGTTCTTTCAGTCATTACCCATTGTTAATGACCACAAGGGAAGGAAGAAGCAAAGACTGACTGCTAGATCCATCAGTGTTTGTCTATTTTTGAAGACTAGTTATAGGTATAAATATTATTTGCATGTCAGACCACAGCAGGTTCTTACCTTGAGCTTCTAAAACAGAACAGTTGTGGATTCACATTATTCATGTTCCATCTGACAGGAATATGACGCTCTCTGCTCTACTGTGTGTCAACAGGTTGGATTACTTTAATTTAGGGCGTACTGGGTGTCCCTAGATCGATTGACAACCCTGTTAAAATCAGCACAGCCTCCTTTCCCAAAAATGCTAGCTTATTTGAACAAAGAAAGGTGAGTGCACGCTGGTCTTTTTTGCATTGTCTCAGACAGAGATGACCTATGTGAAACAAGCATGGTGGTATCTCTGGTCATGGTTCTATAAGAATCCTGATATGTAATTGCTGACCAACCAATGCAGCATCAAATGATGCTTAAAGGCTGAAATATCCTGTGTGCAGAAAAGCAGTGACATAGTCAGCTGCCAGTCACATAGTTTTGGCTGCAGGTTTAGAGACGTTAGCTGGCGCCATCGTCCGTATTAAGTCCTTAAAACTGTATGCATTTACTAATACCATGTGGAGCCGTTTTTTTTCCTTCAGCTAGAGAATCATCTCTCTCTCCTTGTTTGTTTGTTTTTTTTTTTTTTGGGGGGGGGGGGGTCACCAGACTTCATTCAGGGAGTCTAGGGCCCATGGGCATGTGGCCAGTTGCCCTAATAGTTAATTCAGCCTTGGCCTTGGCGACCTGGGTGGATATGACCAGGCCTGACTACCAGGAAGTTGTGAAAGCAACACAGATAATGAACAAATGCAATGCTAGCAATTAGTTTGATCACTCTGGCACATCCATAATGACATAAACAATGTTACATGTTCAGACAAGGGAACTGTTCACAGATACAATGCATCCTTATAATTGTCAGCACAGTCTCAAAAACCACTCAGGTGTAGGTGACCTGTCTTGGTGAGTTAATGGTGTTTGAGACAGTGTATAAAACAGACTGAGGTCACCCCACTGCTTTGATTAAACTTTAATAACAGCATAGATAGTTCTGTCATCCTGATGATGACTGAAAGTGGAAACAGGCAGGACAAACTGTAGGAATGTAAAATCTGATCACTGAAAACAGAGTTAGAGTATTATTATGATACTGGAACTCCAAGATAAAAGATTAAAGCACACACAGCAAAAATATCCACTAAGCTGAGCCAGGCAGTTAAATTTAGTATTTCATTTCTTGAACACACTGACAGTCTGCCAACAGATTAGTCAGGTTGGTTTCAGATATAACTGGAACTGAAATTCAACTGTCATTGTGTGGACAGATCTGTCTCCTCCTGTCAAATGTCCACATAGAAATAACACCACAAGTCCCTAAAATGTTCAGGGAATGGCAAACAGTTGATTCCAAACTGTGTTTGTTTTGAAGATGGGGGAGTTCAATGTTGTCTGTGAAGATACATAAAAGGTTCAACATTTACCTTCTTAACCCCACCCACACCAACCTGGCCCAAAAATCAAAGAAATAGGATGATAGTCACGGCTTGTCGGATTAAGCTTCCTCCAAACATCTATTTCGATTTCAAATCCTTCATTGTTGAGTTTATTTTACTATATTATTATTATTATGTCCTAAGTTAGAGGTGGAGGATTCCATTTTTGATAATATTGATATCCCCACCGCATATAAGCACACCCGAGCTTCAATAGACAAATCAAATAACTTTTTATAAAAGTCCAATCACTTCCAGGCGGAACATAGCAATCCTTCCTGTTATCATTACGTAACGACCTTTTATCTTTCACCTCTGAAATGTGTTCATATTGAACTTGATTTGAAACAAGGATGGCTGACTCTCTTCTATGTCCTGATTTATAGGATGAATAAAATACATGTTTAAAGCCACCTCTTTTCAGTTTTGCATGTTCAGTTTCAGATAGATGTTTCCTGAAGGAATGCCACATGGGTACCCTCCTTCCTCTGTTTTGACAGTATATTAGCTCTCTTAATCGGAGTAAGTATTCCATTTACATTGAAGCAGACCATTCTCAAAGTATTACTTACCAGTACCATTACTAAGGTTTGTTTTACAGGTTTCGAATGGGGTTAGTGTGACATCTCTATTTCTGCTCTGAACTGCAGTGAACACAAAAAAACAACTTACCCTTGAACATGGGTCGAGATAACTACAGTGAGAACAATACGGAGCCCAGTGAATAAACAACAAGTAGACTTCCACTATTAGGGAACTTACAAGCTCCTTAAAGCTGCGGGGCAAGCCTTTGTAAAAGACCACCTCCTTCTTCCCGGCAGACGACAGGATCAGATCTTTAGTGGTGTACTCCTGGAAGTTAATTATTATTGACCACGGCGGGGCTCTCTGTGGTGGTCGGGGAGCCAGGGCTCTGTGACAACACTGTATTTTCAGGTCGAGCCTGCCAGGGGTGCCCGCAAAGTTCATCATATTATTTTCTTCCTCACCTTTAGGTATTCCGTCGATGTGAATATTTTTTTCACAGTGACCGAGCCTCTAAATCTGTCCCTTTTGTTTGCATAAGTTCCTGTTTAGCTGCATTTGTCGACGCGAATCCTCCAGGCCTTGGTTGCGCTCCTCCAGCTCGGCCACGTGCTTCTCAGCTTCCCCAACTCGTGTGGTTGTTTTTCAGGTAGCCTCTAATGTCTACCAGGGCCTGGTTAATCTCGTCTTGGAGTTCAGTTAGCCCCTTCCTCACGTCGTCTTTCAGTTCAGACCGGAATGACTACAGCTCATAGTAATAGCAAGCCAGTTTCAGCCGAGTGGAGTCTGGCTGTGCTAGGTGAGCTAGCATTAGCGTAGTCATCGGTCTCCACGGCTACTTACTCAAATTAACGGATCTTGTATTCATTTTGCTTTTAGCTCTGCTGGACTTATCCCCATCCTCAAATATATTTACTAAATTACTGAATCTGGGGATGTTATCTGTGTTTCAGTGAGAGCGTCAGGGTTAGCACGCCATCTTGTCTCTGTGCCACCAGAAGTCGATTTTGGGACATTTTTAATCAAAATGTGAGTTGTAGTAAATGAGAATCACAATTATATGAATAGATTTTTTTTTTTTTGGCACACCCCAACTAGCAATGTAGTTTTGTGGTCCAATGTCTCAATACCTCACTGCAGTTGCATGAGACTGATGAATTTTCTCAGCAAGTGAAACACAGAAGCAAATACAGTCAGAGTGAACTTAATTGTCTCTGTTCTCACAACCTGAAACAGTAACCCTAAAGCAGAATAGTGTGACTTTGTTGCACCAGCTCACTTGACCAATAGTTGCTACTTTGCTTGATATAAATGAAGTTCATGTGAAGTGTTGTCTGGACACTCACAAAGAGAAATTGGCTGAGAGTAACGTCCCCTCTCCTCCAAGTCCACTGATAACAACTCCATGAGGTGTAATCAGAAACAGAGCTTGTCACTTCTGTACCTGTACCTTAGTTTCTAATTAATGATTAAATGATGAGCAATTTACTTGATTGACCTGCATTTTCCCTGGTAAAATGTGAAAAACAAAGAGCTAAATATTGCTTCCAGTATACTGAAAAAAAATGGATGTCCTATTTCTTAATCAGTGACCCTGACAGTCAAGGAAAAGGAAATAAAAGAAAATGAAAAAAGAAAAATTTAAGCTACCTTAAAATGGAAACAAATTGTCTACTGGCTCATCTGTGAAAGTTATTAAATCTCAAACTAGTGCCCTTCACCTTCCTATAATCGCAAACCTACCTCCCCAACACTGTGGAGATTCCAGGTTGTGAAACCGATGCACTCACTCATTGCAGAATTTTAATTGTTTAGGTGGTAACTTAAACTTCTTGAGCTATTGTACAGCACTGTGTACATTTGGGTTTTCTCTAAATATTTATTTAGTTCGAAATGTTCCCACATTTGGGCCACTTACTGTTTGTGTGTTTCTGTGTGTTTATTGCATTCACATACCTCAGTGTGCAGAATAGTTAATTAATTGACAACAAATTTTTATTAAATCGAGAGACGTCTTATTGACAGTTCAAGATTTGGATCAGTCTGACCTTTTGATTGGAGCTTTGCTGCTTTACTTCTATGTGTCTAGCCATCAATTCTTGTCCACCATCTTTGCCAATGATGAGGGAAAATTCAATGTGCCTTTTTTTTCTTCTTGTTTTCTGAACTACTATCTCCTGTTACAGTCTTGAGTCACAGATTGAATTAGCTGAATTTGAGCGGATTCTGAATATGTGGAGAAAATGGCATCTCTCACATAAGGAAAAGCATCTTAAACGATCTCAAACGAACTCAAAAATGCTACACTACAAAATTTGAAAAAATAGGCAACTCACACACAAATATATTAAATTAGAATATCTTGCGGAGTGATGTCCCACTTGAAGTGGTCTTGGGGAAATCCGACAGAATATGTTTGATATCATACAGTAGGGCTTGGGCAGTTTGTGGAAAGTATCTAATTACAGTTTTCCGGACTGATTGATGCAGTTGTAATTTAATTTTGTACTTTTTGAGGTTTTTTTGATCTGCTCTACTGGGACATGTTTCGTTGAGGACATCAGGTTTGATGGACATATAATCGTAAGGGCAGACCAAGACTAACAACATTTCACAAATCCATCAGTTTGAGGACTGTGCAACCAGTTTGACACTGCATGGGCTACTCAATTCAGAGTGCACAAAAAGGTGTGCACAAGAGACACTGAGCTGCTGTTGGTGTCATTTAAAGCATTTTATCTCCTGCAGAGTTTGGAGAAATTACTGTAATACTTGTCTACTTTGCAGGGCCAAATAAGAACCTGCAGAAATGATAACTGACAGCTTTAGCATGCTTTCAATTGCTTAGTATGACAGTTGTGCAAGGAAGAAAGGTAGCCTTCTGGTCTCGGTCTGACTTGCTGCATAAAGTTTTTTTTGTACAACCCAGCCTTTTTTGCGATTTGCTTGTTACAATGTATGGAATTGCAATTTTGATCAGCCATATTGTTCAGGCAAACAGGCAGTGTCATAACAGTTCTGGAGGTTATACAGTGGGTCTGAAAATCCTTTCACACCACTAGATAATGTGATCAATGTGCTGATTGCCCCACACCACACATCTTTATCTCTCTCAGAGGACTGCCTGAACAAGATGTGGTTTCACAATATGATGATGAAATAGTTTTTGTTGATATGATTTCTTTTTTTTTTTTTTTTCCCTCTCAGGAATGGTTCAGAAGTTGGACCAAAAGCTCCCTGTGGCCAATGAATACCTCCTCCTCTCTGGAGGCATAAGGGAGGGAGTTGTGGACATGGACCTGGACGAGCTGAGTGTCTATGCCCGTGGCACAGACTATGACATGGACTTCACCCTGCTGGTACCAGCACTGAAACTCCATGATCGCAACCAGCCGGTGACCCTAGACATGAGGCACTCGGCCCTGGGCCACTCCTGGCTCAGCCTCCGCCTCTTTGATGAAGGAACCATCAACAAGTGGAAGGACTGCTGCACCATTGTCGACCACATCAATGGTACCACAAACTACTTCTTCTCGCCAACACTGGTTGCTGACTGGTTCTACCAGTCCATCTCCCTAGTGCTGCTAGAAGTGCAGAAGAAGCCGCAGAGAGGTATGCCAAGAGTAGAGAAGGTAGAGAGGAACGGTACCATCATTTCCGTCATCCTGGGTGTTGGGAGCAGCCGGATGCTCTACGACATTGTCCCTGTGGTGTCGTTTAAAGGCTGGCCAGCCGTTGCTCAAAGTTGGCTGATGGAGAACCACTTCTGGGATGGGAAGATCACAGAGGAGGAAGTGATCAGTGGTTTCTACCTTGTCCCTGCCTGCTCTTACAAAGGCCGAAAGGAGAATGAGTGGCGTCTGTCATTTGCCCGCAGTGAGGTGCAGCTGAAGAAGTGCATTTCATCCAGTCTCATGCAGGCCTACCAGGCCTGTAAGGCCATCATTATCAAGCTCCTGTCCCGCCCCAAAGCCATTAGTCCCTACCACCTCCGGAGCATCATGCTATGGGCATGTGACCGCCTCCCTGCCAATTACCTGGCACAGGATGACTTCTCCGGTCACTTCCTGCTTGGCCTGATCGATGACTTGCAACACTGCCTTGTCAACAAGATGTGTCCCAATTACTTCATTCCCCAGTGCAACATGCTGGAGCACTTGTCGGATGAGACAGCCATGCTACACGCCCGCAAACTCTCCTCAGTGCGTTCTGACCCAGCAGAGCACCTTCGCACCACCATCGAGCACGCCAAGGCCGCCAATAGGCTGACAGTGGAACTGCAGTGGCGGGGCAGCTCCAACAACTTGCCATCACCACAGTCTGATGCAAGCGGAGAGAACCAGCCAGACGACCGACTAGCCAAGAAGCTTCAGCAGCTAGTCACAGAGAATCCTGGGAAATCCATATCGGTATTCATCAACCCAGATGACGTGACACGACCACACTTCCGCATTGATGACAAATTCTTCTGAGACACATTCTCCCAGACCCCTTCCCTCTCTTATTCCTTGTTTTTCTCTCTGCGTTCCTCCTCGTCAACCAGGGCGCTGCCTCCTCTGAAACTTTATTTTCTACATTTTTTTTATGTTTCTCCTCCACAGAGTGAAGTGCGGTTATTGTAGTTGTCTGCCACAATTATTATTATTTTTTTCTATTCTCTCTACCCTCCTCTTTCACTGTGTGCCCTGTGTTTTTTACCAACTGAATGTCTTTTAAATAGATAGCTGAATAGCAACGCATTGTTTTTGTTTAGTTTTTTTTTTTACCGAAGAAGGAAGTATAATCCACTTTCAGATGGATAACTGTCAGTAATTTATCAGAGTCAGAGTATCAGGGACATGAGACAAAAACTGACGCCTCCTAAGAAATTGCAACAGCTTGTTCAAAAATAGTTTGGGTTCACTGATAGTGGACAGTCCCACTTGAAGTCTTTAGTATCCAGGTAATGTTATCTTCACTAAATTCTGATGCAACCACTAGCCAGTCATTACCACTGAAGGAACATAATGTCATTCATACATATTAATTTATCATGTTGAACTGTTACAAATGCACAATTTCTGTCATCCATTTTGACTCTAATCTTGTTTACTTTTTTTAAATTAGCTCTTTGCGTCTCAGGAATTATGATTTTTCCTAATTATCACTTGGTTTGATTAAATATTTAAGAAATAGATATTAAGAGATATTTACTGTTGTACAAGCTTATTTATATATCTTAATTCATATATTATTTATTCATAAGACATTTATTATTATTATTATTATTATTATTATTATTATTGTTATTGTTGCTGTTATTATTATTATTATTATTATTATTATTATTATTATTATTATCATATATATTATTATAAGGATTGAACCATTCATTAATACAATAACATACAATTGAAGTGTTATTTATCAGTTTATATTAATGTAATATTTGTTTCACATAACCTCTCATAATTTGTCACCCAGTTAGAGAAACATACCCTCCAAAGATATTATATCATGATTGTAACTTTGAAACAGTCATAACTATGATATACTATCTGAATGAGGCAATGAAAGATACTAATTTCTCTTAGTTAGACTGTAAGATTTACTATGAGAAGTGAAAAAAATAAATGATGATGAGGTACTTTTTCAAAATAAGAAAGACAAAAGGCTAAGCTGGAGGGGTTTTGTTTCGCGCAAAACATTAATTAAATATGGGTGGTGGTGATGATGCCAATTGGCAGGTAGTGTCTCAAAGCCAGGAGTGCGACAGTGATGGAGTTTAGTTTGAAGGTGGATTTGGTCACCTCTGAAGAATGCTTCAGTCCTGCTGGGGCACAATTGTACTAATGTCTTAGAAACTAGTTGTAAATAGAAGACTGGACACTGGTGTGTAGACAGGAAGGAAATAGAGACTGATGATGCTGTGTGGACAGCATTTCGTCAAGCTTTGCACAGAATGTTAGAAAAGCAAATAAATAACTTTTCCTCTTAATTGTGGATGTCAGGTTCATCCTCACTCTCAAATGTATCATATCATTAGACATGTGACACTGAAAAGCTGTTGTCATACAGCACAGTTTAAATGTGTGTTAACCAGTGGAGCAGCAGCCAGTAAACAGTGATACTGCAGTAACAGTAGCTTCATCAGTGGACTAAGTCAAGCAGCTTCACCCTTAGAGAATTTACCGTCTTAAATATTGATCTGACGATGGTCTTGGTTCGCGAGCTAGTTCAGATCACAGACTTTGCATAGCTGCTAATTTTCAAACTACTCATGTCAGCACTAGTTTCAGCCTTCGCCCACACATACAGGCTCAAAACGTTTTTTGCTCTGCATGGGGTGCCCTCTAAAGATGCCCTGTGTATTTATGATATAACCTGCAACAAGCTTCTTGGAGTTAAGTAGAAGATGGTGTGGAAACACATCCTTCAGGTACTGAAAGTTGATTATCAGAAAACCTCAGCTGAAACCACATTAAAAATGTAAAAACTGAAGGAGAATATTGTGCTTTAAAAATGGGCCAAATTTTACCTTCATATTACTCTGTCCAGTTAATCATTGATAGTGTTGCGCTAGGTCATACACTTGAGTATAAACTAAGTAAAAAAAAAAAAAAAAGTGGTGAAAGAGGAGTCCACACTTCCCAAACAGCTCACCAATCACAGTGTGGGGTGGTCAGGATTGACATATGTGGACTTATTCAGCAGGATGTGGACAGGGCGCTGAGGGACCTTCAGTCCAACAGCTACCAAATCCTTGTGCCAGAACAGCAGCTAAAATACTGAGGTTAGTTCAGGACATGTTTGCGGCCTAGAAACTAAATAACTGGGTCGCAAAAAACTCTCCACATTAATTGATTTTGTTGAGACAGTTATTGAGATATCATGAATTAGGATATTTATTAATATCCTCACATGACTTGAAAATATGTCCCATATGTGATGCAATAAAAAAATGAGTTCTTTACCAGTATAAGGTAAAGTGAATTCAATTGCCTTTGGAGTTTCAAGAATATTATAATTTCATCATAACATTGTGAGTTGATGTCATCTCATTCCCTGTGTCCACCAGTTTGCTGTCAGTCAGATCTGGCAGTGAAGTCCCTTTGTAATGTCATACAGGCCTCAAAGCAGCAGACGTGTGTCTGCGGTAAAACTTCAAATCTGAGCTGTCATCACTGTCCCCTCCACTGTTTAACTCTCGGGTTGATCTGCTGTAGTATGACCATCTCCTGTTAGTGCCACAGATCTATTTGGACACTATCACTGGTATCTCTCTTCACCTCCTCTCGCTTTCCTCTGTTTTCTTTTGATCAGAAGTGATCGCACAACTACCTTCACTGTTTCTGTACCACCTTGTGTCTGTTTGTGGGTTGGTTTGTTGTTGTTTTTTTGTGTGTGTGTTTTTTGTTTTTTTGTTTTTTTTTTAAACTTGACAGCTTTTGTCTTCAGCTGCTTTCCGTGTGTTGATGTGATGAGATTTTTGGCTCAATTCAACCAGCTCAGGGTGAGAGTCATAGTGGATCACGTGGTTGGGAATGTACTCTGACAATTTCAGAAACATGGATGGTTGGTTTAGTTCCAGCCTTATTCTAAAGGTGGCAAAGCTCAGGGTGGGATATCCCACTGTGCACCTTATGTTGCTCTGGTCTCAGGAGTCAGTGCAGGATCAGCTCAAAGTAGGACAGCAATCTCGGCCTGCTTTTCCTTGTAATGGTTTGACTTGCAGGGGCCCAGCCACAAAGCTACAACATTATTAATGACACAACAGGCACCTGTAGTTGAACACTTACAGCAAAACATCATGGGAGTTGCTATTGGTCCTGAGCTGGTTGCATTGAAGGTGTGTCTACCCCAGTTTTTGTTGCTTTTGTGTTGTCGATAGTCTGAAGCATTTCCAAAAAATGCCAAATAACCTACAGACATCTGACTATATATATCCCCATCCTCAAGTGCAATTAGTGAAAACACACACATATGTAGCATTAAGACTAAAAGACATAAAAAATGTTAATACACACTAACCCTCCACAAGCCAACATTAACACACACACACGCTCACGCATGCATGCACACACACTCAACCACTCACTCACATTCTCAGAGGTTTTTCACACCATCAAAGTGCCACACACTCCCCTGCTTGGTGGAAATGTGATCAGTGTGCTGTTCTTTTGGGCTTCATGGCCTTTGAGCTTTAGTCCTTTCTTTGTTCAGAACTTTTGGATTGTGAGTTTTTATTCTCTATGTATCTTGCTGCTTTGCTTTGTTCTGCTGTTAAATTTCTTTAAGCAGCCTTGAAATGTATGGTTTCCCTTCAGATGGCAGCTCCTCTCTAATCTGCGAATGTTTTCCACTATAATTCAGTGTACAGTAGAGTCACCACAAAGTCTTTTAACCAGAAACTCTCAGTCTGGTCTATCGTATGAACTCATTTGAGCTGTGTGTTATAAATAACTGGACCGTAAATTGGACAATAAATAATAGTGATTTGGATAAATCTGCGTCTCACATTCCTGCATGATTGGCTGTGAAGGCAGCACAGGTTGAAAAACAGAGACCCCAGGATTCCACCATGGGGAACTCAGAATTAATGTCTCTGAGCAAGGCACTAATCTCCAAAGAGCAAAATAAATAGTATATAAGTAAATACAGAGTTGTTTGAGAAGAAATGTTTTTAGACACAAGCAAATGAGAGTTATGTTATGAACTTGTTTGCAGTAGTTCTTAAACACACAAGTTCTTTTGGAGTTCTTTGGTATCTTGTGCCAATTGTCCAATTGTAAAAAATTAAGGAGCACAAAGTATTCTTCAAAGTTATCATGTGCACCAACATAATCTTCTATATAATGGAAAATAACAAAATCAACTGTGTACAATTCTAACATATTTCTGAACACAATATCAAAGTTATACCACCTAAAGTATGTTTTTTTTTTTTTTTTTTTTTTTTTTTTTTTTTATAATTACTCTTTATTTAAAAGGGAATTCAATTCACTCCATAAGTATAAATGTAAGTCAAATTGCCATGATAAAGAAAGCTGCGGAGCTGTGCACATAAGTGAGAAACAAGAAAGAGAAACACCACTCAATAATTATAACATAAAATTAATATTTATTTATTCAATTAATGAGTTCAACGCTACTTTTATCCCAACATGCAAACTGTGTTTTAGCTCAGACCAGAAGGAAAAAATGTAAAATGTAGTTATAGGTTCGAAAAGAAAAACATATAAAATTTGTAAACAATTAGTGGCATTTATTACATCAGAGGCCAAAAGGGTAGATGCTTCAACACTACCTCACTATGTCTGATCCTGGGTAACAGCTCAAATGAGCAGGGAGGAAATACACAAAACATCAGTCTGTAGTGATCACACAACTGTGAACACCTCACCTTAAATATACATAGTAGAAATCAGTTAACTAATGTCCTCAACAGTTGAGTCCATCCACTGCCACTAAGGGACACAGTGGAAGGAGATTTTGATGGAGTTTGAGGGCATTGGTCTGCAGAGATGGAGGGAGCTGTGATCTGAACTGCAGTTTGTACAAACGCAGTGACATTATCTCCTGTAATGTGGAACCACTGTTGTAAATAGCATTTAATAATAGAACTTTAACTCCTGTCTGATCGTTTCTCTGACCATCATTTCAGTTCATCAGCAACAGCTCAGCTGATTGGCCTCTGCTCACCAGAATCAGAATCAAAATACCATTTCTTTTCATTGAACACTACAACGAAATTAAAAATGCAGCCCTTCAACAGTGCTGAACATAACATCATATAAAAAAATGTTTTTGTTAAAACTACATTTCAAACAAGAATATTCCTTGGCAAAAATTTTGAGAGTGACTTGTGGGCTGCTGTCAGGATGAGGACATTGATTTGGCAGAATTCGAGGAGTGTGTATATCTGTGCGTGAGTGCGTGTGTCAGACCAGTCAGACCGAGGCGTTAGGAATTGATGAAGTCTTTTGGATAAGAGGCAACACTTCTTTGACAAAACCTAAGTCCTGAGTTCAGATGCTTTCAATTCTGTTGTTGGCCGGATATTACTGTGAACTGTGTGAAAGAGAATATACACAGACTTACATCTATTTTACACATTGTGTGTGTGTGTGTGTGTGTGTCTGTCTGCGTGTGTATCCGCATCTGTCTGTATGTGTATGTTTGTGTGCATGTCTGGCCGTGTTTTTGTGTGCGTCTCTGTTTATGTTTCTGTATGTAAGTATGTGCTTATGTATAGGGCTGTCTGTATACTGTATATTTGTGTTTCTTTGTGTGTGTGGTTTTGTGTTTCTGTGTGTGTGTGTGTGTCTGGACACCAGTCTCTGTGCATTCTGCAGTCTAACACTCTGGACAGCTCTCCCTCCCACCAGAGAAAAATACATGGGGAGAAATAGGAGAGACGAGGGGTGAGTATGTCCTTTAGAAGTACACAGTTCAAATTTGGTTTGTCTGACTGTGAAAGTAGACACATTTTTCAAGAGACAAGAATCTCTACTACTTTGGAGAAAATGACAAAAGGGCGATTTACTTTTTTTTTTTTTTTTTTTTAAATATATATAATCATCAGCTCACTGACGCACTCTAACTTAAGTGTCCTCCACTCTAAGCCACCAACATTCTGTGCAATACACACACATGGGAAACTAAAATTTTCAGCAGAAATGAGGTGAAGCGAGCATTAGACTTGAACAATTGCTGATCGAAAAGTATAAAAGATATCAGAAAGATTAATACACAACTTGGTAGAGAACATTTTTGTCCTTTTTAAAGGTTAAATGGACTGTGTAGCTCTAAGTATGCCAAAGTATCAGAGGTTTGAAAAAGCTTAAGATTTCTGGGGATTTTCACCATCTCTCATGAGTAATGAAAGTTTTTTTTGGTAGGCAATCAAAATGTTTACGATAGAAAAATAATAAATAAGAATAAGAAACGTCAGCAATAACAATAGTGACTCACTAATAAGTGATGTAATCTGTAAATATATGTATATTTTAGGATCACTCTTAGTGGCTGGTGTTTGCAGGAAAGAATGGCAAGGCAATGGTCAGGAGGAGAAAATCAAATGGTGTTTATATGCAGAGATAACACCAAACATGGCAGCAACAGAGAACTGACCAGCATAGACTATAATGGGAGATCCCATCTTAAGGGGCAATTCAAAGTTTATTGCAGACTAAAGTCCCCTGATTTTTAACTAGCCAATATTTATATTTACAAAAACCCAACACCTGCTGGCCAACCCAATAATAAACATCCAAACATAATCATTGTTGATAAATATATAAAATAATTCCCAAATCCATCCTCTTCCCACCTGGTTTTCCCAGAATGTTTAATAAACCACCTGGAGCCAGGGGGAGTCTTTTGGCCAAACTCTGTGAAGCAGTCTCAAAGGAAGACAGGTGAGTGACTAACAATTTAAACATATTTAAATTTATGCAGTAGTACACACTTTGTTCAGATATTTAACATACCAATTTGCTGCATAGCTCTGAATGTAATTTAAACAGTTGTTTGTCAATTATGAACAATTGGATGCACAACCAATAGGAGACTGGGGTAAGTTGAGCCACCCCTTCTTGCTAGGAAACCATACCACAAACTGAGCATGTGACCAATGATTTAGGAGGAAGGCATCATTTCATGGATTCTGTGAAGGTAAGAACCTCATGGGTAAAGTGGTTAGACATTTATGTCCAAAAAAACATTTTTCACCCAAAACAGTGAATTTAGTTGATTTATTAGTTTCATGAGGTTTGCACTTAGACCAAAATAGATAAGTTTGAATTTGTTTTAAACATCAATTTTAGTATCTATAAGCATGAATGTGCACAATTTTAACTGTGGGGGCTAATAAATTCAATATGGTAGCACTGACCAACTCACTTTCTTGGGTGAAAAATATTTTTTGGGGCATAAATGTCTAACCACTTCACCCCAAATACATATGTATATATAACCATATATATCTTGATTTCTTGATTTATTAAATTAATTAATGCATTTAATATGTAATTATTTTAATAGTATTTATTTAGATTTATTTAGATTTATTTGAGTGATAAAATTAAATTTATTTTGATTTATAAAATTAAATTAAGCTTTTTGATGTTTTTGAAAGAGCCATGAGAGAAGTGAGAGAAGGGAAGTCGGTTAGAGCTGCAGCAAAGCAGGCCAAAATAGACAGAATGACACTGAGGAGGTATATTGATAAAAAACAAAAGGTGCCTTTGAAAAAAAACAGGCTATGATGGAGTCACAGAGGCAAAAAAGGTGTTCACAGATCGCATGGAGTCTGAGATTGCAAAACATATTAAAGATTTGCTGATCAGCTTCATGGGCTTACTAGCCTGAAGTGTAGGGAACTTCGGGAACCGGTCCCAGACAGCTGGTCAAGACAGGAACGAGCAGGCAAGAGATATTGAACACTTAAACCTTCCTAAATATGATATTTGGGGGAGAAAAATAAAATATTATTATTACAATAACTCTTAGTTGGCATCTCAAAAAGATTCAACATGACTGATGTCATTTAAGACATCAGAGTAAATCTGGAGGCAGATCGTTCAGTTATCAGGCTACTCTTCTATGGAACCAACTTCCAGTATCAGTCCGGGGGGCGGACTCTTCAGTAATTTTTAAGACCAGGCTTAAAACTTTCCTGTATGACAGAGCTTATAGTTAAAAAGTTAAAGTCCTACTCTTTAGCTATGCTGCTGTAGGCCTAGATGGCTGGGGGAAGGACTGAGCTTCTCTCTCTCTCTCTCTCTCTCTCTCTCTCTCCCACTCTCCCTCTTTCTCTCTCCCTCCCTCCTTGCATGCGCTGATAAGAACCATCCTTCTTAAAAAAAAAACCCAGTTCTAAGCAATTATACTGTATTTACTAACCATGTTCTGCCAAAGTCTCTGTCTCTCCCAGTTCCTCTCCTCTCTCTCCCTGTCCTCATCCTGCAGGTGGTGACTCATCTCCATCCCATGTTCCTGCAACACCTGCTGGTCCCATATTTCATGAATTCTGCACTACAGCTCAACTCCATGAACTCCATGCAGCAACATGTTCCTGCCTACACCCCCCCCCCTCCAATGCCTGTCTCATTCTCTATCTCTCTCTCTCTCTCTCTCTCTCTCTCTCTCTCTCGCTCTCTCTCTCTCTCCCACTCTCAACCGGTCGAGGCAGATGGCCGCCCCCCCTGAGCCTGGTTCTGCTCGAGGTTTCTGCCTCTTAAAGGAAGTTTTTCCTTGCCACTGTTGCCAAGTGCTTGCTCATCGGGGGATCTGTTGGGTCTCTTTAAATAAATTTATAAAGAGTTTGGTCTAGACCTGCTCTATATGTAAAATGCCTTGATGTAACTTTGTTATGATTTGGCGCTATACAAATAAATCTGATTTGATTTGATTTGATTTAGAGCAAGGTACATACATTATACATTGTATGACCTTCCCATTCACTGTATTGAACAACTTAATTTTTCCAGGAGTGGATTGGCTTGAGTCGTTCAAAAAACACCACCATCTATCGTGCCAGACACCAGAGGCCACATCTTTGGCAAGGGCCACGGCCTTCAATGAGCACAATGTCAGTCTGTTTTTTGACAAGCTGGCATTAGTGATGGACAGGTATTTGATGCTTAGTGTGAGAAATATTTTTGTAGTCTATATTGGAAATTAATCAGTGCCCTCTAAAAATGTATTTATAAAATCTTTGCACTGTCTGATTTCAGATACAAGTTCCCTCTGAACATGATTTATAATGTAAATGAGACAGGTGTCACAACTGTACAGAAACTGAAGCAAATTGTGACAGAGATGGGGAAAAAACAAGTTGGCTCAGTCACATCTTGTGAAAGGGGAGAGCTTGTAACTTTAGTGTGTGCTGTGAATGCCACATGATCCTCCTCAAGGAGAAATATCAGAGTATATGTCCTGTAGTTTAGAAATAAAGACCAGTGTTCCTTTTTTTCTGAGCTCCTGAGAGAAATCACTTTAGTAATAGTACTGATTGGAATTTTGATCAGCAACAGATTTCACACTCTCATCGAGGACATGAATATGCTCCTCTCTTCATCTCCCTGTGACCTTTAGGATGTAATTTTTGCCACAAAAATTCAAGGTTAATTTATTGTCATTTACATGCTTGCCCTTGAAACAAAATGTGTACACAGGTCAGGAAGCGTAATGAATGAAAAATAAAGTTTGGTTTATACAAAGTTTCAAATGGAGTTCAGTGGTCTAACAGCCTCTGGGTAGAATCTGTTTTGAGCATAGATGTTCTGGTCTACAGCTCCTTGCCCTGTGGAGGGGGTCAGGCAGTCTAAGGGCTGGGTGGGTAAGCCCCCCATGATACACTGGTCCTGCCCCTAATGATATAAACGTCCTCAATAGAAGGAAAGCTGCTGTCTGACTTTCTGGGGGGTTTTCATCACCTTCTGCAGCTCCTTCCTGTCAGCAGTAGAGCAGTTCCCAAAGCAGGTAGTGATGGAGGAGGTAAGCGTACTTCTTACCACATGCCTGCACAGAGCTGCAAGCACTGAGATGCTGAGACTGGTCTGCCTCAGCCTCCTGAGGAAATGAAGGAGTTGGTGTGCCTTTTTTAAAATGGGGGAGGTGTTTATGGTCAACTTCAAGTCCCAGGAAATGCAGAAGCTATGGACCATTTCAACAGATGCTTCGCTGATGAACAGATGTGGTGGGGCATTTCCTCCTAAAATCCACAACCAGCTTCTGTGTCTTCCCCACACTGATGCAGAGGTTATTCTCCTCACACCAGTCCACGAGGTCTTTCACTTCTTGCTGATAAAGCATACATTAAAATGGTCAAAGGTCACAAGTCAGTTTGATCTCTCAAAAAAAACATTTGTGGCTTCAAATTCATACATTGACACATTTAAGCAAATTTAAGTCCCTTTACGGAAAAAATAACATCCTGAAGCTGGTCTTGGTCTGCCCCCTGAATCTGATACAATGGCCTTAACCCCAAAGTGAGAGTTGTAGCTACTGGGGAAATTCAAGTTAAATCCTGGGTTTTCATTCCTACAATGGTTGATGACTTCTTAACATGATATACGACTGCAGTAATTTATCCTGAATGGTAAACCTGCTCCAGTGCCGGTTATTATAGTATTTAGTTTTTAAGTATTTAGTATAAAAGCCCCACCCTTTAACCAATCAAGTCTCTCAAAAAATGACCGATAGTCAAAGTCCAAGGACAACCCCATAGAGCTTGGCATGGATAGTCTTGATAGCCTTGTGGGATTCCATCACAGGCCAACTAGAATGGAGGTTACGCTCCTGACCAGCAGTTACAGCATGGTACCAGAAAACCCATGTTCTAGCATTACAGGCCCAGTAATAATGGCCAAAGCAGGAAGTCCAAGATGACCTTCGGTTGTAGGTTTTTGTAAGCAAGCCTTGGCTATGCTAAGGGAATGATAATCAAGTCTACTGTCTTAAAAAGGAAGGACGATGTAAGGAAGATGGGTACATTCTGAAAAAGGTAAATGACTTGGGGCAGCACAATCATTTTAATCATATTGATATGTCCAATCAATGACAAAGGGAGAAGTTTCCATTTTTCTATCATGCCTCTAAGCTTGATAGTAAATTCAATATACTTATGTTTAAAGAGTAGTTTAAGATTACTGGTGATATTAATCCCTAAGTATCTCTAAGTAGCAGCAACCTTAAATGATAGAGCACTGAGAAAAACAGAGTCCAAGCCGCCAGACAAAGGCATGAAGAGACCTGTGAGAACCTCCAATACAATAAAAATCGACACAATTTCACTGCACAAATAACAAAGTAGGCTATGGGTGTTAAATAATAATAAATCTGATTTGATTTGAATTGATGTAATATCAAAATGAATGACTGATCCGCTGAATAAAGCATTGCCTAGCGTGTGAAGAATCTGCATTGAAAGTTCCCAGTTACAGTTTGAATAATGAATAAGTCGCATTTATAGCACCGTATTGACCATAAGAAGGAAGATAGGACAAAAAAAATTACCACCTCACTATCTTAACAGTTTAACCTACACTGAAAAATCATAATAGTTTAACTTAGGCCTAAGCTTTATCTGATAGAGTTTCAGCAAACCGTTCTGCAGCTGAAGGTGTCTCAAAGACATACACAGTGTTGGTGTCGATTGTTTGAAGCTTGGCTGCAAAATGAAGAGAGCACTTGGCTCCAGCTTCAGTGAGCCTGTTCCTCACATTGGACTGCCGCTGGGATGCCACCTGTGCTGTATAGTCGGGGAATATCGACACCTTCTCACCGTTGTAGCTTAGTGGTGCATGTTGAGGACTTAACCATAAGCTGTCTCGCATGTCTCTGTCATTGTGGACTTTGGCAATGATGGGTTTCGGTCGATCATTATTCTTTGGCTCGGGCTTCAGGCCGTTGTGTGCTCTATCTATCTTGACTGGTTTAACAAAGTTGTCTGGGCCAAATAACTCTGAGATCAGCTTAGAAATTTGACCCTTCTCTTCTCCCTCTTTGATTCCAACAATCCTTATATTAAGCCTGCGAGATCGCCCTTCCAAATCGGTGAGCTTAGCACTGTGGCAGCCGTTAGCGACTTGCAGCTCCTTACATGTGGCCACCAGAGTTGTGAGACGTTGGTCAATAGATGAGAGAGCCTTGTCTACGTCTCCCATATGACGCTCAACTTCACAGTGTTTGTTCTGAAGGGTGGACAAGCATGTATCGATAGAATCAAGTCGGTCTTCCATTGATTTCTGAAGTCCATCCATTGTTAAGAGACTTTGGCTAGCTCCTCACCTTGTTTAGCAGCTAATTAATAATCGCTTCATTGCTAGCAGCAGTGGAAGTTTTTTCCGCTATTCTTATCCTTGGCGGGCATCTTGCCGTAAAAACGAGTTTGATAGTCTTAAACAGAGATTAACTACCAGGCAGCAGCAGCAAAAAAAGGTTTGTGTGCAGTAAATATTAAGCTTAATAGGAGGAAACAGCACAGAGCATAAAATAAGTGCGTGTTACCCCATTACTGCACACTAGTGCCCCCCGACCCAGAGCACCTTTGAGCCCCACTCAAGCTCATAGTTGCTTACTGTCCTAGCAGGCCACTCCGCTCTCTAGATGGAGGTTTACTTGTGGTTCCTAGAGTCTCCAAGAGTAAATCTGGAGGCAGATCTTTCAGTTATAGGTGCTGCTATAGGCTATAGGCTACTGGGGGAAGGACTGACCACATCTCTCTCTCTCTCTCTCTCTCTCCCTCCCTCCCCCTGGCATACACTGATAAGAACCATGCTTCTTAAAAATCACAGTTTCTCCCAGTTCTAAGCACGTGTACTGTATTTAGTAACCATGTTTTCCCAAAGTCTTTGTCTCTCCCAGCTCCTCTCCTCTCTCTCCCTGTCCTCATCCTGCAGGTGGTGACTCATCACAATCCCATGTTCCTGCAACACCTGCTGCTCCCATGTCCTCATGAATTCCATACTACAGCTCATGTTCCTAGGTGTGTAGGTGTTCCTACACCTGTTTGAATATCTCCCTCTCCTGCTCTCATTCTCACCCTACACCCCCCCCATGCCTCTCTTGCCCTCTCTCTCTCTCCCACTCTCAACCCAACTGGTCAACGCAGATTGCCGCCCCCCCCCCGAGCCTGGTTCTGCTCGAGGTTTCTGCCTCTTAAATGAAGTTTTTCCTTGCCACTGTCGCCAAGTTCTTGCTCATCAGGGGATCTGTTGGGTCTCTTTAAATAAATGTATAAAGAGTTTGGTCTAGACCTGCTCTATATGTAAAGTGCCTTGTTATGATTTGGTGCTATACAAATAAATATGATTTGATTTGATTTTGATTTGACCCTGGATGTTGATGCATTAAGATTGGGGGAAAGGAGAGGAGGGTGGGGGGATGTCAGGACTGCATCACTCCTCTGTTCTGCAGTCTACCCCAATGGAGTGCCCCCTGCATCCGCCCTGGACCATCTCCCCAGGTGTGGTGCATTAAAATCTTGTGTAGGGTTAGGGGTTAAACATAATGTAAGGCAGGCAAGTGAGGGCCCAGTCCCCAACTGGAGGGGACTCACAGGCTGGGCAGGGGGCCCAATGAATCTGGAAGTCCCCCAACCAGACCCTTCCCCACAGCGCAACACAGCAACAGGGGTGCCATCCATGTTTGATGAGGACCATGTTATTTTAGCGTCCTTGGATAAAAATGTCTCTCTGTCAGCTTGGGTCATTTCCTCTTCATCCGAAGAGGCTTGTAGTCCTCCTCATCTTCTTCAGATACCTCTTCTTCCACATCATATCGTGTTCTTGCTCATCCTGGACTTCTGAAAAAATCTGTTCCAGGACCTGCTGGACAGTGAAATTTCCACTCATGGCTTCAGCAAGGAGCGAACTGGGGGTTCTTTGGTCAGGGGTAACTTTATATCCTCTCCACTGAATTTGTTTTACATTATGTTTTTTTGTTTTGTCTGGGATCTTGTGTGATGTGAGGAGTTAGCTGCAGGCCAGAGGTGCAGGTGCAAATTCAAGTTCAATTCGTACATCAATAGGAAGCCAGTTTTTTTGTTGTGTGTGTGTGTTAGAGAGAGTTTGTGTATGTGGCCTTTGAACTTTTTTCTGTCATGTAAATGCTTTTATAACACACAGGTCAAAAATGACCCATAAGACAATCTTAGGACCTTCGTGGTGTACAGCCCATATGAGTTTCACTTTTTTTAATGATGGGGTCCCTTTAGGAAAAGTCATAGAATTTCAAGGTGAAAAAAGAGTGTTTTATATATACTGTATATATATATATTTTTTTTTTATTATTTTATTTTTTTTTTTTTTCTTTGCAGCTAAACATGGTGGTGGGTCCCGCAGGACAACACGAGGGCTAAGTTAATGTCCAAATTATTCTTCTCTTCTCTGATGAAAACAGACTAAAGTTGTGCGCAGCACAAGTGGCCCTGGTTTACTTGGCAACTGGAGGCTGAGTGCAGTGCAGCCAAACTTGTTCCAGTCACAAGCAGGCTCTGGCTTCAAGTCAGAACTTAGTCCTTGTAGTTTGGTGGCTAAGTTTTGACTTCTGAGTTTTTCGGTGAGGTAGGACTTAGGTGATGCTGAGGGAGGATTCCAGGCGGGAGAGGAGAATGGAGTGGCTGATGGTGTCAAAGGCTGCTGTGAGGTCGAGAAGGATGAGGATGTTGAGGTGGCCAGAGTCAGAGGAGAGGAGAAGGTTGTTTGTTACTTTCAGGGGGGCTGTTTCTGTGCTGTGCTGTTGGTGGAAACCTGATTGAAATGGTTTGAGCAGATTGTTGGAGGTGAGGTGGGTCTTGATTTGGGTGGCGACATTTTGTTCCAGTAATTTTGATAGAAGTGGGAGGTTGGACATGGGCTGGAAGTTGCTCATGGTTTCAGAGTTGAGTTCAGATTTTTTTAGGATGTTTGAGTGATTGAGGGATGGAACCAGAGCAAAGAGGGGTTGATAATTGCAGTGATGAGTAGGGTGATAGCTGGGAGATGGTCCTTTATGAAGTTGGATAGAATGGGATCCAGAGCACAGATGGAGCTTTAGATGCCTGCCATGACTGTGGGCAGCTTGACTGGTGACACAGGGGAGAACTGAGACAATGGTAGGATAGTGGAGGGAGGAGGGGAGGGTAGGGAGTGATCAAGGAATGGGGATGTAGTCCAGTTGTAGTAGATGGAGTCTATTTTGTCTTGGAAAAGTGACAGAAATGCATTATACTTATTGACTGTGAAGGATTCTGTGATATTGTCGCTGTGTTTGAGGATTTTGTTGACAGCAGAGAAGAGAGCCTTGGGTTTGGAGAAACCGGAGTTGATCAGGTTTGAGTAGAAAGTGGACTGAGGGTTAGGGTTAGGGTTTAGTGAGTTAAGGGCATCTTTGTAAAAGTACAGGTGATCTGTGCAGGTTTGGCAGCGAACAGTTGAACCCGTTTTCTTGCTGAGTCGCTCAAGCTGGCGCATGTGGGCTGTCATGGTGGAGTTCGTAGATGTCGGGTGGGTGTAGGTGACATATTTGGTTCTGATGGGGCCAGCTGATCAAGGCAGGAGAATAGAATGTGGTTGTAAAATTTGATGAGGACAAAGGAGTTGTCAGACGGGCGGGGGGAGGAGACATTCTGCTGGCAAGGGCTGTTGAGAAGGTGGAGGAAATGATTTGAGGTTTCTGAAGTTTATTTTCTGTTTCTCTTTAGGGATGGGGATGGGAATATTGATGTCCATGGTTATTGCCAGATGGTCTGAGATGCTGAGGTTGAGGCTGGAGAGCTGATGCAGTGTGAGACCAGTGGATCAGATGAGCGCATGCAATGTTTGTACTCAAGCGGCATTAACTGGCCTAACCCAGTAATTTGTTTTGCAAAATAAGCAGTTCTGGAGGAAGGGTTTTGTTTCCCAATCCAAGCATGACTGCTTGAATGAATTTAAATGTGTTTATGTGTAAATGTGAATTTTGGGTAATCCACGTGAAAGGCATACATAAGCCCCAATAAGAGGCAGACTGCCTGGGGAAAGTCTCTAACACTGTCCATGACAGTACCTCCCTTAAGTACGATGGCAGTGGAGATGGGCTGGAGGTGCACTGCATTTAGATCCTACTGCTGAGCAGCTTCATTCACAGTCAGCACCCCAACTTTCACTGAGGTGAGCGTTTTTTCTTTCGCTGTATCCTGCCAAAAAGCACATAAGACAAGCCATTGAATCTGGTCTTCTTTGGGAAAGGGGCGGAGGATTACCTGGTACAACCCTAAATTCACTGAGGAGAATGCACATCCTTAATTTAATTACATTATGTACTTTAAACTAATTAACGAGGGATGCCCCAATCTTTTTTTGACGATCACAATCATTTATGCGTGAGAGCAGAAGGAATGTCCTGATCACCTTTTTAAGTCATTTGATTTTTAGTATTTGGATCTGATATTTTGGAAACACAATACAAACAGTGGTGGACAAAGTATTTTAATAATAGTATTTAGTATTATCAACAAAATGTACCAAGTATCAAACGTAAAAGTACTCATAGTGCAGTCAAATGGCCCTTCTGTATTTTCTGTATTTTATTTTATATGTTTATGGTGTATGTTGCTTTACTGCTGAAGATTTTGAAGTTGAGCTAATTTTGAAGACTTCATACACTCTTGATGGGCAATATATTTTCCAGCTCATCCATGAGGATTTTTAAATTGTGTGTTTAGCTTAAGAAGTAGGCCAATTTCCTCAACCAATAAAGAAACAGATAATTTTTTTAGTTTATCACAAACATTAAAACTCAAAATCCCTATATTTGGAGATATTTGTACAGAAAAGGAATGAAGAAAAGTGTCAGATAAATGTAGTGGAGTAGTGGAAATATAAAGTACATTTCTAAAAGTCTGATCCTTTCCACCTGATTCTGATAAACTTAAAATAATTATATATCAAATATTTTACAATTTTGCGAAATGTATCATAAATATGATTTGTCAATAAATTGAGAAAAATTTTACTCTTACTTACAAAGCAAGTCTTGTAGTCTTCACTGCAGTCTACACGAAGTATAATTGGAAGGCCTTTGAGGACAACACAGTCACATCCGACAACTAAAAATACAGAGAGAGAACAGATGTAAGTTAAGAACTTTGTAGCATTTTGAGAGGTGGGGGGAGTATGTGTTGATATACCACTCTGTATTTCCTCTTAAAGGCCAGGCTTATATTACAGATAAGTGCCCAACAGAAAATGGTGTGATTTGGTGGATTCATCAAATTGCTGCAGCTCTAATCTTGTCGAAGTGAGAATTGAGAAAAACTGTTTTTTATTTTATTTTAATTGCCTATTACACACAGGATCAGTATATCAACATATAATGGAAGTCAATGAGCACAAAAATGTGTCGAGGGCATAATAAGAGTGTAAATGTCAGGTTCTGAGTTTAGTCTGTCTAGTGTTCTGTCCTTGTAACTTCCTGTTTTATTTTGAAGTCCTGGTTCTGTTGTGTTCCCTGTTACTTTGCTTCCTGGTTGTGTCCCATGTTGATTGCCTTCCCTGCCCTAAAGTGGATCACCTGTGTCTTGTCTAGCACTGTTTTGAAGTCCTGTTTTCTGGTTTTTTCGGTGTCAAATTCCTTCCGTTGTCCCTGCTTTGTCATTGCTTTGTCCGTTGTCCATGCTCTGTTCATGCTCTGTCTAGTCCTTTTTAGTTCTTTGTCTGATTCTGTTCCTGCTCTGTCTGTTAACTATTAAAGTGTTTTTCATCATCACCTACCTGGTCCTGCATTTGGATCCTCACCCTACAATGCACCGCGTCTGTAAATGACATAGTGCAAACAATGAAAATGCACAAAAGTGAATATTATTGCTAATCCCTGACATACCAGACTGATAAATCCTCCTGAACAATCAGCTCTGCATTTATTTATTTATTTTTTACAAATTTTTTGTGTTTTTATATTAACCCTTTAATGTCCTGCTCGACCGTTTGGTAGAGCACAATTTGGTATTTTTATATATTTTAATACATTTACCATGAAGTGTCATCTCAACTGTTTGGTAGAGGTCTATATTTTAAAAACTTTGAAAAAAAATATAGATATATTTTGTTGTTATTTTGCCCCAAGGTAAAAAATGTGAAGAAATAATTTTCCCAATGCTTTTTTCTTAGTGAGACAATTAAAGGGTTAAAAGGGGGTGTTCTATGATTAGGATTCAAGTTGGAAAGAAAAACATTTTATAAATTTTGATTTATAAATTAATATAGTATTTATAATTGATTAAATATGACATGTCCAAGGGCCTAATAAGAGAGGTTTTTTTAAGGCTTACCAGGTGTTAAAATACTGTATATCCAGGGTGTGAATGTTAAAAATCCAGTATGCCCAACTGCTACTGAACAGCTAACACTATGTGGCATGCTCTCCACAGTAGCATGCAGCAGCAACACAGCAGATAGGTAGGGAGTGTGAATACCCATGCATGACAACACGTGAGCGATACGCAAAGGGAAACGGGCCTAAGGTGCATTGCCGCCACCCATTATGCTGGAGTGTAAATTACTGAAAATTTGGAAAAAAACACAATGGAATCTTTACCACCCAGTTGATGCGCCGTATCAAGTCTGTCAGTTTTTGCCCCATAGTTCCTTTTGTGGACTAGAAAAGATCAATGAAGTGTGGGGTGTGCTGGTCTAGGGCTTCATAGAAGTCTCCTTCAAGATTCTTACTGGTGATACCATTAAACTCAGCAAAGATCTGAAGAATGGAGAGGGGAAGTAGGAAGAGGGACAGCAACATTAAGCTGACCATCATTCAATTAATACTATAGCAAATAAAAGAGCTTGACGTATTAAACTATGGTGAATTAGAGCTGCTTGATTATGGCAAAAATCATAATCATGATTATTTTGGTCATTACTGACATCATGATTATTGAACACAAATACTTTGGAAACATCATGCATTTATTTAACTTTTTTTAAAGCTTTTCTTTTTCTCACATAATTCTGAAATTTTTCCATGCCATTTTTTTCGCAATATACACTTTTTCTCCTAATACTAGATTATTTTCTCTCATAATATTCTGACTTTACCTTGTAATATTGTGGGTTTTTTTCTACTTTTTCTCTATTCTTCTATTTTCTTTTTTCTTGTAATTTTTTAAAATTTTAACAGATTTTCTTGAACTTCCAAGTACAAATAAATGGAAAAACACAAATGTAAGAAAGCAACGTAATATTCTGACTTTTCTTGTATTTTTCAACTTGCCCTACAGTGAATAATACTATTATTTTTGAAAAAATAACATTTGTGTACATACTGCTACTGAAAACATTTTACTGATTATTATACAGTGCAAGAGCTATTATTCATGAGGATGGTGTGTTTTAATATTCCACCAAATGTGTTAAAATTCCTGGCCTCACAGCTTTGATTTGTTGTGCTCTGACTGACGTTTGATCTGCTGGAAGCTTTATGGGCGAAGGCAGGCCAAAACAAACAAGTAGCTTACCTGTCTCTCAGTGAAAAGTTTCCATGCTCCTGTGTCACTATCTCCCTTCTGCACAGTGGGAATGTTTTGTCCATCATTTCCTCTATGTCAACTTTCCTGGCATTTTCAAGGCTTCTTTCATCATGCCCATCAGGTAAATTAGGCAAATAATTGGCTTTACCTCTTTTTGGCTGCTTGATATTTTTGCTGCATTATTGTCCCTCTCGGTTGCATTTACCTTGTTTACCCCCATTGATCATTACATCTTCACATCCTGCTTTTCGTTGCTTTGTACAATAGTTGGCCATCTTGAATTTAAGGCTGATCTTCCAGTCATAACATCCTGGCTCATGACAAGATTCAATGAGGGTGGGGTGCTTGCTAATCAGTGCTTGTGCAGCACTGCTGTAGTCATCATCATCATTGTAAACCTTGAAACTGTACATTGTTTTGGCAAGCTTCTTGAGTATGTCATGTTTCATATCTCATCTCAGTCAATGGGACATGGTCTCTCATGGATGAAAGATCTGTCTGTATCAGTTGGTACTCTCCATCCACTGAGAAATTGGCAATGTCGAAGAACTCTGGCCACTGTCCTTTTAGTGAACTCGACGACCCAGCAGTGGACAAGATCTCAGTGTCTACTGTGCTGCAGTCTGATTCTTCAGTGGGGTCAACTCAAGAGTCACAAGAGAGATTACTTTCAGCATAGCTCTTTCGGGCAAATCCGTTATTTGAGTCAAATTGCAGAGCGCATTATTAAAGTCTGGATTGTCATATTGGAATTTTAAGTTGTACTGCAATGACAGCTGGTGGCAGCGGAGCTGGAGATGTCTTGTGTGTATTTATGGGCCTATAGTGTAATGTGTAATTACTGAAGAAAAGACGCGCACATGGCTAGCTAGGGCTGCACAGATTTATACTTGTGACACACTGTGTCAACACATGCATTTTTTTGTACACAATATCTTGGGCAAAAGTGCCAGTTGCTGCCCAGTAACTCACTAATTGTAAAAAGTAAAATGGAAAGGTAGCCCTACCCACAAGTTGTATTCCTATGTTCTATGGGGTGAAGTCATGGGCTATCTTTTTATAAGCAATATGATTTCCAGAACAGAATTATCTTTGTGCTTGTCTCTGAGCTATTGTGAATGTCTGGGCTCGATTCTAGTTGATGAGGTTAAGAAAAAGTGGAGAAACATGAGGACAACATACAGGTGAGAGGTGAATAAGACCAGGGAGAGACATAGACGTGGGGCAGGAGTAGAGAAGTTGAAACCTGGGAGGTATACCTCAATCACGGGCTTCTTAGCTCCCTTTATTGAGGCAAGGGAGACATCAGGGAATATTTCTCTTCTTGATGAGTCTCTTCTAGAGTCTGGCAATGAGTCTGAGTTTAGTGATGAGGGGGATGAGGTCAGCCAGGTTAGCCAGGAAGCCCTCCCACTGGAGCAGGTCAACCAGGTAGCCCTGAACCAGGTAGGGCAAACAGAAGGACAAGGCTCTGCTGGTCAGTCAGTCAGGCCTCTTGCTCCCAGCCAGCCCAGGAGCTTCCCTTCTCCAGGTTAGCCAGGCTTCTGAGCTGGCTGCCAATGCAGAGCCAGGCCCTAGCCATGCGCCAATTTATCAGCTGTGCAGCAAGAGGTCTCTACGGGCCTCTCAGCGCCGTACATACCTTTGTAAACTCTTACCATTACAGTGCCTGTTTTACAATGTTAAATATTAAATATTAAATTTAAATTTTATTAAATTTTTTTTTTATTAAATATTAAATGAAAATAGATGTCTGCACTGGAGCATAAAAATGCTCAGAGAAACTACTTATTGTGATAGTAATCCTGTCAGTTTAGAGGAAAACTGTCATAATGGGTGGAAGCTAGGACCCCTAAATGCAGACAACAGGACTCTGAAGCCAGTTCTCGTGAGTTGAAAAGGTGGTTTCTGGTCAGTGGCTTAGTTGTCCAGGTGAGTGTGGTTGCAGCTGGACAGGGCATGAGCGACGACTTGGGAGATCCAGGTCCAAGGGATGAGTGTTCCAAAGGTTGGGGCAGACTGAAGCAGGAAGGCATGTGGCTGAGCTGGATGGAAAAGGGAGGATGATCTCTTTCAGTATTATTGGGTAATTAAATGAAACATGGAATATTTGCAATTTATTCAGATGTGGGCAGCTCTTAAAAGAGCCTTTGTTTGCCATCGTGGCAGAGGTTGAATTTTCATAGCCAATAGATGATACCGTCAGCATTGAAATATGTTGTGTGCACCTCTCTCACACGAATTGCCTCCTGTGAAGAATGGTTGCTACCTGCTCTGGTGGCACTATGCAGAGCCACAGCATCATTAGCATCCGGGGATCCCTCCTACACAGTGCTGGATGTCTTGCGGATGAAGTTGTGCAAGACACAGGTGACTTTCACGCAGGAGTCCACATTAGTAGGATCAATGCCGATCACACAATGGTATATGTGCCACTGGGCAGCAAGTATGCCAAACGTGTTGAGTTGCCCAGTAGTACCACTTGATGTTTGGGCACGGAAGGCCTCCATGATCATATGGTAGATATAATTAAGATAAACGTAGTCTTGGACGTTTATGTTGCAAAATAAAGTTGGGAAATGATTTTCTAATTCTGTAAACAGAAACAAGGGAGTGGAATTGACCTTTCTGTCTGTTGTTGCCTAATGCGCCATGCTAATACTTTCCCAGACTTGTTCTCTTGTGAGCTGGATTTATTTTGATAGAGATCTTTTTAAAGTTTTTTAATTTTACCTTCTAGTGTCTTCATTTCAAGTTGTGCTCTTTTTTTTTTTTTTAAGCTTGTGAAGCAAATGATTTGACCTCTGATAAAGGCCTTAAATTCCATCTACCTTATACAAGCTGATGTTTCAGAGCTATTGCATTCAAAATATACATCAATTTATTTAGCTATGAAATCTACAAATGCAGGGCCCATAAGCCACTCTGATTGGAAGTGCCATTTTGGGGGGTCTCTTACAAGCTTAACATCTTCATATATCAAGGATACTCCTACGTGGTCAGATAGAACTATGCTGCTATATTGGCACTCTTTAATTTTGGAAACAAGCAGTGCTGAGACAAGGAAGAAATCTATTCATGAGTGGGTTTATAAGTGCTAGAATAGCAGGAGTATTCCATTGCATCCGGGTTTCTATATCTCCAAATATCCAATAGATTGATCTTGTTCATAACATTATGTATTGCCTTCCTTGATCTGGTGTGAGTGTTATCAAAGCCTGATGATCTATCTCTAGATGGCTCGTGTGCAATTGAAGTCACCTGTAATTATATAATTAGAGAGATTTGAAATCGTCAGGAATAAATTGTTAAAGAATTGGGGGTCATCTTCATTTGGCCCATACACATTTATCAGATTTATATTTTCTTGTAGCAGAGTACCTTGGACCATGATATATCTGCCAGCTGGGTCCCCATAACATTATGAATTTGGAGGGGAACTGATTTGTGGATCAGTACCACAACTCCTCTAGCATGAGTAGTATATGGAGCAGAAAATACCCGGCCCTGCCACCTTCTTTTTATCTTAGAGGTATTCCCACTCAGAAGATGGGTCTCTTGTAGAAACACTATTTTTGACTGCAGAGATTTTATCATGGTCATTACTTGCTTTATCTTTATCTTTGCGACTTTATTCAGACCTCTGCAGTTCCATGAGGTGATAAATTTAAAACTATCCGCCATGAGTTAATTTGTGTTGATACTGCATCCGAGAAAACACCCCCAGAGGACACATAAAACAACAACATAAACAAAACACAAAACATAAACAATAATAAAAAATTAAGTATTGAGAACCACCCCCCTCCCCGAGCCATGTTGCCATGGAAACTTTCATAAAAATAAGAGGCTGAAAACTTACTACTTTAATGAAAAGTGGGAAGCAGAGTTTTGTTTCACAAATGCAAACGACAAGCGTGTCAGTCGGGTAAATGTAACGTGGAGCGTCATTTCACCAAGGTCCACATCAACTTCTCACAGGACTTTCCTGAGGGTAGCAGTCTACGGAAGTGGAAGATAAAGGAACTGAAAGCAACGCTTCAAAGACAACAGTCACTGTTCACCAAACACACGAAGGCCGATGCAGCAACGGAGGCCTTGTTTGAAGTGGCGCACATCTTAACGAAGCACAAAAAGCCCTTCACCAATGGCGGGATTGTAAAAGAGGCTATGACTAATGCAGTGAAAGACTACCTTGTAGAGGAAAAAAAAACCCTGTTGAAAAACTGGTGTCTGTGACAACTGATGGAGCACCTGCCATGACGGGTTGTCACTCAGGATTTATTGTGCACTGCAAGGTGGATCCGGACTTTCCTACGTTTCTTAACTATCATCATTCATCAACAGGCACTATGCGCAAAAGTTATGGGATTTGACCATGTCATGGTGCCTGTTGCTAAGACCATCAACTCCATTCAAGCAAAGGCAAAGCAACACCCAGCTTCAAGCTGTTCCCGGAAGAATGCTCTGCAGAGTATGGGGATCTCCTCCTCCACACTGAAGTCAGATGACTCAGTCAGGGTAAGATACTGCAGCGCTATCTTTCCTTGCTGGGTGAAATTAAGGCTTTTATGGAAACGAGGGAGGATACCACCCTATTATCTGTCGCTGAGTGGCTACTTGATCTTGCAGATGCAGACAGATGTAACTGAGAAAATTAACCACCTGAACCTACAGTTACAAGGCAAAGGAAAAACATTTCTGATATTATCAGTGCTGTTAAGGCATTCAGTGCAAAACTGTCATTGTACATTCAGCAAGTGAAACACAAAAGAGTTCAAACATGAGCCCTGTGTGACATTTAAGGCCAACCCCTTCATGGATGTGGACATAAATGAGATTTCAGGATGGCTGGCTGAACTTTTTTGTGTTGATCCTGTAGAAATGGAAATTGAGGTTAAACCTTCAAAATAATGTGCAACTCAAGTCCCAACAGCATTCTCAGCATTTCTGGAGCTTTGTAGAGAACTATAAGAATCTTCACCAAGCACCTCTGAAAATGTCTGCTTTTTTTGGGTCTACATATCTGTGTGAGTCAGAACAACACTGACAGATGAACATTTTAATGACTCCATAAGAGTGAACCTAAGTGGCTACACTCCACCATACACCTCTCTTGCTGACTCAATGCAGTGTCAGTCATCTCACTAAAAAAGACACACATACACACACACACACACAGACAACTGGACATGTGAATACTATTGTGAAGTTATACAGTAACATGTGGATAGATAAAAAAACGACAAGTGAATAAGTAATAATATCTGTATTTGTAATTACATTGTTTTGTTTTAACAGCATTCAACTTTTCAGTTAATAATGTGAGATACACTAGAAAGAAATACATACAGAAATACCAAATGCAGATGCATGTGAACTAAATGTTTTTGTGATGTTTTAATACAAAATGTAACATTTAGTTAATGTCCATTCAGAGTTATTAGTTATTGAGTTATTGAGTGATAAATGAGTTTGTAAAAGTAGCTCTCAGAGGAAAAAAGGTTGGAGACCCTGGTGTAAACAGTGCAAATTTAAACTGACAAAATGTGCACATCAGTGCAACCTGTCACATAATCATCAATGAGGATGGGTAGGTTTCTAAACTAACTAAATCCTTAGCTGTTGTTGGTATTTGCCCCCTCTCTTCATCCGTCCAGTCCTAGTCCTTAAGTGCAGTTTGTTTAAAATCGAGTCTTCATGATGTGGATAAACAAAAGCCTTGGCCATAGTATAGAAAAAGGAGCGAAAGAAAACAGGAAAAGGGAAAACTCAACCATGACCTCCCATCCTCTCGTTCTTTCTAATCCCTCAGTTGTCCGCTTCAGCCGGAGGTTGGAAAAGATGAGATCTGTCATCATGTGTCACCAGGAGCCGTGCTGGGAAGATGATCCTGTGTTTGTTGATTCTCTCGCTCCTCATTATAACTGCACTGCATTTGTGAACTCCAGCTGTAAGATCCGGGTAGGAGCGGACTTGCTCGTTGTAATAAAGGATTTTCCCTTTGAAACATGCTGCCTTTCGCACTCGCTCCTTGTCCCTGAAATTCAAGAATTTCATTATGAGAGTCCTTGGACGTCCTGTGCTTGAGTTGGAGGAGGGAGTGCCAACTCTATGCTCCCATTCGATTCCCTGTGCATAATAGAGTGTGTAATAGATAGTTGCACATCGTCGATTTTCTTGTAAAGACTTCTGAGTGACATTATCGCTTTCATGATATCTTCGTTTGTTTTCTCATTGGGTTTGGACGCTTCGCCGGCATCGTCCTCCATGAGTGACATGGCGTCAATTTCTTCTGCCTAGTAGTGTTTATCTTCTTGTTGAGGCCTTTGTCTATCTTTTTTCTTGCCCTTTACTGGCATTTTTACATCCAAGTGCGCTGATATTCACGTTGCCAAAGTTTAACTCGAGTTTCGGCTAGTTTTGTAGGATTAATGACAAGCTAGCAGCAGAGCTCAAAAGGTTGTGACTGCCTAGCTCCTCGCCATAACCGGAAGCCTCATATTCTTAGCAATAAAATTGAAGTACAGCGTGACAAAAATTTGTGGGACGACATCAGGTTTTCTCAGATTAGTTTTTCTGCTCAGCCTTCTGGTAAACATTATTTCATGATCAAAGTCTGATTTGATTCTGTTCAACTCCTGTCAGTCTCAGACAGAATGTGTCATGTTCTGGAACATTCAGTTTTACAGTCACATCACCCACCTGTGTTCATCACAACAACAAGTTTTGTTGTGAAACCTTGTTTGATGTTTATACTCAGAACTGGAGTGTAAAATAAAATGAATCCAAATTAGACCACCATTGTGCTACATCCTAAAGAAATACAAGCCTGAACCAGCATTGACATCTGTTTACTTTAATTAACTTTATCAATGACAGACTTGTTCCAGGCGGAGAAAAGGGAACAGAACAGGTGAGCCTGAGTCCAGATCCATTTATCCCCAAAGAAGATCCACCTACTGTACTGTCTGGATGTATGTGCAGGACAAAGCCCTGGCTGGGGCTGCCTGTGTGTTTGCACCATGAACAATAGTGAATTGAAGTGAGCATTCTGTGCCACTGTTATGAATATATTTTGCCTACTACTTGTGAATATATTTAATTTATTGCTGAAATGTGAATATATATTTTGTTTCCTGCTCATTGTGGAATAGTGTAGACTCGTGAACAATGAAGGTTTAATACTCCAGACATCAGTTTGACCTTGAAGGCTCTGTATGTTTGTACAATGAGGATAGCACAACCGACAAGAGAGGATACAGCTTGATATGAAACTGCTTACACTCACATTACTGTTACAACAGTTGCCTTTGTTGACTGCACTCAAGAAGCAGATGCTGCTTAGCCAGTGGCAGAAGATAACTACAGTCCACGGCTGAGTCACATGGGCCAGCCCATGCACTTGTCTCACTGAAGAATAACTACTCCCGATGAATTAGAGAACTGTTAGAGGGTGTGGAGAACCTGCCCTAAGAAAAATAAATGTAAATCATCCTGAAAGTTGGGGCTCTTCTCTGTGATACAGGGATAGAGACCACAGCTGTGTTGCTACTTCTCATGCATTAAACTGTTTAACTTTAGACCATCCAGATTCAGGTTTCTTCTTCCTCAGATTCCATTTGAACATGCACGATCAAGCAGAACTGAAAATTCTACGCTGTAGTTTCTTTTGTTTCACTTTTTGAAGCTTTGGGGTATTTTCTGTTTCTTAGAATGTCCCACAACTTTGTAAAAATAGCTGGTTAACATCAAACAAATGGCTCAATAATACAGTGCTGTGAAAAAATATTGGCAAAATTTGCCTTCTTACCGATTTCTTGAACCCCCTTCCCCACCCCACCTTTGTCACTCTTAGCCATTTCAGATCAAGCAAACTTAAATACAAATTCACAAGTTAATTCACAAGTAAACACAAAATGCTGTTTTAAGTGCCGATTTTATTTATTGGGGGGGGGGCATCTGAACCTACATGACCCATGTGAAAAAGTAATTGCCCCCTAAACTAACTGGTTGAACCAAACACTGTAGTCAAGTGTTTGTGATAACTTGCAATCAGTCTTTCACATTGCTGTGGAGGAATTTTGCCCCACTCCTCTTTGCAGAATTGTTTTAAAGCAGCCACATTGGAGGGTTTCCAAGCATGAACTGTCTTTTTAAGGTCATGCCACAGCATCTCAATTGGGTTCAGGCATGGACTTTGACTAGGCCACTCCAAAACCCTCATTTTGTTTTGTTTTTTTAAGCCATTCAGAAGTGGACTTGCTGGTGTGCTTTGGATCATTGTCCTGCTACAGGACCCAAGTGCTCTTCAGCTTGAGCTTCAGCTCATGAACTGATGGCCAGACATTCTCCTTCAGGATTTGTTGGTAGAGAGCAGAGTTCATGGTTCCTTCAATCACAACAAGTCATCCAGGCCCTGAAGCAGCAAAGCAGCCCCAAACCATAACACTACCACCACCATGTTTCACTGTTGGTGTGATGTTCTTTTTATCAAATGCTGTTTCATTTTACACCAGATGTAACGGAATAGTTAAAGTTAAAGTTAAACTTTTCATCAGTCCACAGAATATTTTCCCAAAAGCTTTCGGGATCATCAATATGTTTTTTGGCAAAGGTGAGACAAGCGTTTATGTTCTTTTTTGTCAGCAGTGGCTTTCGCCTTGGAACTCTGCCATGTATGCCATTTTTGCCTCGTCTCTTTCTTATGGTTGAGTCGTGAACTCTGACCTTTACTGAGGCAAGTGAAGTCTGCAGTTGTTTAGATGTTGTTCTGGGTTTCTTTGTGACCTCTTGGATCAGTCATTGCTGTGCTCTTGGGGTAATTTTTGTAGGCCAGCCACTCCTGGGAAGGTTCACCACTGTACCATGCTTTCTCCATTTGTGTATAATGGCTCTCAGCGTGGGTCACTGGTGTCCCAACCTTTGTAACCTTTTCCAGACTGAGACATGTCAATTACTTTTCTTCTTATCTGCTCCTGAATTTCTTTGGATCACAGCATGATGTCTTGGGTTCAATATGGCTTACTTCACCTTGTCAGACAGGTTCTATTTAAGTGATCTCTTGATTTGAAAGGTCTGGCAGCAATCAGGTCTGGGTGTGGCTATAAAATGAAACCCAGCTTTCCACAAGAATATGATTAAATCACAATTACCTCATCATTTAACAAGGGGGGCAATTACTTTTTCACACATGATCATGTAGGTTTGGACAGTGTTTTTCTCTTCAGAAATAAAATCATCACAGAAAAACTGCATTTTATGTTTACTTGGGTTATCTTCATTTAATATTTAAATTTGTTTGGTGATCTGAAACAGTTGAGTGTGACACACATGCAAAAAGTAAGAAATCAGGAAGGGGGCAAATACTTTTTCACAGCACTGTATATGATTTCAGAACAGCAGCTCACAAATAAATGGGTGATGTCAGGGTAAGTTGGCACTTCGTTTGACTCCACCAGTTCAAAGACAATGTTTGTGTTCTTACACTTTGGCAAGGGGCCAGGGGCGATGGATGAGGGGCCCAAGGCCAAGGAACATGGGCAAGACAGATCAAGTGAGGCAGATTTTCAAAAATGATGGGCCCACCTACCACTGTACATCCCCTAACATACACACACATACACAAGGCTTCATTCATCAGACAATTTTCTTTTTCTTCTTAATCATCATAAGCATTTCCATGTCACCTTAAAAACTCCTCCGGTGGTGACGTCACGGTGCTGTCCTGGCTCGAGCTGCAGCAACACGGCGCGAGACCGAGAGAGAGAGAGAGAGAGAGAGAGAGATCAGCACCAGCTTACGGACACTGCACAGGTGAACTCACAAGCCTCAAAGTCCGCAGGAGGAAAAACGGCGAAGTAGAAGAGAGGACACCGCGGTTTGTGTCGGTTCCTCACGGTGCCTTCCTTCCTCCATCCTCCTCCTCCTCCTCCACACTCTCTTCCTCCTCTCTCCCGCCGGTATAGCCATATCAATTGAGCAGCGGCTCGACGCTTGTTGACTACAGCTGATTCTGGAAAGAAGGAGGGATCGAAAGGAAAGGACGGAACGAAATAAAAAAGGAATAAGGAAGGACGGAAGGAAGGGAAGTGAGCAAGTGGATTTCTGAAGGGGGTGAGAAGAGCACGTACCCGCAACGGAGATGGAGGGCAAAGAGAAGGCACCGGCAGGTAAGATGATCGGAGGGCCGAGGGATGGATGCCGATGGAAGGAATGGGTGGAAGTTTCCTGGCAATGGAGGCTGTATGGGAGGAGGTTGGAGGGGAGGCGGATGGATAGATGGAGGGAGGCAGTGATGCATATTGGGTTGGAAGTGTACTGCAGTATCCTGTCTGCCACTGCTGCTCATATCCTGAATGCAGCTGCACTGGAGCTTTTAGGTGTGGTTATTATGGGATGAGGTGCAGTGTGTTTGTGTGTGTGTGTGTGTGTGTGTGTGTGTGTGTGTGTGTGTGTGTTTTTTTTTTTTAATGCTGAGAGCAGCCTGATGCAGCAAAACACAAAGAGGGAGTCAGTCAGGTGAGCTAAGAGACAGAGCTGAGCAGGCAGACAGGTGAGGACACAAAAATACTTAGACAACAGAGAAACAGGACAGCAGGGAGAGAGAGACAAAGTTAAAAGGACTTAAAGACATACAGGAGAGCTGAGAGACAAACATGAGGCCATAAAACAACAGGAGAAGATGGAGAGACTGACAGGAGGGGAGAAAGACAGGTGGGACAATAGATAAAGACAACTGTGCAGGCAGACAGGTGTTATGGAGACAGACAGATGAGAGACAGGATTGACAAAAGCGCTGATAGACAGAGAGGCTCAAGTGAGAGAAAGGTAGTCATTCGAAGATTGGCTGGACTACAAACAAAGACGTCAATAAGACAGAGATAGACAGAGACCAAAAGGCAGGAGCTTAGAGGGACAGAAAGAGACAGTTGAGAGACAGATTGCATGAAATAGAGAAACACACAGGAATGTCAAGACAGGTTGAAGGCTGAGTGAAAGACAGAAGAGGAGAGAGTCAAATGACAAGTGTGACAGGCAGGGCAGTCAAACAATATAGTGAGATTTAAGGGACAGTAAATGTCAAAGAAGCAGGTGAGAGAGACAGGAAGTTAGATATGAGGCCTGAGGGTGGAGAGACAGAGTAGAGGTCAGATTTGAGGCCTGAGAGAGACAGACACAGGGACAGATATCAGCCCTGAGACAGGACCTGAGGGTAAAGATACAGACAGGGGGACAGAGCGCCAAACAGGGAGGGGGATAGAGAGACAGATGTGACACAAGTGGGTTTCTTTCTGTCAGGGTGTGTCCTGTAGAAAAGTGATGTGTTCTGGGCCTGTTTCATATTAGAGTCCATTACTTCACACAGACCTGTTGAAGTGTCATTCTAACACTGACATGTTGATTCACATGCACTTGCCCACAAGAAGAAATCTATGAAAAAACATTGCACACACTCACAAACACACACACACACACAGCAGAAACATAAACACAAACAGTGACAACCTGAAAATTGACTATTCAACATTCTGAAACTGCATCTGACCTATGATCCTTCTGAAAGAGATGTGTGCAAACTGTAATCAGGGAGTTGATGGACCTTTGTGTTTGTGCTTATGTGTTTGTCTGTGTGTCTGTGGTGTGTATAATATGTTGACTTTTAACACAGAAAAGGCCTGTATGAGCTGCCCGCAACCACTCACAGCTGGATTGTCACAGTAAGTGGATCTGCTGCAGGACTCGGGTCAATTGTTAAACAGGACTTGGAGACAAATAAGTTTTCCAGCTGTGAAATATGAGGCCTTCAGATTCATTCAGTTTGAGCAGCAGCTAACATTTGTCTACAAATAAAGGAAAAACTACACATGTTGTAGTTTATATTTCACCTTTTGATGAGTAGAAGATGTCCAAACAGACTCACTTTTCACATGAACTCACCCATTGAAGGGAGCAACAAAGCTGCTGGCATGCTGATGCAGAGAAAATGTAAATGATGTGACTAAAATGACAAATCATCATCATCACAGCTATAGACTGGAGCCAAACTAGGCTCCAGTCTATAGCTCCCATTTGGGAGATGACAACAGCTCGCACCTATTTATGACACCTAACACAAAGACAAGTTGATCTGGAGATTGAAAATGCTCACCATTGAAGCTTTCAGTTATCATTTCTGCAGCTTCTTTATTGCTCAGCTCTTTAAAGTGGGCAAGTATTACAGTGATATGTCTTCTGTGGGAGATAGAACAATACACTAAAACTAAAAGAAAAAGACACTAACATCAGCCATATGCATGAGTCTCTCATGCATACCTTTATATGCACTCTGAATTGAGTGGCTCATGTAGTGTCTAACAGGGTCCACAGTGCTGAGAAGCGCTGCGATCTTGTCAATTTTATTAGGCAGTGATGCGGCATTTGACAGAGTAATAACTAGCAACCAAATCAGAGCAAACACACCAAACTTACAAAAGGACCTAAAAAAAACACAAAATTACATCACAATTGCAATATCAGGCACAAAAATCACAATTAGATATTTCCCCTCATTGCCCATCCTGAGAGTGGGTGGTTCTGCTTCTTCATTCTACTAAAAGAATGCTTTTTTGTGTCAACATCAATCTCTGGTGCTCAGGTGAACTAAGTATCCGTCAGTCCTGTTGTTGATTCCTTTTCTTTGGTGTCTCAGGGCTGTGAAAGGAAGCTGAGTGGAAACTCCTCATGTCACTGAACTGCCTGTGATGCTTTAAGCTGAGAAGATGCAATTAAAAACCAGAGTGGGTCAATTCTGTGCTGTTCATGAGACAGCTCAAATAGAAACACTGTATTAGCACTGCAGCCAAGGCCGAGAGCCTTGTCCAGTCCATTTGAACTGTGATGGAGTTCAGTGGTTGATAAACACTTACTCTCTTTGTTTCTGATCCACACCTGGGTCCAAAGTTGCTGTTCAGATGGGGACTTCTCATGTCATGTTGACATTATCCTCATTTTAAATGGCTCTATGACAAACTAAAATCACCTAACATTTGATGAACAAATATTATCTTTTCTTGGTAAAAAAGAAATAAGGTTGTTATAAATCATGGAATCAGTATAAATGAAGGAAAATAAAAATGATGTCCTTTTGTGAGTCTGTTCTTTCTAACCTAATGTATTAACTTCCAGGACTCATCCTGAACAGAAATAAAGCTCAGCTAGCATTGTGGCAGCAGTGTACCATCCTGCAGCCTCTTTGCAGACAGTGAGACATGCCAAAGTCAGTGGTCCCTAGAGCTGGACCGCATTTCCAAGTGGCTCTTGTCAGGATATGAACGATGTTCCTAATGAAGAAAATTAATCACGATCAACTTATTTTGTTATTGATCGTGCTCCATGTATGATCCCATCCCTACACGTGACTCTGCTCTAACTATAAAACAATGGGCCAATTGAGCTCAGTCCATTGTCATGTCGTAGGTCCTTTCTATGTGGAGTTTACATGTTCTTGCGTGGACTGTCTTCAGGTTGCCCAGCTTTCCCCTAAGCCTAACCCTTTGATTTTGTCTTGTGAACAGTCCACAATCTGTGTGATATGATTTTCTTTTGTGGCGCCATTAGTATACATTGGGATTTTGGGACTGCTTGATTAAATTGATCTCCAATCGTTACCTTAAAAGACCACACAGGAATTGACTGGGTTAAAATATTTGTGACAATTTATTGATAACTAACAAAGTTCAATGTGATAACAAGTGGACATGAAGTTGTGAATGAGATTAACTAATATTGTATAATTAACAGCTGCTGTGAATGCCTAATGTTATGATTGGAAATGGTAGGGGAACATATGACAGAAAAATTTTAATTAGTGTTGTTGATTGTGAGTACTTCCTATGAGCCAAAATAAAGCTATTGATTTATTTTGAAATCGATCCAGTCAAGACCAGGGAAAGACTATTTTGCTGGCTTTGAGACTTTGTCTCAGCTGGAACCCAGTGGAGTTGTTAGAGGATCAGTGATCTATGGCCGATCCAGGTGGATACTTCCGGAGGTGTTGTTGGTTACTGTGGTGACGGGTTATGCCAAGTTTCTGTCTCTTACAGGAGATGAAATCCTCCTGCAGATCTTGTCTCTGGCAATGCTTCTTTTTTGGTAGCAGTGAGCATACAGCTTTTGTTAGCTTTTTCTGATCTGTCAATGACGAAATAACATTGAAGCAGCTATAATCACTTTAGTTATATTTGGCTGAATGGGGTCAAAAGGGCAGGGGGTCGGCCAAATACTGCATAAGGAGATCTGCCTGCAGGTCTGTCTATATTATTCCCAGGGTCCAGGCGCATTCTCAACTATTTTGCTTCAACAGTGGAATAAGTGTTCTTTATGAATAATGCATGCACAGATCACATATCTGTCCTGCACTATGGACCACTAAATAGAAACAGCTTCCTTAAACTAGCTTCATCATCGTTATCTATGATGAGCAGGATTGTCATGGGCTTTTCAGCGTTACATTATTCAACATTACCCATAGTCCAAGAATGAAATAAATGGAATAGCCTCACACAATCTAACTCTAATTTGATACATTGATACAATACAGTATCACTACCCACTAATACAGTATATGGCACAAAAAGAAGTAGCATATTTGATGCAATAGATGGTACCAATTCTGGTCCCATCACAAAAGGAGCAGTATGGCATCGTGATGGACATGAGGCTATAAAGTGGAGTTGGACATTTCCATTTCCTGGTGGCCTAGATTTACTTTTTAGTTGTACACACAAACACACAAACATTACCTGAATTGTATTGTCTTTGTATTTAGAACATTGTAACATTCATTTTAACTTGTTTTAAGACAGAATCAAAAATACAAAAAACGTTAGTTCTTAGACAACCTGGAATGCAGGTCAAGTTATGGGAGTGGTCTCTTTTCCTCTTGATGGCCTCCATGATGATAAGAGGGAGGGCTGGTGTGTGTGTGTGTGTGTGTGTGTGTGTGTGTGTGTGTGTGTGAGTGTGAGTGAGATCATAAGGTGTCCTCGGTATGGAAAGTGTAAATCTCTCAGATGTTTGTTCCTGGTCAAGAAAGAGAGCCCTGTTGTTTCTGGTTTTTATCTGAACGATAATTTAATTGTGGGGAGGTAAGAGAGGAGGGTTAGGTCCATAACCCGAACCTTCTCATGACCTCACGTAGAATCTATGCACTGGTGTCAGGCATGTGTCCACTACAACTTCATTTTCAATTTTAAGCTCACGATTTGACTTGATCCTTCATCTTTTTTTGGTCCTTTTAACACGGATGGCTGCCATTTTCAGACAACATTGTCGAATCTAGTGTAATTGATTTTACACCATGATAAATAAAAATAATGCTATCGCTTTTGGGGTGAATTCAGTTTTGTGAGTTTTGCTCTAAATGAGGATAAAGAGTTGATTGTGTTAACTATATTGCTTTCATGGTTAAATTTACTTCTTTTGGATCCCTGTGGAGATGTCCTGCCATATTTGTCATGTTGCCTGTGGAGTTTGCTACACAAATAATAATGCTTAAAAACTGAGGCAGAAAAACACAAAATATCTGCAGGCCATTTGGTACAAAGTTTTTGTTTGATCACACTTTTGTAGAACAGAATCTTAGTATTTAAGATTAAAATTCTATATTTAATCAGATTAAAATAGGAAAAAGCTCATATCAGCCACTAGCTGTCCTAAAACATTAAATAACCAGGGGCCTCATTTATAAACGTTGTCTATGCACAAACTGGGCCCTAAAATTTGGGTATATCACTTCTACACAAAGGTTGTAATTTATAAAAAACAGACTTGATGGAAAATGTGCACACCCCTAAGGAAACTTTGACCCATATGTACGCACAGTTTGGAGGAAAGGGGGAATTGGTGACACAGACGGTGCCAGATTGTCAGATTGAAGAAATGAAGAGTTGGAAGAACGACTGTGTTTTAATTATTGCCCTTCAGCCCGTATCATGTTGGAGCCATGTCATCAGAATGATTTAATATATTATAACATAAAATTTTCCTGTGATACGGTGAACACATCATCAAATGCCAGTTAAATCCTAAGTGTGGAAAACAAAGCCATTAAACAGTCGTTATACTTTGCTGTTCTCAGTTCAGCAGCTCTACTTAATGCTTTTCATAACAAACCTGGCATAAAGAAAGGTTTAATGTTCACACACTTCAGTCTAAAGAATATTTTTCATGGTGGGGGTTAGCATGAACTAATGAAACCTATATATATATATATATATATATATATATATAAGTCCAGCGGTGAACCCTGTGCGTAATGCTGCACTATGGCACTGATGGAAGACTATACCAGTGGCAGAATTAGGAGGGAGAAGGTCTTCAGGGACCATAACGACTTATTGGCCCATGATGATGAGTGTCTTATGAGCCGTTTTAGATTCCGTAGAGTTGCTCTTGGATCTATGTGCTGAACTGAGTCCAGCATTAGAGAGGGCAACGCGGTGGAACCAGACGCAGGTCCTCACCCTGTTTTTAAATGAGGAAAGCACAGAGGAAACCGTCTTCAGTGAGGTCCATACCCGGTCGTGTCAGTGAAGGAGCGGCCATCAGCCTCCTACAGTGCCAGTGGCGCGCTTTGGATGCGCCAGAGGCTTCTTTACCATCCTACCAAAGTGTGGCGCATTATAAGAGTGGTGTGTTACACAATGTATCCCCCTCACCCATCAGTATTATGACTCAGAAGCAGACAAGCGGGATATGAACAGGGCGCAAGACTCCGTCAGGATGTCATGCGGCATTTATAAATACAACTAAATGTTAATTTTTGCACATTGTCTTTTAATATCTCTGCAATTTCAACCATTACATTTATCATTTGTCTCAACTCCTCCATCAGGTTGTTGATTGTTTGTATTGTCTCCCTTTGTAGTTACAGGACTGTATTGGTGAACAACCGACCACCCACAGCTGTTCATAGCTGCAGCAACCTGTTGCCACTCACTTTGCTTCCTTAGGTTGGTAATTCCAGTTCTACGACCTCCTAACAGGATGGCTTTTCAAGCCTCCACCTCACCGACAAGTGTCTCCTCTTCCTCCTCAGAAAATTGTATTTTTTTACATTTTCTTCCTGCATCCGCCATTGTTTCCAACAAAACATAACACTTGTATCTAAGTCTCATTTTATATGTAGGCTGCATTCATGAGATGCTTTGCATTGATCATTTATTGTTAAAAATGGGCGTGTACAGGGTGTGACATGAAGTCGACACAGCTGCGCACACTTGTAGTCAAGTCTGATACATAAAGGAAAGTTTGCTCTAAGTGTGCGTACACAAGGTTTTATAAATCTGAATATTTTCTTGTGTACGCAAACTTCGGCTTTAGGAAGTACATGCACTTTTAAAGATCCTATGCACAGTTTTATAAATGAGGCCCCAGGTCATTAGGAATGATGATTTTTGAAGACAAAAATATTTTCTGGTCTGATGAAAACTCTTAATAAAATTATTAAGTAAATAAATAAAATAAATAAATTAAAGAGACCCAACAGATCCCCCGATGAGCAAGCAATTGGCAACAGTGGTAAGGTAAAAATTCCTTTAAGAGGCAGAAACCTCGGGCAGAACCAGGCTCGGGGGGGCGGCCATCTGCCTCGACCGGCTGGGTTGAGAGCAGGAGAGAGAGAGACACATGGGGGCAGGGGTGCAAAGTTAAGTAGAGCATGAGGAGGGGATATTCAATACAGGTGCAGGCAGGAACATATGATGCTGCATGAAGTTCATAGAAATGATACTGTATGGAGTTCATGAAGATATGGGCGTTGCAGGAACGTGGGGTAGTGATGATTTATCACCTGCAGGATGAGGACAGGGAGAGAAGAGATGAACTGGGAGATACAGAGACTTCAGGAGAGTAATGGTTATTGTTTTATCGGTGCATCCAAGGGGGAAAGAGAGAGGTGCTCAGTGCCTCCCCCAACATCCATGGCTGGAGCCAGTCCCAGCCAACGTTCCAGGCGAGTGGCGGGGTACACCCTGGACAGGTTGCCAGTCCATCACAAGGCCAACAGAGATGAACAACCACTCACGTTTGCATTCTTGCCTATGGTCAATTTAGAGTCACCATTTAACCTAGACATGCATGTCTTTTGATGGTGGGAGGAAACCCACACAGACACAGGGAGAACATGCAAACTCGGCACAGAAGGACCCAGGCTGAACCCGCGACCTTCTTATTGTGGGGCGACAGCGCTAACCACTACACCGCCGTGCTGCCCATCCCCGAGCAGTCTAGGCCTATAGCAGCATAGCTAATGAGTATATTAAGTGAAAATTCCCCTGGACCAATCCTGGAAGTTGGTTCCATAGAAGAGGATCCAGATAACTGAAAGATCTGCCTCCCGCTTTCCTCTTGGAGACTCTTGGAACTATAATTGTCGGGGCTCTGCAGAGTGCTGTGATTATCCAGTAACAGCTAATGTGTGAGTGGTGGACAGAAAGAGGCAGGCCCTAATGTAACCACAGAGAACCTCAGTGTGTATGTCAGCTTCAGTTTCAGTGTGTTTGTTTCCAACAGATAGATTGCCATGTTGTAATGATCAGATATACAAAGTTCAGCACTGTTGTGACTCGCTGTTCAGACCAGAGTAACCTGAGAGACTCTGGACACACACACACACAGGTCGCAGGAGGAGCAGGAATTTCAGGTGGTCCTGCAGTGACTGTTTCAGTCCCTGGTCAAATGAGCCACTGCCACCAACAGTCAAAAATCTGGAAAAATTAATTAAAGTGTTGTTTAAATCATATAAAGCTTGGCTCATGTGACTATAACGTTAGTCCTTGGCAACAGAATATATATAATATATATCCAGTACAGGCCAAAAGTTTGGACACACATTCTCATTCAAATGAATAGGAAAGTGTGTCCAAACTTGTGTCCTGTTTCTCCTTTCCTGAACTCAGGCCCTCGCTGGCATTGGTCCAAATTCACAGCATTTTGTCTGTACCATGAATTATCACTTTAAAACTGCCTGTTATTAATGTCTGCTGTTTTACCTGCACGCACAACTCTCTTAGTGACAAATTTGTCTTGTTAACTATATACTGATTTTACAAGACATTGACCAGGGTACTTGGCCGAGCCGGCCACTGTAGGGCCCCCAGACCGCCAAACGAACGCGCCACCCAACCACAGAGGACCGGGCCCCCCGAGCCATGCCAAGATTCATGAAAATGTCCCTTTTACTGTGCTTCTTCAATCCCTGTCAGGGAAGCATTGCCCTGCACCATGAACCTGTGACCCTGGAAATGGTGTGGTGCATGAAGATTGGGGGAAAGGAGAGAAGGGTGGGGTGAAATCAGTGGACTGCATACACCTCTGTCCTGGAACCTACCCTGACGGAGTGTCCCCTGCACCTGCTCTGAACCTTCCCCCAATGTGTTGTGCATTAAAATCTTGTGTAGGGTGTATGTGGTATACTCTAGCTGTGGCTGTGAGCAGTAATGTAGTGGCAAGTGTGTGTGGTGAGTGGAGCATGATGTCAGTGCAGTTTAGGAGGCAGGCAAGTCAGAGCCCGGTTCCCAGCTGGAGAGCCCTTTCCCCTGGTGGTGCACAGCAACAGGCGCAGAACAGCTGCCCCTACAGCCAACATGAGACAACACCGGCTGTCAATGGGCACCGCCCACAGGAACCGCCCCGCCAGGAAGCATGGGAACTCCAACCACCATAAGCACGCTGCAGACACAGGACATGGCCAATGCGACATCAGGAAGGAGGAGTGGCCACACTGTCCCACACCATCAGTGGCACAATGGGAATGCCGCCAAAGAGTCAACCGCGAGGCAGCAGGCCCACACCCACACACAAGGAGATCCGATGTTGTGATCCTGGAAGTTGAGGGTAGTAAAAACATTGCCATAAACAAAAGTTCTAACCTTAGCAGAGAAAGAAATATTGTAGTACAGGAAAGGTAAATGTATGAGCAGAGATAGCATATGCTAGTAGGCAATTTTGAGATACAAATGAAGGTTCACAATGCTGCCCATTTTTTGTAAAGAGAGTCAATAGATTTTTTTTTTTTTTAGCAGCAGATATTATCTCAAATGATATGTATTCATCAGGAAGTTCAGCCACTGGGAGATGTTAAGAGAGTGTTTATTTTTCCAGTTGGCTAGGATTCTTTTCTTGGAGATAGTTAGAACTACAAGAAAACATTGGGATAGATGGTTAGGTAAGTTGGTTAATGTGAGGTCACCAATGAGGTAGAAGTTAGAGGTTAGTGGGATCCTGCAGTCCAAAATGGAGGAGAGTTTCTGTTACACTTGTCCAGAAGTGCTGTACAGGAGAACAGAGCCAGAGAGTCTGATGTGTTCTGGGTACATTGCATACATACACTCACCGGCCACTTTATTAGGTACACCTGTCCAACTGCTCGTTAACACTTAATTTCTAATCAGCCAATCACATGGCGGCAACTCAGTGCATTTAGGCATGTAGACATGGTCAAGACAATCTCCTGCAGTTCAAACCGAGCATCAGTATGGGGAAGAAAGGTGATTTGAGTGACTTTGAACGTGGCATGGTTGTTGGTGCCAGAAGGGCTGGTCTGAGTATTTCAGAAACTGCTGATCTACTGGGATTTTCACGCACAACCATCTCTAGGGTTTACAGAGAATGGTCCGAAAAAGAAAAAATATCCAATGAGCGGCAGTTCTGTGGGCGGAAATGCCTTGTTGATGCCAGAGGTCAGAGGAGAATGGCCAGACTGGTTCGAGCTGATAGAAAGGCAACAGTGACTCAAATAACCACCTGTTACAACCAAGGTAGGCAGAAGAGCATCTCTGAACGCACAGTACGTCGAACTTTGAGGCAGATGGGCTACAGCAGCAGAAGACCACACCGGGTGCCACTCCTTTCAGCTAAGAACAGGAAACTGAGGCTACAATTTGCACAAGCTCATCGAAATTGGACAATAGAAGATTGGAAAAACGTTGCCTGGTCTGATGAGTCTCGATTTCTGCTGTGACATTCGGATGGTAGGGTCAGAATTTGGCGTCAACAACATGAAAGCATGGATCCATCCTGCCTTGTATCAACGGTTCAGGCTGGTGGTGGTGGTGTAATGTTGTGGGGAATATTTTCTTGGCACTCTTTGGGCCCCTTGGTACCAATTGAGCATCGTTGCAACGCCACAGCCTACCTGAGTATTGTTGCTGACCATGTCCATCCCTTTATGACCACAATGTACCCAACTTCTGATGGCTACTTTCAGCAGGATAATGCGCCATGTCATAAAGCTTTTTATATCGGTAGAGGTTTTTCTTCTTGTTTTGACCCCCTTTAGCTACTGGAGAAAGTTTACATTTCTTATTCCAAAAGTCACAAATAAATCTGTTTTTTAAAAGTAGGTTTTCCTGGAAGAGGTGGTGGAGGTGGGTGATTACTTTCTGCTCCCAAATGCTAAGATGGAGAGGGACTTTCTTAGTTACAAAGTCTGGTTTTTGCCAGATCGGGGAGAACATACAGGATTCCAATTGGGAACCTGTGGTCTCTTTTCAACCAAGCAGAGACGGTGGAGGAAATTGTTGGGCCTCCATCATGAGGTCAGACAAAGAAAGGCCGACATGTAAACCCTGAGGCCTGACCACAAGGTCACCTCCATCCCTTTGTTCTCTGGAGACAAACAAATCCATCCATAGACTTAATTTCCCTTCATCCCTTGCAGTTCACATCCAGATGTGAACTCAACAGGAGGTAGCAGGCTCTCATCTCTGCAGAGACTTATCTACAACACAGGGAGCCAAGATGACGGGGCTGTGATGTCACTCCCTCTTTAAATATGGACCGGGAACTTATCTCGTCCTCTTTCTGGTATTCATGCTCATGAGAGGGTTTGCCTTTTTGATCAGCTAGATCACTGACAAAAGTGACCTATACAAGTGTGCTTGTTTCCCTTTTTGGAGTTTCACTCTTGCTGGACGAGAAGAGACCCAACCTGAATTTGTGAGATTCACCTGCTTCCAACTCACTGACCTCTCAGCTATTACCTGCAGAAAGAAGAAGGAGTTTCTTCACGGAGACACGGATAATTTCTACACCCTGTTGTCTACTGGTTAAGTTGACCATCCTGTGTTTCGTCGCTGCCCCACAGAGAAACCAGGGCCGTGAGTCTTGAGGAGCACCGGGGAGCCCACTGCTGGATCACACTGACTTATACACATTGGTTCAGGAGAGTCACACAAGTAAGAGGTTGTCTGTGCAGAGATGTTAGATTTGTGTTTTTTATAAGCTTAGTACTCAGTTATTGTTGTGTGTTTTAACGGACCACTGGGTCCGCCCTCTGCTGTACTCTGAGGCATACTTCTTACTGTCTTACTGCCTGTTTAGGCTGTGTCCGAAACCACCCCCTCACTGCCTACTCCCCATATAGGGAGATGAATGTACTGTACTATATAGTGAAGTCATTCACCAAATAAACGCTCGCTTTCAGACACTACTTTTGGCTGTTCATTGCGTCATCACTGTCGCGCAATTAAAACGTACCCAACTCACGGCTAAACTATTCAGTTCATCACTGCTTTACGTTAAATGCTTTTGATAATCTTGCACTGCACTGTAATTTTTATTCTCGTATTTTGGTCTTCTGTTATTATATTGTTTTATTTATATATTTTATATTTATTACATTTGCTCTGTGGGATTTTCCATTTTTGCTGCAAGCGCAATGCATTATGGGCTATCTTGCATGGGTGTGTTACTATCGGCTATTCACTACTTTTCACAATGGATTGTGGGATACTTTCAGTGCACTAAATTTTGTTGCAAAAGATTTTGGACACCACTAGAAAACAACGAGCTCCCCATAAAGTGCACTATTTAGGGATTCTGGAGCGTGGTCAAAGGAAGAAGGCAGGTCAGGTACCAGGAGATCAGTCCAGAAAAGACTGCTGGTATAAGCATTACATACGCACAAAACCAGACCTAAGACTTGCGTATATCAGTTCTACACAATGGTTGTAATCTAAAAAAACAGACTTGACGGAAAAATGTGTGCCCCCCTATGGAAACTTTGACCCATGTGTACATACAGTTTGGAGGAAAAGGGGAATAGGTGACACAGATGGTGCGGTGGTGAACTGAAGTCAGATTGAAGAAATGAAGAGTTGGAAGAACGACTGTGTTTTAATTATTGCCCTTCAGCCCGTATCATGTGTTGGAGCCATGTCATCAGAATGATTTAATATATTATAACATAAAATTTTCCTGTGATACGGTGAACACATCTTCAAATGCCAGTTAAATCCCAAGTGTGGAAAACAAAGCCATTAAACAGTCGTTACACTTTCCTGTTCTCAGTTCATCAGCTCTACTTGATGCTTTTCATAACAAACCTGGCATAAAGAAAGGTTTAATGTTCACACACTTCAGTCTAAAGAATATTTTTCATGGTGGGGGTTAGCATGAACTAATGAAACCTATAAGTACAGCGGTGAACCCTGTGCGTAATGCTGCACTATGGCACTGATGGAGGACTATGCCAGTGGCAGAATTAGGAGGGAGAAGGTCTTCAGGGACCATAACGACTTATTGGCCCATGATGATGAGTGTCTTATGAGCCGTTTTAGATTCCGTAGAGCTGCTCTTGGATCTATGTGCTGAACTGAGTCCAGCATTAGAAAGGGCAACACGGTGGAACCAGACGCAGGTCCTCACCCTGTTTTTAAATGAGGAAAGCGCAGAGGAAACTGTCTTCAGTGAGGTCCATACCCGGTCGTGTCAGTCATCGGCCATCATTTTTAAATTCACAAAGCAGAGAGGAAAGTGTTTATAAAGACAACTAAAGGTTAATTTTTGCACATTCTAATATTTCTACAATTCTAACCATTACATTTCTTATTTGTCTCAACTCCTCCCTCAGGTTGTTGATTACTTGTCTCCCTTTGTAGCTGCAGGATTGTATCAGTGAGCACATGACAGCTCATAGTCATACCAGACTATGGACACGATTTTGGAGTCCATTGGCATCAGGTCAGGAGCACTGCTCCCTTCCCCCCAGTCTCAGCCACACTCTGGCGGTGGTATAAAAAGTTGTACCTTTTATATCAGACCACTTTTCTTTTTTTTTTTTATTTCTGACACCGTGCGCTCTGTCCCACTGACGGTGTTCACAGCTGCAGCAACCTGTTGCCACTCACTTTGCTTCCTTTGGTTGTAGGGCTGAACGATTTTAGGAAAAAATTGAATTGTGATTTTTCTGGCAGATATTGCAATTTCAATTTCATTCATGATTTTCTTCGCATCAAGGTTCAGTGCACAGCAACATTTACAGCATACCATGAAAACAATAAATGCCATAACTAATGCAAGAATAAAAGCAAATTTATTCCTATTTATTAACAAGAAACATGCTATAGGATACATTGAGTGCTTGAACAACAGCAGTTAGAAGTAAAAGAGCCATGTCTTAACTTAAAAGCAGTACAAAACAACAACAGATCTGTAGTTGCGGCAAAATACTCTATTTTCAAGCTCTTTCAACACATTTTCTTTTCTCATTCAACGTGCAGCTGTGGGATGACAACCTTATTGAAATTTGTGCGGGAGGGAAGCACATACCACTTATCCAGCGTGCAGAGGAGAATTTTAAATGACTCTTTGGTGACTGTGTTGACGGGCACCATGTCCTCAGCAACATAACGCGTTACAGCTGTTGTTATCACCCGGTGCATTCGGCTGGTTTTATCATAGGGAGTTACATTGGCAAACAAAGATGTTTTGTCTGCTTGGCCTGTGTAGAAGTTTCGCTCGACGTTTCTCTTGACTTTTTCGCCATGCACTCGTCATGCAAATGCATGTGGTGGACTTTGAAATGTCTGTATAAACTGGTTGTGTTTCCACTGGATGTAGCAACTTTCACCCGACAAGTCTTGCGCAGCACCTGTGTATGGTGTTCGTCGCTCGCCTCAAATCCGAAATACTCCGAAATTACAGAAGTACTGTTTCTTTTTGGGTTTAAAACCCGCAACTCTGCCGATGGTCCAGCTGAAGCCATTTTAGCAACTGATCACAGCTTACACTGATTGGAGTGTAATCAGTGACTGATTGATCACTGGAGACACGTGACCAGTCCCTGCGCAGCATTGCGGGGCAAAAAAAAAAAAAAAAAAAAAAATCGGCACTTTGACAATTTCAAAATCACGCTGTCTGAAATCGCGGTTTTCGGTCTGAAACGATGGATTGTTCAGCCCTATTTGGTTGGTGATTCCGGTGCTGTGACCTCCAAACAGGATGGTTCAACAAGCGTCTCCACTTCCTCCTCAGAAAATATTTTTTTTTACCTTTTGTTGTTGCATTCACCATCGTTTTCAACAAGACATAACTTGTATCTTAGTCTTATTTTATATGCAGGCTGCATTCATGAGGTGCTTTGCATTGACCATTTATGGTTAAAAATGGGCGTGTACAGGACGTGACATGAAGCCGATACAGCTGCGCACACCTGTAGTCAGTCTGTGATTTATAAAGGAAAGTATGCGTCAGGTGTGCATACACAAGGTTTTATAAATCTGAATATTGTCTGGCTTTTAGTAATGATCCTATGCACAGTTTTATTTAAAATCACAGCTGACCTGTAAAAACCCTGGGCCTTTTTACAGTGTTACTGTATACCACACAATATAAGAGCAAGGGGAAAAGAACAGAATGACTGAACCGCACAAATCAAATCTATTTATACGTTGCCAAATCATAACAAAGTTACATCAAGGCACTTTACACATGGAGCAAGTCTCGACCAAACTGTTTATAAAACATTTATAAAACAGACCCCACATATTCCTCCAAGAGCAGGCACTTAGCGACAATGGTAATGAAAAACTTTCTTTAAGAGGCATGAACCTCGGGCAGAACCAGCCTTAGCAGGTTTCTGCTTCGACTGGTTGGGTTGAGAGTGGAAGAGAGAGAGAGGGGGGGGGGGGGAGATGGCAGGGTGGGGGCAGAGAGAGAAGCAGAGGCAGTGAGTGAGACACTGCAATGAGAGAAAACGTGAAAGGAGGGGGGATTCAGTAGAGGGATGGAGAAAGAACAAGGATCCAATGGAAATACAAACAAAATACAGGAATTGCAACCTGGTAGTTTACATTAGTCAATATTAGCAGTAGGGGAGAAGAAGAGGTTACAATGGGAAGTGAGTAGTAGTGTGTAATGATAACTAAAAGTAACTATTGCAGCAGCAGGTACTGAATGGGAACATGGAGCAGAGATGATTCAGCAGTCCCTGTAGGACAGGGACAGGAAGAGAAAGGGCAGGAGGGACAAAACACGGACTGCAGGGAGAAACAAAGTTCGAGACATGTAAGGTTGTAAGGTGCATGCATAGGTAAGAGAAAGAGGGAGAGGGAGGGAGAGAGAGAGAGCATCTACTTGAATATTGAAATTACCCATGATAATAATTTTATCTGTACCAAGTACTAATTCTGAGGGTCAGGCTTTCAGATGATCTATAACCAGAGTTTGGTCTAGGATTGAAATACTGCAGCCACCCACCCTGACATACTCATCCTGCTGCAGCAGGTTTCAGAATAAATCCATAAAATGATCAGTGATCAAATCATTAACTAGCAAGGATTTGGATGATAGTGAGGTAATATTCAATACTACACATTTAGGTTTTGTAATGTTGTGGCGGAAAGAGGTGTAAAAGAGGACACAGGTGTCAAATGGGGAATCTCTTTATCCATATCAGCCCTACTAACAAGCAATGGCGCCAGAAATTTTAATTGGGGAACAGGTTGTGGGGGGGCTTATGATTTTTAACTGTCTGTCAGTCACACATAGACACACACGCTAGCTCTCTCGTATGCACATACCTTTTTCATAACATGTGATGTGATTGGTTTGATACATATGTTATAACTGTGACAGCTCTCCAAGCAATGGCATAGCAATGCAGCAGTTGATTGTGGATGCTGCTTACAGTATTGTTATTTTTGCTTGGGGGGGCTTAAGCCCCCCCAGCGCCCCCCTCCTGCCGTCACTGGGTGTCATTTGAAAGGTCCAGCTGCTTCCCTACACAAGCAGACACACTCCAACATTACTTGTAGGATAAATTTACTTCGTCGAGGTCTGGTTAGGACTCGGTGACCAGATAATTTCATAGAATGAAGGTCACAATATTTCTGTAAAAGTTTGTATATTTAGAAAGTTCTGTAAGTTTAGTCTTTAGTGTTAACCAGCTCATGATAACTGTTAAACACATAGCTGGCAAGCTGCATCTGGATACAGTGGTCCCTGTTCCAGTCCTCTACAAGACCAGAGGCGATAAGGATGAGAAGAAGGATGAGACTGGGCAGAGCTGTTACATTAAAGTATATATACTGTAGTTACACCTCATAAATAAATATGAAACACACACTCCATATGAACTAAGCTACAAGCTACAGAAGACAGTGTGAGCACACAAATATTAGTAAGAAGCGTCAAAGGACATAAAGACGAATCATCTCCTTCAGTCAGCTGAAAGGAGCAGAAAGAGGATTCACATCATGGATTATGATTGCATTTGTTCTTTTGACCACATCATTCATCTCTCACCTCTCATATCTCTCCTCTCTCATAACAAAAACAGTAAGCAAACTGTCATCTTCTTTCTTGGGAAGTACATGACTTATAAGAAGAAGATTCCTCTTTAATTACAGATATTTGTGAGAATTATGCAGCAGGATGGTCAGTTTTTGCTCAAACAGTATTAGAGCTCCACATTAATAAGAGGACACACCAGAGCCTGCCCCTCCTCCTCTCAGTGTGCTGCAGTATTAGCATGGAGCCCGATTTCACCTAGCATAATCAATGCTAAAGTGTTTGCATGCGGCTAATGGATGCAATGAAGGATGATGATATCTAAATTCCCTGATTGCAGCCTTCCTGTTGATAGGCAGGACGGTCTATGAAAATGAGGTGTTGTCCTTTAAGAGCTTCACCATGGAGACAGATTGAAGGCACAGGAAACAGCCAATCAGAATGTGTGTTGAAGAGAGACTGAGAGAGGGGAGCGAGCAAGCATAACCTTAAAGTGCATTCTCACGTAGGGAGAGAGTCAGCAGACCTCTCAGTTATTTATGAGGCTCTTCTACATTGGTCTCACACATACACACACACTCAATGCTGTAGATCTGGGTTGATGAACAGCCTCCTGTAATGCTGCTGCAGCAGATGAACACTACGGACATCTCAGCTACGTTAACACTCCCATCAGCCCTGGCTTAATCTCTAGCAAACACAGCATCCACACCTCCAACCTCTTACTCTATTTGGAAGCATTTAGCATTTACCACCTCAAAAGAACAGGACAGGTCATTAGGTCAGAAAGTCTCTGACCTGATGATGATGTTTCCTTCCCAGCTCTGAGCTCATTACGGCACAGCTTTGCGCTGACGTTTGGAGGGCAGGGCTCCACCCTCCCCTGCAGGCACGCTGTGAAGGAGTCAGTCCAGACAAGGTTCAGTCAGTGAACAAAAAACACATGCTTGGTGTGGACTCACATCCTGAGTGTTTTCTGGTGCAGGGAGGTCTTTGATTGAATTGATTAGATTGTTCTTTAGTTCTTAGTTATTCAAATTATCAACTCCAACAAAAACACATATTCCTATCTGTGTGTAAGCTCACAGGTGAGCATGTATACAGTATGTCTACACAATACATGTTTGCACACACTCTTGCCGCTCCAGCTTGTCCAGCCCACATTGCTACTGCAGCTCAACCGCGCACACACACACATACACACTGCAGTAATCCTATAAAAATGCAGGTGCATGGAAATCATCTGTGAGGTGAATAAACTGAAAAGCGATGATACAGGACTGATCAGCTGTTGACGAAGGGTGGGGGGTTGGGGGGGGAGATTCCACCCTCTTCCCCTCTCCGTCACACCCAGATGCCTCATCCTCCGCTTTTTTCTGCCCCCTGGTTGTCAGACAGGGAACAGACTCTGCAGTGACACAGCAGCAGCTTCAGGCTGTGATTCAGTCTCTGTGAGTCTGGCTGCAGTTCTCAGTACAAGACCACGTGAAGGTTATGATGATGATGGTGTGTCATGCATATAAATATTCACATGAGCTCAGGAGAAAAGAGAAATGGACTGAAAGGCAGTTACAAATGTGATGTCTTTGAATGTTGCTCAGGCATCCAGCTGCCAAAGGCAAAACAAATTAACAGCTGGACAACCTTTACACAACAGCCGTTTCTGACCCTCTGAAGCAGGGAAAAGGAAACAAGACTTGCTCATGTCATATCTTTCTTCAAAGAGAAAAATACAGACTGCATGGAGCCAGTGTCGTGATCTGAAGCACAATGAGCACAAAGTGCAGTGTGCCATACTCTGCAGAGTAAAAGCTGTAATGTACATGAGTACACTAACTGCTGCTGAGGTATTGATCCTTCTACATTGTTTAAATATTTATCTTCATTTTACATCTATTAGGGTCATCACAGACACACATCACATGTTTTCATTAGATTTGTATGTGTGTGTATGATAATGTACAGACACGTGACCCCATCTCACTGCTGTGCCAGCCACTTTGTTTTTTTTACCTCAGTTTGTTTGCAGTAGATTGTTATGTCCTGGTTTGCTGATTGTTGTTGTGGCTCTAATGACAGCTTTGTTCAGTTCAAAATAACAAAATTGTCTGCATATCTGAGCCATATTCTATTAACAGGTTTTTTGAAGACCTGCCTGATGCTGCAAGCCATTAAATACAGCCATTTATCAAAGAAAATATCACTTGAAGACATATATATTGTTTAAATGTTTTTGTTTAAGTATTGGTATATTATTCCCTTCACTCCTGAAGAAAGAGCGAAAAAAGAAGGGGAAAGGAACTGATATCATGTCAGATGAACATTTGGCTGTCCCAGCAGGAAGATCCACCTACAGAACATCTGGTCAAGGCTCAAGGTTCAAAATTGATTCATTGTCATTTGCATGTTTGCACATGAATTGAAATTTGGACTTGTGTCAGGAGGTGTATGATGTAATAAGTAAAAAACAATCTTGAAAATTATTTATTATATTTAGTCTTTATTAAGTGTCAAATGGAGTTCTGCAGCCTCCTGCCCGAATTGAAGGGGTCAGACAATTCATGGAGAGGGTGAGTAAAGTTCCCCATGCTGCACCTGTAGAACGCTGCCAACACCTCTACCTCAGCCTCCTAAGGATATAAAAGTGTCAGTGGGCCATCTCCAAAGCTCCCCTCTGAGCTTTGTGCAGAGGTGAAGGTTGATTGCTAGCTGACTGCTGGGCTGAGTTTTTAACTCCTTCACTTCACACTGCAGGAATATCTCATGTTCAGCTCCAGGTCTTCTTTACCTTATTCAGCATGAGCCTTGGGTGCCTCCTCAAGCTCACACTGCAGCTTGTCAGCCTTCTGTTTGGCCATGAGGACCATCACCTTCGTACCTCTGGGTGGCCCCTTAGTATGAAGCCCTCATGCTCTTCTAGAGCTGAAGATCTTTGCCCAAACCTTTAGGCCAGGGTTAGGTCAGTTTTTATTAGTGCGAGAAAGATGCAAAAATGGATGCTGAGGGTTGTGCACATTTGAATAATGTCAGGTTATACACGGGTTTGGGTTTTTCAATCAAAGGCCTGTTTACAGCTCTATGTTCTTCAGCTCCTCTTGGAGAACATGGTTCTTCTCCCGCTGAGCTCTGGAACGGAGAAATTTTCCTTGCTGACAGTATGAACCTACAGCAGATCCTCAAAATCTTTTTTGCAGGAATTTCTTTTTCTTTCTCTTGATCTCTGTTTGCACTTGATTGCCTGCCAGCTGGAGCTTTTAGTTTTGTTCTTTTACACAGCTAGCCTTCTCTCTACCCAACAGGACATTGAGGCTGAACATTTCATGTTGGAGACCCTTCTTGGCTACACCATGTTTTGGACCTGGATCTTGTAAGTGACTTATCTTGTGGTTGCCCCATTTTGCGCTATCTAATGAGACCTTTCTGTTTATTTAGGTTGGTTAGATTTGTTGTGTTGTTTCTCTGGGAGCATCGGAATGGGCCACTGCTGAAAGTGGGAAAGACATGCTTCCTTTTGTGACTCTGTGGCAGTTTTTTTCTGCTGCTCTAGGCCACATTTTTGGCTAGCCTGTCACAGGCCATGAAGCGGCCTGTACCCTTGGTAGTCTCAGGCAGGGCAGGAACCATATTTTTGATCATGCGATCAGGTTCTGCATGCTATGTGCTGAAAGCAAGTAGAACAATGAGGCAGTCGCTGACACCTTTTTTTAAGTCTCTCAGAAGATATTAGACAGACTCGCCATGATGGATCTTTATACGAGTTCTGAAGCCTTCGTCGTTTTGAAGCCGTGCTCCTCTGGTTGGACTTTCCTCAACTCCTCATCCAACCAGCCCATGGGCCTGCAACTACATGTCCCCAGGAGGAGCCCATGCAGCTTGGTCAGACCCAGTTGAGCAATGAAGAACAGCAGTGCCACCAGCAGGGGGGACTCTGCATCTACTGTGGTGGTACAAATCACGTCCTTGCTCTGCGTCCAGTAAAAGGCCAGGCTCACCAGCCAACTGGAGGCTCGTCTGTCTCCACTCCTGTACTCTCCTTGAGGCCAGCCAGCTCCATCTTCAACTACAGACCTTTTCAATGTAAGGGTTCCACACCCAAGCAGTTCATTTACACTGTAAGGTTTCCTCTGCTTGCTCTCTTACTGAGACACTGTTAATAACTACCTCCCACACAAAAATTGAGAATAAAAAAAACAAAAAAAGACGGAACACATAGCAATTGCGCTCAGTCCCAGACTCTTATCTTTAATGTGCAGCACAACATTATTTATTCCTGTAATCTTCTCAAATAGACTGTGGAATATTGGTCCTGTCACAGCCAGGAACACAGGAAAGAACCCAAATGCAAATTTTTATTGGACACTCAGCAACAACTGGGGGTTGAACCCACATCTCCTATAGTAGAGTCCAAGACTTCACCATCAGGCCATGAGGTGATGATTTTTTTCAGCGCAGCAGAAGTCCTTGGTGTGCTCCAGAGTGTGTTCCAGACCAACATGAGCAAATGAGCAGGCAGTTGGATGGTCAGGGACGGGCGAGGGGTCAAGTAGCCATTACAGCGGGGACTTACGGGTTGTCTTGTTGTCAGGAACTGAAGGCAAGGTCTGTTGCCGGGGATCAGACAAGCAGGCAGGGTCAGAACAGAAACAGGTCGGGATTTGGTAATCAGTCCGAGGGCTAGGCAAGCAGGCAAAATAGAACGGGGACAAAATAGGTTGGCAACGGGTGATCAGTCGAAGGTAAATTGCTGGAAAGACATGAACATGAGAGCGAAGATGATCTGGAAAGTAGTGAGTGTGAAGCTGGGGTTTAAGTGTTGTAGGTCATGGATGATTAGCTGAGGCAGAGCAGGTGAGATGATTGTGAATGGGATTTAGGTGTGGTGGTGGAAATCTACCAGGTGGAGCAGGCTGGAGACTGTGGCAGGTCCTTGTACACAGAGATCTGAATTGCAAATGAAGCAATCTTCTGCTCCTTTATTTATTAGATGCACTGTCAAGTGCTTCACTAGCGTTGACGTGTTGCTGGTTTTGGCGCTAATTAGCTGAAATCAACTGTCTAAAGCTAAAACATGCTTACAGTGAAAACTATGTTTAAATCATTCTATAGTGTTGGATGAGTATGTAACTGGTCCTTGCCAACATGATTTGTCAGTCAGCCATCTTAGTTTTTAGAAACTACTTAAAACTATATTTTGGAGCAGAAGGTGGAGCTGAGGAGGGGTAAGGAGTCGATCTGAGCTTTTCATAGTTTTGGATTTTTTCATGTACAGCCAGCTCCCACTTAGCAACTCTGAACGTAGCTGCGGATCATTTCCTTTTCAGTCAATCATACAACAGGTGGCACCTGCTTTCTTACCCACATAAGATCCACTCTCCTGCTGTTCTGTGCCAAATTATTTCTCTGCAGCGTGCAAGACTTTGCCACACCCTTTGCTGGATTTATTTATTGTTGTCAACTTAGCTCAAGGGGCAGGCTAGAGGCAAGGGTCAGGAACAAGCTAAGTGTTAACCTGTATTTTTGTCTGTCTGTGATTAAGAAAAGAATTGTAGTCAAGACATCCATTGTCTCTGTTTCTGTATTAAAGAAGAGGAGTCCTAGTCCTGATCTTTCCCTGTTTTTGTTCAAGACCTGATCTGTGTTTTGTTCCTGATTGAAGTTGCTTTGCCTTACCTTTTTATTGACGGTCATTACTAACCTACCTTTTGTCTGTGCTGCTTTTGGGTCCACACACACCTCATTTCAGATCTACTCTCTACTCTATACTGATTATTTAGTATACCCTGCTTTTCACTCTATATAGCATCATGTTATATTGAAGAAGACTTGAACCTATAGGCTCATACTATGGCAACTCCTGGAGGTGGCTGAGGAGTATGAGCGGTAAACAATAATATCACAGTAAATGTGTTTTTACGGGTACTTTCCAGATAGCCTCTATTACATGTTCTATCAAGTGGGATATAAGTTTTATTTATTTTTATTTTTTTTATTGCTTGAAATTTGCACTCATGAGGAAATGGTGCATGTAAAATAACATCTGTAACAACCAAGGATGAGGCCACATTGCACATTTAGGAGCTACAGAAGTATAAAAAACTGTCCACTTGCAGTCAGTGCAACACAATGTGGCTCATTTCAATGTAATATCCAATGCAGCACATAATGCCTGCTGGTTTATCGTTTTCAGCAAAACTGTTTATACCTCTCAAACTGCTGAGTTTCTGACCGGTGTGGTGCAGCATTCAGGAAGGCCATGGTCTTTCAGACTAAATGAAAAAAGTCTTGTTGCAAAAACGTAACCTGGGGCTGGGTGGTGGGAACGCTTTTAAAGGGAAACAATGCACCACAATGATCATTTTATCTTGATCAACTTTGTTCAAAGCCAAAATTATAATAAAAAATGTGTTTGATACATTATCTAACCTGATGTCAAACATTATTTACCTTTTTTATGTCGCAGATATTATGAGAGAATATGATCCAAATGGCTTATAAATTACAGATCAGGTAGCAAATGGGAGAAATCACTGTAATCTCCCTCTCTAGTTCAGGTCTGCCTCTACCCTTGTACAGCATGGATCTTTAGGATTTTCCTTTTCATAATTGATCTATTTAAACCTTATTGTTAGTGTTGGTTTGATCGGGCTGTGACGTCCCAGTGTCATCATGGGCTGTAATGCAGTTTTGCAGTTAACTTGGGCCCTTTTACAAGGTCTCTGTGTGCATCAGGTTGTTGTTGGTCTCTGCTATAAATAGTCACATCATTGATATTTACACTCTAAGAATAACACACTCCTCTTTCTGGAGAATCACATTCACTGATAGATGTGAACCCGGGACAGGACCCCACGGACCTGAATGCTTGATGCTGATATGTGTCCATGCTGGTTCATGTTTGATGCTGGTCTGAGTCAATCAGCCTATCCTGAGTCCAGCATTGAGACTAGCATTGAGTCATTAAAGTTTAGAATCAGTCGCTCAGTCCTCATTAGAGTTTGAATGATGAGATTGGTTCTGAACCAGCTCATCATTCACTTTCAAGGTCGAAACCATGGAACAAAGTACAAATTATCCTATTAATATAACTCATCATGCATCTGGCAACACCATCAGTGACCCCTCACCCTGACCTGTTTCACCCTCCGCAGTAAAATCTTTGACATAATTAATGTAGAGCAGCAGTGGCAAGTTCATGACAGGAGCGCACTTCACCACAAGAGGGCTGCAGTTAACACCAGGAGCAGCTGAATCAGAGCCTGGATTTTATCTCAGTAGAGTCCCAGGACCTCAGACTGTGAAAACAGAGACTTCATTCTGACTGAGTCCAAAGCATTCAGATGTGCTAGTTCTAAATGTGAGAAAGGACAGAGATAAGTCCTCTCCTCACTACTGTTGGCTGTTTCTCTGGGAGTGCCAGTAACAGCAGCTGGGCGTTTCGTCACATGGGTGTGAGTTCTCAGAGGTATGTGCATGAGAAACAGAGACTGGACTGCCTCCTCTCAGTCTTTAATTTAACTCTCACTGAACTGTCGTCTGACTTATTGGCTTCTTCACTGACTGACTGAATAAGTGACTGGTGATCCTCCAATTTCTGGCCTCAGGCTTCAGTCCTGTTTCTGAGCTGAATCAGGTCTCTGTGCACGATGACCCGTTACTGCAGCCTGTTTCGTCGTCTGCTGCCCAGGGAGAATAAAGGAGAGGAGGCAGACCAAGAGGAGGGCAGCCCTCACAGAGAGAGCAAGCAGCAGGGTGAGTCTGCTCCACCACACAACGTTGGGTTGTGTTGGGTCTCACATCGGTGTTTCCGGTGGGGGAAATCCACCTACAGCAGAGTGTTGTGATCAGTGTAGTCTGAAAAACCTTTAGACATCATTTAAATTAGTGAGGACAGGTGAGAAAACAGCAGGCGGACTCAGGTACATGATGCAATACTGTACTTCCACTGGTTGTGTATTTGATTTTCTCAACTGTGAGAACAGATCCACGAACATCCAATTAAAATAAGACAAAATAATCAATATAACAACCACTTTGCTTCAAATACAGCACACTGCACATAACCTGTACAAAAAGCAAAAACAATTGATTAAAGGTCCATGCGGTCCAAAGGTAGAAGTTAAAGGTCCATACAGGCTAAAGGCAAACCTCCGTGTATGGGGGTTATAAATTACATCCAGGTTCTATTAATACAATGAAAGTATCAGTCAACAGAGAAATGCTCACAGCCTGTATTAGAAAACAGAGCCACACCTCCAAGTCCCATTTATCTGGACCCACCATCCAACCTTTACAGGATTTTTGATTTGGTTTCAAGTGTCTAACCTGAAAAAATATTATCAGGTTGAAATCATGAGAGGGGCTCAGATCTCTCCTGATCTGGTGACTGATTTCCTGTTACTACAGCTCTAGATAGAAGCTGGAAAGGAGAGATGTAAAACAGACATACAGGCCTGGATGATGGATAAATCTGCTACTTTACATCTTTATTGTGTTTATTCCTAATCTTTTGTGTGTGTGTTGTGTGATTACATGTTTGTGATTACAACTACTTTACAAAAAACATTTAAATAATGACAAGAACAAGCACACCTTTGAGAGTGGAGTGTGCCTCCGTTCTATTGTCAACTGTGAGTGTGGTTGTGTATACATGTAATTACTATTGTTGGGCAGAGTGAAGAGAAGCATAACAATGGACACAAAAACTGTGTGTTGGAGGTTGTGTGTCTTAATGGACCAATGAGGTGAAGTGTATAAAGACTCCTGCACAGATGGACATAGACAGCACGCGCAGCCTGTAGGTTGGTTTGTGAGGGGGGGGGGGGGGGGTCAGACTATTTTAGCTGCTTGGTTCTCCTCTTCCTTCTCATGATATCAGCAGATTATAAATATCAGTGTTAACATCTCTGGTCAGGTCTTGGTGTCTCACACCTTCTTCCACTCACACGCCTCCCTACTCAAATGTCCACAAAGGTGAAAAGTATGCCCATACCACACTCCTTTTTCTTTCTCCATTGGTATGTGCTATGAAGACACATGATAAGTTGTTGCTAGTAGGCTGAAAATGGTAACAACAGTCGCCGCTCTCTTCTGGGCACGACATGTGTGGAACTAGTCCAAGTTTTTGCTGCCACGGGATGTTTCGGCACAAAACACCAGATTAAGTTAGTCTAAAAAATTGGAGGAATGAGGAGCGATAATGAGTATCGGTATATTGATACCATGGAATTAATATGCCCATCTCTAGTTTGTAACCAGAAAATCTGTATAGATCAGACAGAGGTACCAATCCAGCAGGCAACAACTCAGGGAACCAAGAGTGCAAAACAGGATTACGCACAGAACACACTCTGAAGAGCAATAGTAGGCTAAACCACTTACAAGAACTTGATGAGACAACAGATAGAGGAAGGAGAGCACTTTAATACACAATGGAAGGGGATATTAAAATACAGATGAAACACATCAGGGCAGGGCCAATAATGTACAATGAAAAACTCACACATGTGGGTCTTTCTCATTGTCCCTTCTGTTTGCATTCATTTCATGGAGAAATGATCCCACTGAACAGCCGGAGGTGGCATACATCGATATTTACAACTGTCCCCAACTGGAGTTTGGAGAACACATGGAGAAGGACTTTCGGGAAGCACCAAGGTGTTTCTGGAAAATCGCTCAGCATCTCTGGAGGGGAAAGTTGGGGAACATCCAAGCCACCTATGGCAAGGATGGGTCACTGTTGACCTCGATTGAGGAAATAGTCGGAAGGTGGAAAGAGCACTTTGAGGAACTCCTGAATCCAACTTGCACGTCCTCTGGAGGCGGAGTTGGAGGATTATGGAGGATCTGCGGCAATCTCCCAGGTGAAGGTCACTGAGGTAGTTGAACAACTCCACAGTGGCAAAGCTCCGGGGATTGATGAAATCCGTCTGGAAATGTTGAAGGCTCTGGGTGTTGAGAGGCTGTCGTGGTTGACACGCCTTTTCAATATTGCGTGGAAGTCTGGAACAGATTGAAGAGGAACAATGTGGATTCCATCCTGGTCGTGGAACAACGGACCAGAACTTTACTCTAGTATGTATCCTGTAGGTGGCCTGGAAGTATGCCTATCCAGTCTACATGTGTTTTGTGGACTTGGAGAAGGCATATGACCCGGGATATGATGTGGGAGGTGCTGCAGGAGTAAAGGGTTGGGGGTCTCTGCTGAGGGCCATCCAATCTCTGTGTTCCCAAAGTGAGAGCTGTGTCCGAGTGCTCGGCAATAAATCGGACTTGTTTCAGGTGGGTATCCGCCAGGACTTAAATAGACCGTGCTAGACAAGACACAGGTGATCCACATTAGGACCAATCAGAAAAATAAAAAAAGTGAAATATCGGCCGATCAGATCAAGCCAATCTGATCAGACATTGTAATTTTTCGTACATATGTCTCAAACACAATAACCCTCATGGTTAATTTCTCTTGCACAGCCATTTGAAAAATGATATACAGATATTTAGCAAATTATAAATTGTAATAATTCGTCTCAGCGTCACCATAAGTTTTCCTTGTACCTTGTACGCTGACAATGGGAGCACATCATTTAACTCTGGCAACTTGACCACACACATAGTAGTGATATCATTACAGTGAAGTTGGTAAGATCTTAAATGTTCCATGTACCATGCTATCATCTTCTGGCAAACAAAGAGAATATCTGCATTAGCTGCAACAATTTTTTTGATCTGGACAAATTCAGGGAGACCTGAGCATCAGCCAGCAGAGAGTATCATGCCTGAATGATACTTGATTCCATCTACACAGACAGATGAAACATCAAGCACTAACCCTGGTGTTGTAATGTTTTGAGCAAGAACTGTCTGAACACTCAAAGGGAAAGAGACAAGAAAAATCGGGGTAATCTCAACTGATGGTCTGAAAAATGAACTACAGTCAAGATGGTAACTGACTGTTTGCTGGTGTTTGGTAGCAAGTGTCATGGCAACATTCTTGAAGTTTTGAGTAGTGTGAATTGCCCTTTTAAAGAACTTGTGCTTTCCTTCAAAACGCATTGTCCAAACCTCAGACAGGGGACAAATTTTCTTATAAGCTGAGGGTAGTGTTCAACATAGTGATGCTTTGGCCTGAGAAGAAACCCTGGAAATGCTGACTGTAGCTATCTTACACTTCAGGAAATGCAGTGTCTCTTCAGTATGCCTTGGTGCTACAGCAAGCTCAGTGATGTCTTTGAGGAGCATGAGAGTTTCCCAAGTGTTGTCACCCTCAGAGACACAGTGACCAATAAGAAATGGAAGGATTCTTATTAGACACCTATTCTCATGTGCATTTCCACCAATGGTCCCTTTGGCAGAAAATCCCTTTCCAATCATCTGAGGTCGGTCTGTTTTTTCAGTAAATGTGTAACTTAAAACGCCTGATGGTCTGGTTAAGCATATCTAGTGTGAAATAGCTCTTGCCTATCAGGTCTGTAAGACACAGGCACAACTCAGCTGGAACAATGCCTTCCAAGATATCATGTAAGATGTCAGGAGGGTACCCACCCAGTTAAAGGACATACACCTTTCACACCATAGGTCCTACTTAATCCTGGGTCCTTCCTCACCTCCTGCACCACCTTATCATGGGACACTTTGTCTCTGAGTTGAAAGAAACTGAAAGATACCTCCTGTTGTTGAGCATCACTACTGCTGGCTGAACAGAATCTGCAGAACTTGTTGACAGCGAAGCTCTCCGGGAACCCTGCAAGGGAGTGGGCACCAGGATTAGCAGCTGCAACAAACAAACTGTACCTTTCACACTTGCACCGAGTTGCTCAAGATAAACGCCATTTTGCTCCAACAACTTTAGGTCATAGATGAGAGTTTGCAGAACCTTTGCATAACCACACTCTTTGACTGTGAAGTTATTGCACAATAGGCCAAGCTGGATCGAGGAGAGGGTTGACCTATATTTTGAAGGTATGTTGGCAATGACTCAGTATACTGCACACATTTTGTGTTTCAGCTTTGATGTTCCAAGAGGATTGGCTACTTCGAAGTCATCAGTGTATAGGCCAAGAGCAATTGTGAACTCGTCCCTTGCAAGAAGTGAATTTTCAGTAAAGTACTGCCCATCTGTGCATGATCTGTATTCCTTTGGGATGTGGACTTTTTCTGACATAGCTTTGACTAAAACATCATTTTTATTAAGCAGCTTCTGTAACATGGGAATAATGGGAAGGTATGCAAGAGGTTTTCTGTCTTGTTTTACAACATATTCTATGGGATTTACCAATGGGAACTCTTTGTGCACATAGGTTGCTCTCTTTTTAGTAGTTCCTAAGGGTCCATCTTGACACAACATGTCATCATGCTACTTTCTGATACAGCACTGATCCGCATAATATTTCTTTAGTAAAGCCTTTACTTTGGTTTGAAGTGGCTGTGAAAACAGCACAGTTTGCATTTTGAGCAAAAGAGATGCTAAGTTGTGCTCAAGCTATTTCTGTGAATCATGAAGATCTTTCTCACTGGTCACCTCACTCACTTCTTCTAAGTCCTCTATATCACCTGCATCTGACATTTGTTCCTGTGCAGCCCTACTGTCATGGCTTGCAATGGGTTCATCACCAGTGATTTCTGCCTTAAACCTCTTCCAGTTCTGTTCCTTCTGTTCCTGAAAGTGGAGTAAATACTACTTTCAAAGTTAGTCTTTGTAAGGGCACTTGACTTTATGGTTTACTTTTAGATGTGCAGAATGGAGGTGAGTAAAGAAGTCATTGTCAGAACAAGATCAGCAAACCCACATGACAGACAGCTAAACTTAGCTGGTACACCTACACCTGGTGGCTGATCTGGAGTTTTGGTGTGAATGAGGGATAAGTGCACATTTAGTGCATTTAGTGATTTAATGAACATAGGCATCCCTGATGTAAACAGGGAAATGCTTCTGTTCTTGCATAACTTCCACGTTTAATATTTAAATAGTTGTGCTCTTTTTTCACAGCTAAAAGAACAGTTTTTGCACTTCAAAAGCATTGTAATCAAGGGTGTAACTTTGGTTGAAAAAGAAAAAAACTCCCCACAAACGTATGAGGAAAACTCACCAATCTATGATAAAAATCAAATTAATGAGAACAAATGAAACAGGAAAAAACTCACTAATTTACAAGATACATTAAAGAAAAATCTCTCAAATTCAGGAAAAAATCTTCACTGATAATGGTGATTATCTTACATTAGCTAACATTAAGTAAATTTACTTTATGTAAGCCAAAAGTCAAGTGACCTACACAGGTGATGTTAAAATGTCATAGGTTTGTCCCATTCATGAAGCAATTTCACTAGATTTCTGGTTGTTTGTTTCAAATAATTAATCTTAAGCTAGCCCTTTTTGAAACAATGGCAGTCTCGTTACTTACCTGATTCAATGAACCATAGAGCAACAATGGACCGCTGTATCTCTTTCTGTCTTCTCTCCTCTTCTCCTGCTGCCCATTGTGTTTGGCTGCAACCGCCGTGGACGACGTGGTGTTCGGTGGCGCTAACACAGCTAGCGAACAGTTAGCTAACAAGGGAAAAACGGCACATCAAACGTTGACTACGTAAACCACTAAATGATAAAAACGACGTTGAACTGGTGAAAGGTGAAATGCACTGTTAAAATAAACTTTTCCACCAACAGCTAGATATCAGACGTATCAAGCTGAGAGAATACATTTCAGCAGCGGCTCACTTTTTGATTTCTGATTAGGATTAGGTTAAGGGGGCCCCGTGTGGCCATGGTTAAAACTTAGTGGTTTAAGCCCATTCAACTTAAACTTATTCGCACTTTCAACTATGTCTAAAAATTAGAAGAATATACTTTATCGCACTTTCAACTATGTCTAAAAATTAGAAGAATATACTTAACATTTTATAGTAATGTAATAAAACTTAAATAATTTATGCACATTGTAATTAAAGCATTTGATTAAGTACAAAGTCCAGGCTAACAGTGCAGAAAGCCCTCTGCTGTTGCCGGAGGTTCCACTGCACCACTTGAAATTACTGGAAGCAAAAACCCCAATTAATACAGTAATGATGATTCATCAGCTATAAGGTATAAAACCTGAGAATGATCACAGCGTCTGCTGATGGAGAATCCTCACTTCAAGCTGGAGAGAAAAACACAAGTCATTATTATCCCGTGACAGAATCTGAATGTACAACTCAAATTACCTGCAATAGGCCTGTGTGTGTGTGTGTGTGTGTACGTGTGCGTCCGTGTGTGACATTGACAGTGATTTGTCAGTTTTATTTAAACTACCATGTATTTCTGTCTGGCCAGCTGTGAGTTTACTCAGGTCTTTCAGCAGCTCATATATTAAGAGTCCAGATCTGACATCATGTGTCAGGAGGAGTGATGCTCACATTGTTGTGAAGTGCCATTTGTAGTTATGTTAGTTGAGGTCTCAGTTTGAGGATGAAGGGCCATCACAGTCTCATCATTGTCTTCTGCTGGTCACAAAGGGAAATGCTTACGTTTCTCCTTCAGCCTTTGGAAGCCCGCACATCTAAATGTAAAGTCCAGGATGGATAACCGAACAGGCCTTCTAGTGGTGCAGGGTCAGAGCCAAATCACCACACAAAGAGACGAAGTCACACACAAGCAGACGCAAAAAGACCAGAAATATCTTGGCTGTCTGATTTATTCTTTTCTAGTCTTGAGGTCTTGGTCCTAGAGGGAGTCGGGGGCCTTTGTACATTTGTGCTCTGGGGCTCATCCTGTCATAATTGGTTGTGAGTGAATTCAGTTACTGTAAATGAGATTTTAATGTTTTCCAAAACTTAAACAACTGTAAACAACCAATGCTTGTTTGTTTTGTGTGTTAAATGTTTGATGTAGAACCAATATTTAAGGACATTCTGCTGCTGTAAAACTGATAAGTCTGCAAAACAAGCAGCCCCTTTAGAACACACACACAGCAGTATGTTAGCAGTTGCAATATAATAATATACCTATGACGCACTATTTATCATACTTGTAGTGCTGTTAGTATTAGCGGGCAATGGCTTTAATTCAGTACATTACAGCACTGTCCTCATCATCACTGAGCAGCAGTCGTCCTGTCCAGCAGATGGCAATGTGTCTCTAGTCTTCTGTCACTGAGTGCTGTGAACTGGCTGAAGCTGATTGGTCCAGCATCAAGTAAAACTTTATTTGTCACGCTGACAGAGGCAGTTGATGAAACCGAGCAGCAGACACATCTTTATAAGCTGTCAGTGACTGGGCAATGTGGTCACATGTTGAGGAAGACATTCAGCTTCTGACAGCCAGTGATGGACAAAAACATAAATACTGTCATTGAAGTGCCAGTGTGACCTTCACTGACAACATATACAGTAGGTTACCCTTTAAATCATTGTATAATCCTGTATTAAATTATCAAACGTTGCAAACTGCAGCAGTAGTGTCTGGCTGTATGTGTGTTTCTGCGTGTCACTATGACACAGTGTTTCGCTGTGTTTCTGGTCCTCTGAATTATAAATGAAAGTTTTTGTGAGTCAGTGATCTGAATGTCTTCTGGTTTTTAAAGACTGGTCACAAAATAGCTCAAAGCAAAAAAAAAAAAAAAACCTTTTCAACTTTTTTTCTGAAATAAGATAAATTGATTCATTGATTGGCAGATGATTCATTGATAGAAATGCTGATTTGTAGGATCTGTAGGAGAGTTTTAGCCTTGTTATTACCAGTGATTTGGAATCATTGAGCTCCATTGATCTGAACCTCATCCTAACATTGTACGTAATCTTCAACTTCAGTGTGTAAATGAAGGCAATTTTTCTGCTTCAGCCTTTATCATGCAAGGGCAAAGTTTTGCGCTCCTGTCTCTCTAGTGGAAGGGAAGATGTCATTTGACCCGTTGGAGGATGACTCTCCTGTAGGAAAATAAATTTCATATTTGTTAAGTAGGATGAGTCATCAGCAAGAAACGAGGCTGTAAAATGTTTTTTGCACCCGGAGTTGCATGGATATTTGGTGTTTAACAATAGAAGGTTGGCATACAGTGAGTGTGTTTGTTTGTTTTCCCTGCTGTCCTCTCCACCACCCACACTGCCATTTGTTCCTCTGGTTTTCTGCCTTTCTTTATGTTTAGTGTGTGTGTGTGTGTGTGTGCGCGCGTTCATGCATATGTATGTGTGTATAACCTGAATGAAAAGATGAAGGATCAATAACAGGATTTTTTCTGTAGCACAACATGGTGGATGCTGAAATTAATCTTGAATGAGTTTCCCTCAAAGTCTCTTGCCAACAAAGCTCAGGAGCAGAAGAAAACCAGCTATGATAAAACGGTTTTTTCATAATTTTCATAAAATAGATCACTTAATAAATATTCAGATTTATAGAAATGTGTAAACGTGGAAAACACCTAGAAGGAATTCAAGTGCCTTTTTAAGTTAGGTTCCTCAAGCAACTGCCTACTGTGATTTTCATCACAATTTGTTTTTGTTTTGTTTTTTTTTTTTGATTACAAAGACACATTTCTAAACACAAATGCATAACTGCACACACATCTTCATTAACTTCAAACTTTCATGTCAAAAGTCAATCAAACCCTTGTAATCCTTCATCTAAAGCAAACTTCAGACATCACACAAAAGCCATCTAATACACATACACTACAAAATAGCCATTACACACTGTGAGAACAGTTCAAAACACTATAATCATCGCCATTCATCTTCTACTGCTTTTCCGTTTCCTGGTCCGTTCCAAGAGCTGGGGCCAATCCCAGCCAACGTTCCGGGTGAGGGCGGGGTACACCCTGGACAGGTCGCTAGTGTCATAATATCCTGTTAATTCAATGAATGAGAGAACCTCTTTCTACATGAACACAATATATATAGCACATAGCACAATTTAGATTTTTTTCAACCTATCTATTATTCTTCAATATACTGTCCTAAACTAACTCACTGTCACTCATTTTCTATCGCTTATCTGTTTCTGGTGCACCCTGGATAGGTTGCCAGCCTATAGCAGGATCAACATATAGGGCTGTACAGAGATGAACTCCTGTCATAAAATAAACTGAAATTAAGTGAAAAAGTAAATGTACTCAAAAATAGGCAACGGATAAAGAATGTAGAGTACATTAAAACAATTTCCATGTATTTATGAATAAATGAATGAGCTTCAATTTGAACATGTGCAAACATGAAAGCTGAAACAAAACAAATAAAAATAGTCAAAACAACGATGTCTGCATATTCTTCCAGGTCAAAGTCATATCTGGCCAACAACTGAATCGAATGCAACTGGACCTAGGTTTGTCAAAGACATTTCGCCTCCTTATCCCAGGGGCTTCATCAGTTTGGAACGCATTGGTCTGACTAGACCTCACTAGTCTGACAAACAGTGTAGTTGGATCCAGGTAGTTAACCTCTGTGTTCACACAGCTCCTGGTGAACAATAGCTCGTTAGTGGAGTTTCACTGACCACTGTTAGCCATGTGAGGCCTCCACAGAACAACCATCACTAGGAATCTTGTGAGTCACCCACAAACATATTTACTCATATACATACTTGACCACTTCCACATTATTTATTACACCAGGAAACTTTTCATATAGGCTCTTAATGTCCACACCGTGTACCTGTATCAGTGCTTGTGTATACTTATTACAATTGCCAAATGACATGGTGGTAGTTTTAATGTTTTTTTTTTCATCAAGCCACAATATCATTCAAAAATATCTATCCAGATTAAAGTCCATTCCCTTATCCATGTTTCTGATATTGCAGTTATTTTGAGTGGTTTTGTACATTGACTTAAATATTCTTTTGTGTTATTGAAGTTTGGATGCAAGCTTCCATCCATCCATCCATCTTCATCCGCTAATCTGAGGTCAGGTCAGGTCAGGTAGCAGCTTCAACAGTGAGCGCCAGACTTCCTTTTCCCTAGCAGCATTGACCAGCTCTGACTCGGGGATTCCGAGGTGTTCCCAGGCCAGGGTGGAGATATAATCTCTCCACCTGGTCCTCGGTCCGCCCCGGGGCCTCCTCCCAGCTGGACGTGCCCGGAACACCTCCCAAGGGAGGCGCCCAGGAGGCAACCTAACCAGATGCTCGAACCACCTCAACTGGCTCTGTCTCTGTATCCCACAGTCAATGATGCAGGAAGAAGTCCCGACCTCATCGGTGTCCTACTGAAGCCACTCAGTAGCCCCCTCGTTGCCGTGATGACATTCGTTGAGGATAGACATGGCAGGTCTCCCTCGACCACCACAGCTCACCTGAGTTGGTCCGATCCCTCAGCGAACTGTCTTTGACTCTGCTTGAATGTCAGTCTGCCCATGAAGCACTAGCACAACATTAGCATTTGGGCTATTCCATAGCAGGAGAGTGGCATGTTAGCTCAGTAGATTACTTACCCTAGACCAGATCAGTGATCAGATCTAGGGGTCTTTATAGTCTACATACTCTACATTTAATTTTTAGCTCCTCTTCTGTTTACTTTTGGTTTAATAGAGCTACTTAAGTCCTCAGTTTTCTGTAGCAAAATAACTGAAATTGAATGAAAAAGTAAATGAATGAACATAGAATACACTAAAACAATTTCCACAACAAAGCAAAAAAAAAAAAGTTTATTTTCATGGTCACATTTATTCCCTAACATCCTCGCCCCAGTCGCCCTAGAGCGCAGTATGCAAATTACCTCTCTTGATTCCTCTTTGTGGAGACTTCTCTGAGGCCACTCTTATAGAGGCTATTGTGAAACAGCTCAGATTCGGCTGCACTCTTTGCCAAGCTTTGCTCATTGATATCCCAAGTAGAAAGATACCGTCAACTAGAGTTGCCTGAAGCTCATCAGAAACCATTTGTCTCCTTGCCTGTGTCATATTTCTCTCCCTTCAGGTCTTTTTGGATTCTGTGTTCCAAAACAAGTGAACTAACCCATGGTCATTTTATCCATCTATCCTGACATTGTGATTGGTGTGTTCTTGTGTTTCTGTCTGTGGAATTGTGTTTATTGGGTTCCTGCTGAGATGACGTGAGTTCATGATACTGAACACCAATGTGGCGCACACAAAGATATGTGAAGGGATTTGTGTGTAGGGTTTTTCACAAAAAGTTCAAATCTGATTCATTTGAGAAACAGGGTGACAGTGTTTGGGAAGTGAGTCCCCCTTTTGGTAGATGGCATCCTGGTTTGGGATGTTTAGTTTATAGGCCCACACTATAAAAAAATCCTGTTACAGTCAGAGTTCAACAGCATTATGCTGTTATTTTGAAATACAATAATGGGTTGTTAATATAAAACAGTCAGTTAAATTGCACCTCTTTGGCTGTTTTTTAATTAAAATGTAAAGTTTTTCCTGAGATATGGCACTTTTCTTTTCATTGCCCACTAGCCGTGTATTTTGGGAGGGGCAGTTTCACCTAACCTGCACATGCAGAGCCATGTCTGTTGTGTTCTTCGACCATCGTCACCTCATTGATTATTAGGTGAGTAGCAATTTGACTTATAAATTGGTGTAAAGTCTATCAATTATGTTACTTACGGTAGTTATCAAGAATTTCATAGATGATACTGTTTTGCTAACAGTAGTAAAGGCCATAGAGAAGACCTTGTGAGTGAGTGTTGACTCATTTAAATTTTCAAAGTTCTAGTTAGCTTGACAGTTAAAACATATTACAGTAAATCAAGGTCACTTTATCCGAAAAGTAGGCTAATGTGCATGCAATATATAAGGTGGTAGTTCCAGATAGGTTTTTTTCATGAAATTAAGTGCTGAAGAGATTAGCTTTGTTGTAATAATGTGAGCTATTTAGTACACTTCAGTACAGTCCAGTTATCGTCAGTGTATTAATTAACCTTTTACAGTCTATGAAAGTCACTCTTTCAGTAGAAGTACAGTAACTTGCATGCAGACTATTTAATAATTAACTGTGCAAATTCAGAATTTACAGTATGGTTATTTTCAAGATAACTGTTGGATCAGAAATAATGTGCTGAAGAAGATAGTATTTGCTGTAACTTACTTTCATGTTTTTGATTATAGTCCGGACCCTGGATAAGCCGAAGAAGATGGATGAATGATTATAGTAAGTACTTACCTGCTCATCGCGTGTAATGTGTTAGATACCTCTAACACAGGAAGGAAACAAGGTGAACTATCGAAATCAGAATTATTTTGTGTCTTTCTTCACAGTTGCGTCACAACAACTTCTTAAAACCAAAGTTTATTGCTTTGTAACCTTACCTATCACACCTGATCGGCCTGAAGTTTTCATGTCAGGTTTATTGGACACCAGTCTAGCTACTCTGGGCCTATGTGAGACACATGAAAACTCACTGCAATAAGGCCAATTAAGTACTTCAATATTGTATGCCTGATTGCAAAAGAACGTTTTGAAAATCTGTAGGTCTGAAGGCACATTTGTACAGAAATCATGAGTGATGTAGAGCTGAGTCTAGATCGAGTCTGTCAGTTGACCTAATGTGTCATCTTGACTTTTGCAATGTTACATATGATTCCCTGAGTGAGTTTACTCTCACCTCAAAGTGCACATAAGGAAAGGATGTGCAGTTTTGTCCTTCCAAGCATGATAAGCCATTCACTTCTCATTTTCCCAGAAAACAAAAATAAGAGTTCAGAGGCAGATTTAATGGCCTCAATCATTGGCTCTGTAGGTGTAGGTGGAATTAGTAGCAATCATGATGATACTGATTTGCTGTCTGACATGCAGGTTGATGCTGATGCTGATGATACTGAACATTTGTAGGTTCGTCCAGAAACCACAAGCAAAATTATTGCTTCCATCTTTGACAGTCATTGAAGATTTGCAGTAAATCCATGACATCAGCTAGTTACAATTACTTTTCAAACTGAGGGAAAGGTTGAATGTGTTTGTGATTCTAGATGATGCCATTGGGACTGTAATTAATGATCTAAAAGCAGGAAATCTTTTCTGGAGTCATAATACTGAAACACACACACTGAAAACAGATTTATGGGGAAAACTAGGTTTAAAGATCACTCAAATTATGTTGAACCAGTGTACTATGTACTAACCGAGAATGTCTTTCAACATGTGTGGGATGGAGTAAAATGTGACTGAGAAGTAAATCCAAACAGAGGGATCTTCTTTAGCCTTCATCCTTTAGATCAAGTTTTGAAGTTACAGACCGATTTGGGTTTGGAAAAAAGAAACTCAAAATACTTGCTGTGTATCTCAGACTGGCAGACCTCTTGCCACATCACAGGTCAAATATTGACCAGATGCAACTAGTTTTCCTCTCCAAAGAACCAGATTTAAGATTTTTGGTCAGGAGTACTGCATGTTATTGCTGGCGACAACTTGGGGTCTCACTGCATCAGAGGATTTCTTGAGAATTTTGTCCTGTGGGTACACTTCATATCTCTTACTTGTGCACCACCAATTTCAACAGGTCAAATAACATATCCGAGAGTGTTCATTGATAAATACTTGTATACTTCAGGAAGCAAGCATTCTCTGATCAGCTGCTGAAGCTAGAACATCATTACTTCGGACCACTCATTCATTTGTGTGCATTAAGATTTGAGAGCAAGTGTACTAACATTAAGCAACGTGCAAGGAAAATGCACAATTTTAAGGGCTTGTGCTTCACTCTTGCAGAAAGGCATCATCTCCTCCAGGTAGCCAATCCCAGCCAAATCTTCAGGCGAGGGCAGGGTCATTGTCCAATCTTCAGGTCATTGTCCATCTACACTATGACGCGCCATCCAATACGTTCTTAAGCATTTGGCTGAATATGAGGAGTCAGAATCCATCCTGCTGCTTTTGTAAGCAATTATAACATAAATAAATTTAAGAAAAGCAGTTACATTGGTATCCATACATGCCTGCACCATTACACTACCACCATCGTGTTTCACAGATGAGACAGTATGCTTTGGATCTTGGGCAGTTCCTTCTCTTCTCCATACTCTTCTCCTCCCGTCATTCTAGTACAAATTGATCTTAGTTTGTTTATCTTAGTTGATAAGATGTTGCTCCAAAACTGCATAGGCTCTTTTACATGTTTCTTGTCAGAGTTTAATCTGGCCTTCCTGTTTTTTTAGCTCAACAATGGTTTACACTTTGTAATGAACTCTGCTGTAAACTGTTAATACAGAGTAAACTGTATTTACGCTGGTGAAGTCTTCCTTTCATTGTCGACTTTATACAGATACATCCAGCTCCTGGAGAGTGTTCTTGATCTCACCAACTCTTGCGAAGGGGTTTTTCTTGACAAGGGAAAGAATTCTTTTGTCATCCACCTGTTTTCCATGGTTCTTTGGGTCTTTTGGTGTTATTAAGCTCACCAGTGTAGTATTTCATTTTAAAAATGTACCAATTAGTTGCTTTGGCCACACCAATCTCTCTGATGGATTTCTTTCTTCTTAGTGAGAGCTCTTTGGCCTTCATACTGAGAATTGACCTCACCAGATTCCAAAGTACCACACTTGAAAGACCTTTTATCTGCTCCTTGTAAATGACATGATGAGGGAATAACACATGCCTGGACACGAAAAAGCTGAGCAGCCAATTGTCCAATTACTTTTGGGCCCTCAAAAGGTGGAGCATACATATAAAATACATTTCTTACACTGTTCACCTGATTTGGATTTGGATTTAAGATAAAAGTCTGCACTTGAAGTGCCTCTTGATTGCTTCATTTCAAATCCACTGTGGTGGTGTACAGAGCTGCAATGCTGAATGCTTTATTTTGAAGAAGGTGATTGGAGTTTTTTCCCCCTGGACTACAAGGAGATCATCAGGGAATCTGGCCATATTCACGTTTTTGTCACTTCCAGAGACCCAGACTTGGTCCTGCCCTCTCCCATAAGTGAAATCAGCAATATCTATGTGCCAATTTCCAGTCCATCTTGCTCATCCTCGTCCTCGTATCTGATGGACTTGTAGACACCCAGGCCTGTTCTCATAGGAGCAAATCTTGGCCTGAACCCTTTCAGGTGTCCTGGGATCTTATGCCAGTCAACATTTAGACAGCCATCTCAAATGGTAAGACACCTTCACCTGCTGCACAATGGCGGATAATGAGCTTATTAGTAGAGAAAAGTATGAGGCAAATCCAACACACTCATGTTGAATATTGTTTGTCAGTATCCAAATTTTTTTCTTGATCAACTTGACAACAGTCAGGTTCTGGGAAGAGGATACACTTCACACATAATTCAAGTAAAGAATCGTATTGAACACCTGAACTGCAACAGGAGCATTCAACCATGGGCAGAAAACCCTATCCCTGGAGAGATCGGGGTACAGATAGGTGAAGGTGTCCAAATAGAGAAGCCGAGTCAAAGATGGGGTACATTGTGATGGAATGAAATCACAAAGCCCATTTTTGGCAGGATTCATCAATGTCATATCACGTGACCCGACCCGAGCTGGCAAGTGAAACCACACCTACATGAGCACTTCCCTGAATATGAGTGAGACCATCACAAGGGCCCAGAGTCGGGTCAGGGGCCCAGGCTCCCCAGGCCTGCCACCCTGTGTGTGGGGGCACAAGAGGCACCAAACCCAGAGAGCCACTGCAGCCAACCACAGAGGACTGGGCCTCCTGAGCCAAGCCATGACTAACTGCAAGCGAGAGGGTCCCCTTTTCTATGTTTCCTCAATCCCTGTCGAGAAAGCATCTTTTACAGCTTTAATCTCCAATACAAAGAAGAGTCAGCATGTACCCTCAAATTCATCCAAAGGTCAGCTATTTTTTTTTTTTTTTTTACTTTACTTACTTAGCTTACTTTTTAAAACTTTTTTTTTTTTTTTTTTTTCTCTCTCTTAGATAGCATGTTAATGCACAGCAATATGTGTGCTACCTTTATTGTGTTGTTAAGCTGGGGAAATAAAATTCCATTGATTTTTATGGTGAGTTAAAATATGATTTTTTTTTTTTTTATTTCAGCCATTTACTTGAAATAAACCCTGAAGAGGGACCAAGACTAACCATGGCAAATTTGTGTCAAAGAAAAACTGGAGAAGTCGCTAACAGGAAGGAAACAAACATCAACTTGATTTACATTATTTCACTTATTTACATTTATTCACTCTCTCATGGAAGAAGCTCATGAACTTGATCGTGGGACTTTATTTAAAATGGGAAATTAACTCAATCCCTTACTCCACAATTTCACCACCCATTTCTCTAAATTCCTGTTCCATTCTTTCACCCTGGCAGTCACAGCGCCAGAAATTGTTAATTGGGGGAGCTGGGGGGTCTGGATTTTTCATTGGGGAGGCTTACAAATTTTAACTGTTGGTCACACATAGACACATGCACACTAGCTCTCTAGTATGCGCACATGATCAATCATACGTGTACACAGCCCCTCTGCGCGCTTGTGGGACGGTTGGGATGTCTGCGGATGAGTTGTCAAAGCATTCTGGTTGCAGCTGCTTACAGTATTTTTATTTTTGCTTGGGGGGCTTAGGGGGGGCTTAAGCTACCGTCAGTGCACCCTTGTATTGCAGTATTTTTTTATTCTATTAATCTCTATTTTACTCGCGACACCTCTTACGCAATTCTCAGTGTTTTTTGTGCCCTTCCTCTAAAATGGCACAACAAATTTCTTTATGATAAAAAGAAGGGGTCCTGCTTTTGTAAATGCAATGAGCGATATTTCAAAACAAAGTCTTTCTCTCTCATTATTTCTCTTGCTCTTTCTTTCCCATGTAGGCAGAGAGCAAACAACACTGAATGGTAAGAGCTGATGTTTTTGAGCAGGCTGTCTTCCCTGTGATTCGCCGCTACCCGGACTTCTGCAAAGTAATTATTTTCCTTTATAGCCCAAATAAGTCTAGAGTTTATATTTGGACAGGGCTGGTGATGTTCACTGTATTTGAATTCCTTCAACAGAACATTGTATTGAAAATATGCATAACCACAAATTACATTGTCATTGCTTCAGTTGCGCTGTTCTTATAATTCCTTTGGAATTAATAAAGTATCTGTAAACCCATCTATCTGGTCACCCGAGTTATGCTTCTAAACACTCTTCCATATGTTTCTATCTTTAAGTTCATGGTGATTATGCCAGTATTTCTGAGCGTTGTGATTTTGTTCTTGTTCTGCATGTGCAGTTTCTATCAGTATAGTAAAATAAAAAAAGTGCAATAGACAGCTGTGGATTGTTTTCACTTAAGTTGTATTTACATGATTAAAATTAGGGATGTGTGTCTGTTTTCACTCACAAAGAATAGTATACAGTTAATAGCCTTTTCTTAACAAATCTTTATTCAATTGTATATAGTGTGACTATTCTTGTAATTCCTCAGTCTAAGGCTGCAGTTATCAAATACTTTAGTAATTGAGTATTCTCCTGAAATTTCCATCAGTTAGTTGAGTAATTGAATAAAATATACTTTTGTTTAGTTAAAGAGCTATTATAAATATACATGAGAAAATAAGACATTTGACTTCATAATGAACAATTGGTTTGCTTTTTTAGCCAATCAACATTCAGCTTCATCTTTGCTTCATCTTGTCGTCGTCACGTCTTTCCTCCATCTTCCCACTGCTAAAACCAAACACGTCTGCCTCCTCCGTCTTTTTTGTTTGCATGCATGACGTCAGCGTGTTGTGCCACATAGAGACAGAGCGCAATGTATCATACTCCAAAAGACACGCCCAGAGAGGGGAAAACAATCTCCAGAGCTCCATTGACTTTGTATTGTGTGAAGGTGTCTCTTGTCAGGGTAAAGAACCGCGATTTAAGTGTTTAGAAGCTGCCTAACATAAAAAATTTGCCTTTAAGACGAGAGAAGTGGATACAGACAGTAAAATGAGAGGCGCTGCCGTCGGCTACAGATCAGCCTTGAAGAGTCTGAGTCAGAGTCTGCTGGTTTATGGTTCATCATTTACCCTAATAGCAATAAACACCAAGTCTTACTTAAATTAGGCTACATCCTCACCGATACACAGTTAGCCTTGGTTAACTTCAGCTCTGACAGTTCAAATCAAATCAAATAAAATCAGATTTATTTGTATAGCGCCAAATCATAAGAGAGGGACTGGGAGGCACGGAGGGGGGGGGGGGGGGGTGTAGGCAGGAACATGTTGCTGCATGAAATTCATGGAGAATTCAAAACAGATTCATTAAATATGGGACCAGCAGGTGTTGCAGGAACATGGGATGGTGATGAGTCAGCACCTGCAGGATGAGGACAGGGAGAGAGAGGAGAGGAACTGGGAGAGACAGAGACTTTGGCAGAACATGGTTAGTAAATGCAGTATAAATGCTTAGAACTGGGTGAAACTATGTTTTTTAAGAAGGATGGTTCTTATCAGCGCAGTTAGCCTTGGTTAGCTTCAGCTCCTACAGTCAACCTTGCCAATTCAGCAACCTTAACTTAGAGTTACAGTAAAAAGAATGAATGTGCATAGCTTTATTATCTTCTGCTCTATCTTTTCAACAGCAATGAGGTGTGTCACAATCTTGATTTTAAATCGGATATCGATCAAAATTATATCATGTTGTTGACTGTCGAAATCAAAAGAAAGATGTGGCAATGCCTCCAGTGTCGTGCCCTGCAGTTTTGTCAAGAGGAGAAAACACGCGCACATACACGTCCTGAAGTGCAGTGAGTCAACATCGACCCCCCTCCTGAAATCACAGCTGTGGAAGCATTTAGTTTTGTCAACCATTTGAACATGGTTGACAAGAAAACTACAATTTGTAAGCTGTGTGTAGCAAAGTCCACAGGCAGCCCACCAAATATGGCAGGACATCTGCACAGGCATCAAAAAGTATTAGACCTAACCATGAAAGGAACAATGTTAATACAGTCAACTGCTCATCCTCATTTAGTGCCAAACTCACAAAAAATCAAGGATTCAATCAATGAAGGATTTGGAGAATCAACACCCCCAGTGAGATGTGAAGTCAGTGTCACACATGAAAAATCAATGCTTTAAGGTTGAAGTAGGAACCACAGCTCAGCTTGGAGTTGCTGATCAGAGTGAATGATTGACATGAAGCTGCTCCTCTTCATCCTTCTCTTCATCTCTTCTCTCGGTCCCATTGCTCAGGTACAAGGACGCAAATATACAATAGTAATTAAAGACACTGACCTAGTTTTTTCTGCTGGGAGGTTAGGCCTACATTCAGTGTGTTGGTGCGTTCACTGACATATTCCCCATGTATCAGTGAACGCACACACTCAAGGCCCAGTCACTGATGTTGATAGTGTTAATCCTCCTTGGTTTGCATTCAGTTCAGTTCATGGCAAGGATCCATGAAACATGTTGGAATAACAGCCTCAAATCCAGAAACAAACTGATTTGATGAGGAGGATTATTTTTTTGTAGCATCATTGTGTCACACATCACAAGACTGCAGAGCTGAAATACTCATTTTGCTGATACAGTTTCACCATTGCAGCATTTACCGAGGTGTTTTTGATCAAACTAGAACAGAAACTCGCAACTTTAAACACAACTGCATTTATATTGGGCCCTTAGCCGTAATATAATCTCTAACTGTTCACCCATTTTAGATATAACTGTCACCTTGGTTTGTTTTTTTTTTTTTCTAGAAAGCCATTGTCAGTATTTTCTGATTAATGTCAACAAAATTATGAGGACAGGGAGAGAGGAGAAAGGAACTGGGAGAGACAGAGACTTTAGGAAAACATGGTTAGTGATATGTCGGCATATGCAAGGGGGAGAGAGAAATAGCAGGGGAGGGAGGGAGAGAGATTCAGTCCTTCCCCCAGCAGTCTAGGCCTATAGCAGCATAAATTAAGAGTAGATGGACTTTAACTTTTTAACTATAAGCTCTGTCATACAGGAAAGTTTTAAGCCTGGTCGTGAAAATTACTAAAGAGTCCGCCCCCCGGAATGATACTGGAAGTTGGTTCCATAGAAGAGGAGCCTGATAACTGAAAGATCTGCCTCCAGATTTACTCTTGGAGACTCTAGGAACCACAAGTAAACCTCCATCTAGAGAGCGGAGTGGCCTGCTAGGACAGTAAGGAACTATGAGCTCTCTGAGATATGATGGAGCTTGGCCATTAAGAGCTTTTACATGTTAACAGAAGGATTTCTATTCTGAATTTTACCAGCAGCCAATAAAGAGCAGCTAACAGGAGAGATGTGATCTCTTTTCCTAGTTCCTGTTAATATTCATACAGCAGCGTTTTGAATCAACTGAAGGCCTTTCAGAGATTTGTTTGGGCATCCAGATAGTAATGAGTTACAGTAGTCCAGCCTACAAGTTACAAATGCATGGACTAGTTTTTCTGCATCAACTTGAGAAAGGATGTTTCTCAGGTGGATTTTTATGTCTTCAAGACATGTCTGCACTCTGACTATCTGACTAACTTCATTTGGCTTAATTGATAAATACAGCTGAGTGTCGTCTGCATAACAATGGACGTTGATGTTTCCTGATAATGTTGCCTAGAGGAAGCAGATAAAGCATAAAGAGGATTGGTCCAAGTACAGAGCCCTGTGGGACTCCATAATTGGCTATAGGTGGTGAGGAGGAGCTATTGTTAACATGAACAAACTGATGTCTATCTGATAAATAGGATTTGAACCACCTTAGTGCAGTTCCTTTAATCCCAATTTCATGTTCCAGTCTCTGTAGTCAAATATTATGATCTATGGTGTCGAATGCAGCATTGAGATCTAGAAGGAGAAGTATGGAGGCTGATCCATTGTCTGAAGCCGTTAGAGACTTTAACCAGTGCTTTTTCTGTGCTCTGATGGGCTCTAAATCTTGACTGGAGCTCTTCAAGCAAGCCGTTCCTATGCAGATGGTTGTTTAATTGGTTTGCACTTCTTTCTCTGTGATTTTAGGTTCAATGTGGGTCTATAAATGGCCAAAACATCTGGAACAAGTTGGGGTTTGATGACTGCAGTTAATTAACTGAGGTTAATTTACAGATAACATATTACCCTGATCTCAGAGCCAGAGAACTGTCAGATCTGAGGTGAACCCAAGGTCTGGTCTCATTGCGGCCTTTGGTATTGTGTGTGAATCTGATTGGCTGATAATTCTGTCCTGTAGCTGCAGTGAAATGCTGTCAGTTTACTGGAGGTCAAACATCTCTGAGCACACTTCCCTCTCTCTCAGTGAGGAAGATCATGATGATGGTGACTCCATGTTTTTCAGTGACTCACCCTTTCTGGAGCTGATAAATGGATTGTCGAACAAGTTCTTTGCAGCTTAGCTTAATGTCCACTTGTCAACTTGCCTCACCTTTTACTCCACCAGCAGCCAATTATGGTGAATGTTCAGCCCATTTATCTGAAAGGTTGTGGAGAGTGGAAACTGTAATTGTTCAGATTTTTCTGAAAGTTTCCTTTTCCCCACACTATAATTAGTAGCTGTTTAGTAGTTCTAAAGAGTCACAAGGCTGAAGGTTCACACCAAGCAGAAAAGCTATACTCTCATTCATATTAAATTCAAGACACAAGTAGATCTGTTGAGGACGTACTGGACGTCCCCTCTGAGCTTGGCATACGCCCACATTAGGCACATTACATCACTATGTAAAGTGAAGAATTTTTTTCAGTCTTGAAGTATTGTTGGGAGAAATGCCATTTCCCTGTTCCCAAATTCCCTTCACTGCCCCAAACATAAAATTATGAGCTCACCACTTCAAGGAGGACTGCGCAAAAAACCATTTATTTTCCATTCATGGCTACCGTACACACTTAAAATACAATTTATTTCTATGGTGTCAAATCATAACAGAGTTACATCAAGGCACTTTACACATAGAGCAGGTCAAACCCAACTATTTTTGCAGTTGTTAAAAAAACCCAGCATATCACTCCAGGAGTAAGCAGGTGAGGGAAATAATCCTGATGAGGTGGGATAGGCTGTGAGGTGTGTATAAACCAACAGGGACTATGGCAGTTATGGTCAATGGTGTGAAATGCAGCACTAAAAGTACCGAGGCCAATCTGTTGTCTGAAGCCATTAGAATATCTTTGGTTATTCTTACCAGCACTGTTTCTGTGCTGTGATGGACTCTAACACCCAACTGAAACTCTTCAAACAAACCATTCCTATGCAGATGTTCACATAATTGGCTTGCAACAGTTTTTTCAGTAATTTTAGAAATGAAATGGAGGCTAGATTTGAGATTAGCCAAAACATCTGGTTTAAGATTAGGTTTTTTCTGGAGACAATCTTGAAATTCTGTGGTACATAACCACAGAATGATCAGATCCAGAATGTGCGTGTTAATTAGTGGAAAAACATCTGGTGAATTTGGGTCTGATTGTTATAATTTTATTAGTAAAAAAGCCCATAAAATCATGCTGCTGAGAGCTAAAGGAATCAGTGGTTGAATTAGTGTTTTTTTCTTCTATGAGTGCTGAATAGTAGGAGCTTCTGGCATTGTGAAAAGCTTTATATATATTTTAAGCTTTCTTTATTTAAACTTTCTAAATTACTGGACTGCCACTTCTTTTCCAATTTCTGTAACATCTGTTTTTAGGCACATTGCTAAGCTATACCAAAGTGCCAGCCTCTTCTGCTTTGTTACTTTCTTTTTAAGAGGAGCCACAGTACCAAGATTTGAACACAATGAGTATTTAGATATGGCATTGCAGCAAATGATGACTAAATATTCTGCTTAAATTCAGCACCAGCATCTTCTGATAAACATCTGCTATAGTTGAATTTATCCCCAGATGCTGTCAGCCTGTTACTGGAAACTTAAATGTTATAAGGTAAGGGTCAGAGAGAAGATGGTTGTATGGTTGAAGATGGTTGAAGATGGTTGGATGGATATGTTCAGAAGGGTGCGATTGAAACAGTGAGTAGATTCCTTCATGTGCTGGGAAAAGCCATTTGAGTCTAGAAACTATTTGAATGGCGGTCATTAGGAAGATCTTCATAAATATTGAAATAACCAACTATAAAATATATATAATATATACATTTCAGAGAACTCTGGTAGAAAGTCATAGTATAGGGCTTTCACAAGATCTGTACCAGATTTTGGCCAGATTTTGGGTTGATTAATAAGCTTGATTGAAATATCGCAGCCACCCTCCCTCCTCAACCTGTGGTTCGAGCTTCATTAAGACTAACATACTCATCCTGTTGCAGCCACGTTTCTACAATATAAATTAATACAATGGTCAGTCATCAGATCATAAAATAGCAAAGCTTTGGCTGATAGTGATTTAATAGTCAATATTCCACATGTAATTCTTGTAATTTTTAGATCTGCATTGGTGGTAGTTTTAATTTCAAAGAAGTTTTTGATTTAATAGAGTGACTAAATTTAGGAGGTCGGGGGACAGACACAGTTTCTAAAGGCATTGCTTCTATTCCATTGTGGGCAGGTAACCACTCTGAGTGTTAAGCTACAGCTCCACCTCCTGGTCTGAACTTGGGAAAGTCAGGGTTTTAACTTAATATGACCTAATGGGAGACTCCATCTGCTTTATCATTGTGGATCTGTTTTTAATGTGGACAACAGTGACCTGATCACGACAGTGAGAGAGCACAGATATTTGCTGAAATGCTGAAACCTTTGTTAGTACCAACATGCTATGCCCCACTAGCTTAGATAAAATATCTCTTTACACAGCTTCAAGATAGCAATGCCCTAAACTGCACCTAATTTTAACACGCACGCTCCCACGGGTGCTCAGATATTGTTCCTTTTATAGAAAACAATGATGGATAGGTGAATGACAACAGTGAAATGATTGTGTTGCGCCTGGATCCATAGATGTAATTCTCTCCTGCAAAGATGGTCCATGATATTTTATTGGCAAAGTAAACATAGAACAGGACTCAGTAAAAGTATACCCCAGAATCAGGATAGAGCACAGAGTAGGTCAGATTCCCCCCTTACTCCTGCTTAGCTCCACCTTCCCCTCCAACTATAGTTTCTACTGGTTTAAGAAGGAAAGATGGCTGTGTGTCTTTTTTTGTTGTTGTTTTTACAAACCCTCACCTGTCAAATATCTTACATATCTGCACATTTCCACCACTTGGTAAAAAGTTCACTGTCCTCGTTACAGATAAGCAAGGACAATAGTCAACACAAATATGTTCACCATTTTGTGTGAATTACATTCTGTTCCTATCATCTCTTACAAATGTGTTTGTAAGAGCTTGATCATCTAAGACCTCGCTCCACCTGTCCACTTAACTAGGATCCATTTTCTCAGGACTTCTGAGGCTTTGGTTCAGCCTTTGTGAGACCAGATGTGCAGCAAAGAGTAAATCACTTCTTCTCTGAAACAGTAGCGGCAAAAGGATGCTGGCTGAGTCAGTGCAGATACCTGCAGGGATAGGCACCAGAGTCCTCTCTGGTGTTGTGAAGATCCAGCAGGCATTAAGAGGGTTTTATGTAACCCTGCAGTCGCAGCCTCGAGCAGGTTAGTGTGCAGCACAGCAGTGTGTTATCTAGAAACACAGAGATCATATATTTTCATCATTTATCATTTATCATAGATAGATTATCAATGTCAACTTCTCAGCTGATATTGAAGGATTCATCCTGGAACTAAGTTTGTAAGTATTTTGGTTTCATGGTCAATCTATTATACACAAAATTCAGAGTAATACCACTTTCAGTAAACAAACATGGCTGAACACAGACTGTCCAGTTTGCCGTCATTCGTGTAAACAACCTAATTCTGGAGTTGCTAGAAACACCTCCTTCTCAGCTCCACCAAAAAAATTATTACAAAATCAACATTTTCTGACATTTGTCAGACAGCGAAGAAAATAAGTCGTATTATTTGTCTTAATATATCTAAATATATATACAATGTGATTAAATTGAGTGGCTACCATGTGATTCACTTTACCAAAGAGCAGGTTCACCGTCACTCCTCCTCAGCTTCATCTTCTTTTTCAAATACGGTTTCTACTCGTTTTGAAAAACTAAGATGGCCAACGACAACCGGCAGTGTCAAGGCAAGGCTTGGCTCTTGTTCCTCTCTCAGAGGTTCAGTACATGTGATGGGTCAGGCCACACTCTGTAGGAGGAGGAGAATGTTAGAGTGGAAATGGGAATTTACTCATCTCATATTCTACATTGGATATCTGTCCATCGCCATCTCGTTCAGCAATAGAAGAGGACAGATGTTGACTTACATAGGAGAGTCTTAGGTTTCATGTGGATGTCATGACGCTTGCAACCAATTACTTTTTCAAAGTAAACCTGATCCAGAGTGAAAGCATATGTGAGAAGCAGCCTGCCATGCTGTGGTGTGTAAGTGTGAGTGAGGATGAGGATGATGAGTAAAGGTAGAGCGGTCTGATGTGAGAGCAACATGAAACATCAGGCAGAGTATTTTTAGGAGCTTCTTCCACACCTCCATCTCATGTCTTTCTACCCCCCCCATCTCTGGCTGCTCTCTTTTCCACCTCCCTTACGCTGTCCTCTTTTATCTCTTCTCTCTCAGCCTCTCATCACATTCAGTATTCACTCTCAGGATGCGAGGATGAGGAGGACGAGAATCAGGCAGGAGAAAACAGTAGAGTTAACTGGAGCAGTGTGTGTGTTTGTGTGTGTTGCCTCTTCTCTGCTAGATTTTCTCACATTCACTCTGGGATTATTCTGAATATGGCGTTGTTTGTTGAACGTCATCCACCTTCTTTTCTCTTTTCTGGAGATGTCTCTAAAGTTGCTGATGGACTGATGTAGAGGATGACTCAATGGGAATGCTGTTTCCAGGATGTGAAGACACAGCACAGGTTGTCCTTTGATTGATTGCTTCCCGAATGCATCATCCAGTGAATCTGGATGAATCTCTGTCCAGTGAGACACGTTTCTGTTGCTGTCTAAAAAGCTGCAGACTGGCTTCCTCGTTCCCACGTGTTGGGAAATCCTCAGCTTCAATCCACAAGCCATTTATCCAGCAATCAAAAATTACTGAGTGCAAAACATGGATTTATCAATCATTTATTCATTTCCAAATAATTGTTGTGCATGTCGATCCAATATTTTTTCTCTTTTTGCTTTTGGCCAAGTCACATGTGGAACTGTAGACGTGAGATTTTCCTTTTGTATTCTTAATCGTGATGAAACCAATTTAGTCAAAATATAAAATTTGCTGAGGTTTTTTTCATCCGAGGGAAATTTCAACGTTTCATGTGAATGACTGGTTTGATGGCCTCCTCAGGTGGAAAAGTGTTTTACTTTTGGAAATAATTTCCACAGTGAGAATAAAGCGCACAGGACATCTGATATGTCATTTATGTTAATAACCTGTGCAGAGAAGAAAGTATTTTTTTGAATGAAAATGGGAATATCAGGCATCAGTGCATCCCTTGGTGGATCTTAAGTGCTACAGAGCAATTTGTTATCACGGTGCAATGACAAGCCAGAAGACCTTTATTAGCAAAAACATTTCCACTATGACATGGTGGATTCCACCAATTGGTAACTGAAAGATCACATGTTTCAGGCTAACACGTGAACATCGTCAAACCCAGGACACAGAGCAGGAGCACATATTTTGTCCTCAGTGGCCCCATCCACCTCTTAGGGAGATGGCAGCAGCCATCGCCAGCTCCCTAATCCGACAGAAGCGTCAGGCCCGCGAGTCAAATAGTGACAAGGTCGCCACCAACAAGAGACGCTCGAGTCCCAGTAAAGACCCAAGGTCTTTGTGTGAGAGACACATCTTCAGTGTCTTCAGTAAAGTTCGGTTCTGCAGCGGAAAGAAAAGACCTGTGCGCCGGAAACCAGGTAGGTCATAGACTCAGACTTGGTTGAGGTCTTTCGTTCTCACCTGGCTCACCTGAGTACTCAGGACTATATGACTGTGTTTAGCTTTAAAGGTCCAAATATGGTGAAGGTATCAGACTAGGGTGTCTGCATTTGGTTCACTTCAGGTTCTCCAAAGACATACAGGTCTAGGTTGGACTGGCGCCCTTGGCGTACAGTGCCCTCTGGGATTGGCTCCAGCTCCTTTAAAGTTTAAACCATAAACTACTCTTTTGGTGAAGCAAAACTTCACATTAAACACCAGAGACATTCCCATGAGGGCCTGTAGATGGTGCAGGTGGGGATTGAATCGTTGTGTCTCCTTGGGCCTTACAGTAGCTACATATTGACTAGCACTGCAGAGCTGTGACACTTGAATCACTTTGACTTAAAGGATGTATCTTGCTGCATCGACTGGCTTCCTCTGTCACTTTCTGAATACAGTAAAATCCAGCTCATACAGTGAAGAAGAGAACAGGTCAATGGGGCTCTCTAGTTTCTCACATGTAGCTCACACACTTTGTTGAGCTCCACTTCAGTCTGAGTCTGCACCTGTGTGATTGCTGCTAAGAAATATGGAGAACATCTTTCAGCTACACTGTAATTCTAAGCCGTGACTACACTTAATACTCCCGTGACCTTGTCAGTCAACAAGAAACTGGATTGTCCAAGCATTTGTGATTTTTCCTTTCAATATCAACAGCACATCTGGGTTAGTTTGTTGCATGAATACTGACTATTCAGTTAGTCTTTAAATTGAGGAATCTGCATTGAAGTGAATAAAGTGGATGCAGCTTCTACAACGATGGTGCTGTTCCTGGACAGGAACGGCTTTGGTATCCTCCTGCTCCTCAGATCCAATTCTGCTGGATATTTTTCAACATTTACACATTTATGAGCTGCTTCTTTCAATCACTGGCATCCCACTGCTGTAACCGCAACTGTGTGCTTTCTTGGAAATCCAACAACTTTGTAGTAACTTTTTCTTCCTTGGATGTTTCATCATCACAAAGGCTTCTTATAATATTTGAAACTAGTGATGGAAGCTACTGAAGCATTGAGAATGAATAGATGTAAATATCAAACAATAAAATAATTGACCAGATGCCCTGATATTTAGAAAACACATTGGCACATATAATAAACCAATTTAAACTGTTTTTATGATTAAAAATATTTTGAAAATGATTTTAACCGTAAAAGAGATGAGTAATTATTTCATGGGCACATTTCTTTTGTTCATATACTATTATTCTCTAAAATGAACAAGAGGCACTGATTCTCTCTTTTTTATTTGTACTTCAAAGCAAGCAATAGTGGTCACTGTGATCTGTTGAAATCAGGCTCTGATTCATGAACTCAAGACTCTCATCTCATGGAGTGTTTTTTTCCCCCTACGGGCCCGCAGATGTTTTAAAACTCACAGTACAACAAACAGTGACACACACCCACATACAACCTCCTCCAGAAAACACCTCTGCAACTGGGTCAGTAATTCACCTGTGTTTCAATCCCTCATTGTAATTTACTCATCAGATTGCTTCTAAATCAAATCAGATTTATTTGTATAGCACCAAATCATAACAAAGTTACATCAAGGCACTTTACATATAGAGCAGGTCTAGACCAAACTGTTTATAAAATGATTTAGAGACCCAACAGATCCTCCCATCTTCAGTCTCTTGTCTTGCATTGGCTCTCCACATGTTCATATTCTCTCTCCACCCCCGTCTCCCTTTCACTCATTCTGTCTGTTTCAACCCAACCAGTCGAGGAAGATGGCTAAGCCCTCCCTCAGTTTGGTTCTGTCTGATGTTTTTTTCTGAATATGGTCACCAAGTGCTGATGGAGTGGGGGGTCTCTTTAATAACTCCATAAAGAGTTTTCAATGTGATTTAATTTTCAACTAGTGATGGAAGCGACTGAAGCATTGAGACGAGTAGTGAGGTGTGTGTTTCTGATGAGTTAACAGCTCGATCAGACAGCACGTTGCTCCATCGTTTCTGGCTAGTAACCTTTTAGCGAGCTTTCAGATCTGTGAAACAAGGTTTTGTTTAGATATGTGACGCATTATATATGGATCAAAATTGACATCGTAGTTTGTGTTTGTTTATGTTAAGCATCTCACCTGTGCCCACAGTTCAGCAGAGTGATAATGTCTGGAAACAGTACCAGTGCTGTTGTGCTATCAGCACTCATGTAATATCACTTGTCCAAATAAATTACTTGGTTGGAACTGTATAAAGTAATTTAAACAGGACACTTCGTACAATTGGAAGACACCCAACTGATGTGTGATATCAGTCAACAAGCTGAAATAATACAGCATGCTATTATTATTTTGTAGACGATATGTTCAGGAAAGGCGGAACATGATGACAGGGATGGGAAAAGTTGGACTGACGGGGTCAGGTCTTAAAAATATTCTTGAGTGTGGTGAGAGAGGGCAAGGTGGGAGAAATTTATTTGAATTTCTCTTAAGTACAAGGTCATAAATGTTAATTATTTCCAGTAGGTGGCAGTAAGGCAACTAACAGGACTCCAAGCTGCCTTAAAACCTCGAAGATTTATTTCTTATATTTATTTCAGGATTTATAAAATTGTTTCTGCATTTGTAAAAGTGTTTAAGATTTTGTAATGTTGGTTTGCACCTCACAGCCACCGTACGTTGGCCCTGTGGTGGACTGGCGACCTGGAAATGGATAAGCGCTTAAAGATGAATGAATGATTGAATGAATGATTTCATTTGATTTGATCCTTGAACCAAACAAACTAATGCCTTTAAAATGAACAAATTTTTTCATTTAAACATGGAAGGACCTTCATTTTTGAGAGGTGCATCTTGGGGAAATTAGAGAAGCAAAAAGAATTTAAATCAACTAGCTTAACATTACATCTCAACTTTTTTTAAGAGTTTTTACAGGGGCAAATATAACCAACTTTTACACCTGAATTTGTTGGTTATTTTATTCCAAATACATTGCATGGTTCACATTATTTATCATCACAAGAATTGCATCATACCTAAAATGGACTTTAAGGGAAAAGTAAGGGTTTGAGGTTCATATTGGACTGGTTGAAAATACTATGAATTATTAATGTTAACACTAGATCAATTCAATGTGTGTGTGATTACCCTGACATGACGCATTGTTCTGCAGGCATTTCTAATTTAGATGGCTATATCAGAGCCTGGACTTAGCTGTTTACATGAACTCTCACGTGACACAATGGGGCACACACAGAGAAATACTTGTTTTCATCATTGCCGATTGAAGATCCAGAGCATGGATCTTGATGTAAAATAAATCAGTGGTAAGAGATACATGATTTTATGATGTATCAGCCAGCTGGAGACAAAAGCTGAAAGGAGAAACGTAGATGTTGAGTCCATCAACTGTCTGTGTGAATGTTAAGAACAGCAGCCCCACAATAAGAAGGTTGTGGATTCAGTGGGTTCGGTTTCTGGCCTGGAAGTTTGCATGTTCTCCCCATACCTGTGTGGGTTTCCTACCACCATCCAAAGACATCATCTTTGGGTTTATTGATGACTCTAAATTGTCCGTAGGTCTGAGTGCGAGTGTGAGTGGTTGTTTGTCTCAGTTGTCTCTGTATGTTGACCCTGTGATGGACTGGCGACTTGTACAGGGTGACCCCGTCCTCACCCAGTGTGAGCTGGGATTGGCTCCAGCACCGCTGCGACCCAGAGACAGAAAAGTGATTGGAGATGGATGGATGAAAAGAAAGGGAACGATAAGGGGAGATTATATAAAACTAAATGAGATGATAATAATAGTAATAGTGCAGTCAATATGGCAAAGTAAGAAAACATGAAGGATGACAAGCGATAAAATGAGACTGCATCATAAAAGAGGACACCAAATCAAAGAGCAAAAGGAAAGCTGGGATAATATGAGACAAGAAAAGAGAAAATTAAGAGAGGTACGAGGAGACGAGATGAAAAATGAAAAGATGAGAGAAGTCCTGATATAAAATCAGTTAAAATTTTCAGCAAAAATGCACAAAAGAAAGAAAGATAGATTTAAAATACAAAACAGAAGACGTAAATATAGAAATATTCTGCCAAAGTGACCCAGGACTTGAGCTGACATCAGAATTCAGTAATGCACTGGAAGAAGAGTGCTTTGGAATGTAGAAGCAGAGCTTCCATGCGATGCAGCAGAAGATGAAGCTACCAGAGCAGAAACTAAAGCCCTGCACTTGAATAATACATATGAAAGTGTTCAGAGTGGACAGATAGGGATGATGGTTTTGTATCACTGATCCTAAACTACTTACAGGAAACATCTTGTAAAGGCAACTGTTTTTGCCCATGTCCTGTGTTAACCTGATGTTTTATTGCGTGTCTTCAGAGTAATCCTGACATGTGATGTTGTTGTTCTGTTTCAGAGCCGCAGCTGAAAGGCATCGTGACACGCCTCTTCAGTGAGCAAGGTTTCTACCTGCAGATGCAGCCTGATGGAACCATCGGTGGAAACAAGGATGAAAACAGCGACTACAGTGAGTCTGCTTTATATCCACCAGCACCACATACACTGGTCTGAAAAGAAGAGGAAGTGTGTGAGGAAGAAAAATAACAATTAAGGTGCAGGTTTGTGTGTGTATATATACAAAATATACTGTATGTATAATAAAATACATCTAGTCCCAGGATACCAACAGGAATTTATTAGGACTTGATTTATACAATAACATTTCTCTGTAAGTGTTAAATCATAAGAGTTATCTACAGCTACACAAAATGAAAATGTGTTTATTACATATTCCAAAGCGATCAGTAGAATAATGTACTTGCAACAAAGCAATTTCATTTCTAAGGCATTGCTGACTTTTAAAAGGAAATGTTTTTATGTAACATGTATCACATTGCTATGGTGGCTCTAAGCACTCAGTCAGTAGACAGACAGACTGGCTGTTTGATGATCTGCTACATCACATCAGTACATCAGAATTGTTCACTTTTATTACCTGAGATTGGCTCCAGCACAAAAACAAATATGAAAACCAGATGAACAATTATGGACCCAACTACAAAATGCAAAATAACAAATAGAAAATATCCTTTAAAAAAAAACAACAACAACACCAATTTATACTTCAACGACACAGATACGAAAATTTAGAACATAAAAACAATTTAACATAACAAAATTTCTTGCAAATTAGCTCCAACACAAGAGAGAAAAAAATCTCTTCTAAGTGCAAATCAGGACTCAAACAGCAAATATACTCACTCACCCCAGGAAACCATCCCTCTATCCATCTTCTACCACTTCCTTTTCCGGGTCGCAGGGAGTGCTGGAGCTAATCCCATCTCAGCTGCCTCTGGGCAGAGGCGGGGGAAAACAGGTCACCAGTCCATCGCAGAGAGACAGACAGAGACCAACAACCACTCACACTCACACTCAGAGCTACGGACAATTTAGAGTCACCAATTAACTTAGACATGCATGTCTTTGGACAGTGGGAGGAAACCAGAGTACCCGGAAGAAACCCATGCAGACACAGGGAGAACATGCAAACTACACAGAAAGGCCTAACGCAAGAAACCTTTTGCAGCTTTTACAGCTTTTGTCAAAATCTATACAAATCTATACAATCAAACAACAAAAAACCCAAACCTACAATACACTCAGGCTTTCTTCAAAAATCAAAATCTGCCTCAACTGATGGTAGAACAAAGAAACTTTTTGGATGCCCTACTGATGAACAATTAACTGCATTAGAAAATATGCCTGGAGCCAAGGCTCCTGGACTGGATGGCTTCCCTGCCAAATTTATGAACCATTTCTGGTCAGTGTTTGCGCCTTTATTCCTCAGGACAGTGATAGAGATAAAAAACACTGCTAATATAAGAGCCCAAATGCTGCCCAAACAGCTGATATTAAATTACATTGGAAACCAGTACTGTCTAGATTGAAGACAATAATTTTATCAATGGCCAACACTCTACAAGTAACCTTGGAAGGCTCCTTAATTTGATCAGCATGTCACAGTGCAGCAAAATAGAAGCTATTGTTGTATCAAAAGCCTTTGACAAAGTTAACTGGTCCTTCCTCTTTGCTACCCCTCAACAATTTGGCTTTGGAGAGTGATTTATCCACTGGGTGTCTGCACCGTATAATAATAATAATAATAATAATCACAAAGCTTCACTTGGCAGCAGGGAACCAGACAAGGATCCCCCTTCTCTACCCTGCTGTTTGCTATATTCATTGAACCACTGGCATCAGGAATACATCAGAACACCAATATCAAAGGTATCCATTCTACTGATTCTGAACAATTTTCTGACTACTCAATTAACTGGTCCAAATCAACAATATTACCAATAACGTAGAGAATGAATGGGATCCTGAAGACCAAAATCTCCAACTTTCCTTCTCCAAAGGCAACATTAAATACTAGGGTATACTTATCTCACCTAAACTATCAGAGCTAGTCCACCTGAACTTTGATTGAGTCTTGGAGAAAATCTGCAATGACCTGGGGCGCGAACAATCTTCCTATCTCTCTTATGGGGCGAATAGCTGCGGTAAAAATTCTAATTGTACCACAAATCATTCATACCCAATTCAAACAAATCAGCTGCAATATATCACTAAGCGGATAAATCCAAAAGCAGATGACAACTCCTGACCCAAACTTGAACAGGTCACAACATCAGTATCTCTAACCCTAACCCTAACCCTAACCCTTCATTACCATGACCCTTAAGCATCATAACTGTTTTAAAAACCCCATGAGTACCTCCACCGTCTCAGTCACCAGAAAACTCTAGACACTACAAGTTCCCAACTAGAACCCTGCATCTTCGCCTGAATACTGTACAGCTTCCAGAATGTGTCATTAACATTACAAAGCTTTCTCCAAAGAAGAAAAACCTCTAAAATATCTCACCCAATCTATGCATCTACTGATATCAAAATGTGAAACTGATTTCAACCTCTGGACCTGGATCTGACAAAATACGTTTAAATTTACAGCTTATCCAGTTCAAAGTGTTTCACAGATCACACACAACTCAATACAAGATGCATAGAATGGGTTTCTCTCACACTAATATATGTATGCAATGCACCCAGAACACATCAGACTCTCTGGCTCTGTTCTCCTGTACAGCACTTCTGGACAAGTGTAACAGAAACTCTCCTCCATTTTGGACTGCAGAATCCCACTAACCTCTAACTTCTACCTCATTGGTGACCTCACATTAACCAACTTACCGAACCATCTATCCCAATCGAACCACCAACTTACCGAACCATCTATCCCAATGTTTTCTTGTAGTTCTAACCATCTCCAAGAATCATTTAGCAACTGTCTGAACCCAACCCTAATTTGGGTCTCGAAATTGCCTGCTAGCAAATTCTATATCTGCTCATACATTTACCTTTCCTGTACTACAATATTACTCTCTCTGCCAAGGTTAGAGCTCTTGTTTATAACAATGTTTTTATTACCCTCCACAACCAGGATTCCCAGACCACAACACCTTGACCATGCATTAGGGTGCTCCTCTCCTTCTCACCCCTGGTTTGATTGCAGGGGTTCTTCCTTGGGTCGCTGTGGGCAGACACAGGCCTGGTGCTGTGGGGTAGAGGGGGCAATTCCTAATTTCTTGTGTCGCCCCATGCTGGGGCTGGGGGAGCTTGCAGTTGGTGGATTCTCCATGCATCCTTGGGGGGACCCGTTCCTCAGGGGGATGGACCAGGGCGGTTCAGGGGGCACTCCGTTGGGTCAGGCTGCAGCCCTCTGACCTCTCCCCACTCCTTCTCCTTTCTCCCAATCTGAATGCATCATAACATGTCCAGGGTTGCAGGGTCACCGTGCAGGGCAATGCTTCCTCAAAGGGGATTGAGGAAACACAGGAAAAGGGACACTTTCACTTGTTCATCATGGCACAGCTCGGTGGGCCTGGCCCTCCAGCAGATGGTCCAGTCGGGTACCGGGGGCCACCCCCCCCGAGCCTCTTAAAGAAGTGTTTCCAAGTGTCGCCAAGTGCTTGCTCATCAGGGGATCTGTTGGGTCTCTTTATATCATTTTATAAAGAGTTTGGTTTAGACCTGCTCTATACGTAAAGTACCTGGGTTCAGTGCCTGGGACCAGTGGTCCAGCAGCCTGCCCATGATCCTCTCCAACCTCCATCCTAGACTGGTTGCCAGGCGTGCTACGTCACTCATCTGTGGTCCAGTGATCATGTCACCTAAAGTTAAAACCTCTGTGCTGCTGAATGCTTTGTTGGCCACTGCTTCCGTCCAGCAGGGGAGAGCCAGGCATCCTCCGTGACCCAGCTCTTTCAGCAGCCAGAACAGAAAGCTGTGCTGGGCTCTCTGGTTCAGCAGAAGCCTGCAGACAGTGAACAGTCCTTGGTAAAAGGCAGGCAGGGTGTGACTCCTCACCATCTTAAAATCCAGTCCTTGAGTCCTGGGCTCCCAACATGCTGCAGGACCAGCTGAGCCAGAGGCCTCCACACCAAGTCCTTTGGGTCGTACAGCAGTCTCTGGACATACTGGAGCCTGAAGGCACCACACCTGCTGGCCAGGTGCACCAGCCCCTATCCCCCCTCTTAACTGGGGAGGAACAGGAGTGCTTGAGAGAGCCAGTGCAGCTTGTCCCAGAAGAAGTCCACTAGTACTGCTTGAATCCTGGAGAGCAGATTTGAGGAGTGTCAACACAGACCGGCTTGTGCCACAAAGAGGAGGACACCAGATTGTTTATCACTAGTGTCCGTTCTCTGTATGGCATGCTGGGCAAGAGCCATCCCCTCCGCCTCAGTCTGCCCTGTGTGGTTTCTAAGACTCTTCCAAGTTATTTTTTTAAAAGCAGTTTGTTGCTTAAAAACACCCCCAGGTACTTTAACTCTCCTTTCCTCCAACACAGCCCCCTGGTAAGACCAGCTCATTTAGAGAGTCTTTATCTACTGTCACAGCTTCTTTTTCCAGTTTACTCTGGCTGAAGACAGTTTGTTAAAAAGTGCCACATCCTCTTCTAAAACACAAATGTCACTCTGTGTGTTTAAAACCACTATTACATTGTCAGCATTCTCAGCCTGTGCAGCAGTGGCTCTATGGCCAGGGTACAGCATCCCTGACAGGGGACACCCCTGTCGCACCCTCCTTTGGACCGAAAAAGGTGCAGTCAGCTGTTGATTTTCAGTATACTTGCAATGTTATAGTACAGCACCTGGATCCTGGCTATGAAACCTGGGCTAAAGCCAAAAGCAAGCATCTGCCATAGGTACTGATGTTCAACCCGGTCAAAAGCCTTCTCCTGGTCTGGTCTGGTAGAAATAAGACCAGCATCCACATCCAATGAGCTGGAGACCTCCAAAACATGCTGAAGCAGTCTAGGCCTACAGCAGCATAGCAAAAGAGTAGATGGACTTTAACTTTTTAACTATAAGCTCTGTCATACAGGAAAGTTTTAAGCCTGGTTTTGAAAATTACTAAAGAGTCTGAGTTAGAGATAACTGAATGATCTGCCTCCAGATTTACTCTTGGAGACTGTAGGAACCACAAGTAAACCTCCATCTAGAGAGCGGAGTGGCCTGCTAGGACAGTAAGGAACTATGAGCTCTCTGAGGTATGATGGAACTTGGCCATTGAGAGCTTTATATGTTAAAAAAAGGATTCTTTTACTGTATTTTTCTGTTCTACTCTGTGTTTTACCTGCACCCAATGAAGAGCAGCTAACACAGGTGAGATGTGATCTCTTTTCCTAGTTCCTGTTAATATTCGTGCAGCAGCGTTCTGAATTAACTGAAGGCCTTTTAGAGATTTGTTTGGACATCCAGATAGTAATGAGTTACAGTAGTCCAGCCTAGAAGTTACAAATGCATGGACTAGTTTTTCTGCATCATCCTGTGAAAGGATGTTTCTGATTTTCCTAATGTTTCTCAGGTGGAAGAAAGCTGCTCTACTGACTTGTTTTATGTGACGGACAAAGGACATGTCCTGGTCAAAAATGACTCCAAGGTTTCTTACAGTGGAGCTGGAAGCCAACACAAGGGGGCTTTGCCGACAGATCCTTCTTCTTGTTGACTAGCAGTCATTTACTATACGTTACCCTGACACCTGCTGGTGATAGTTATTACATATACTAACAAAAGAACTAACTGAAATGTTTAATAAATGAAACTTGAATATAAGTAAGGCATATGATTAAAAAACAGATTTTTTTTTTCAGGTGCTATAGATCCTTCAGAGAGTCTGGATTGCATTCAGAATTGCAGATCCTGCTGCCTGCTTGAAATCCTCCCCTCTAGTTTGGAGAGGAGAAAAAGATGACAAGAAGAGGAGGAGGTGATGTTTTGGATTTCCTTCACACTCTTGCTCAGATCATTTATGTCTCTGAGTAAAATAAAGGAGGATTAACTGTAGCTATCGCCACAGGCCTCTTCCTCATCCTTACCCACACTGAAGCTCACTGTCTTGGAGGATTAAATCAACTCTCATCACTTCACCCCTCTCACTTTTATTTAGGGCCTTTATTCCTCGTGGTTTATCTGCTGGAAGCACAGTGTCACATCCACAAGGCTTTAACCGTCCTTAAACACCAACAGATTGAGTTTAAACTGCTGCAGTGTGATGTTACATTAGAATAGAAACTGTCAATGGAAAGGGTGTCTGTCCCCCCACCAGCTAAATAAACAGCAGAGGAACTAAAAACAAAAATCTAATTGAAATCAAAACAACCCCCACTCCAGATCTAAATATCATAACAATTGAATGTGGATTATTGAAAATTAAATCACTATCATGCAAATTACTAATAGTAAATGATTTCCTTCATTTTGAACTAGCCATCATCTTGAGTTATAATGACAACCTGGTGCAGAAGGATTAGTATTTAGTATAAATGAATTTACAACCCCCAATCTTGTTACCATACATATTTCTCATACCGTAGTTCGAGGAAGGGTGGCTGCAATATTTCACTCCTCAAAATATTTTTACCAAAATCTGGCTATACATCTTTTGAAAACCTTATTCTCAGTCTTTCAGGCTCAAACTGTAAAATTGAAAAAACAGTTCTGCTTGTTACAGTATATCTCCACCTGGTCCGTACTTAGTTTGATAGTAAAGTTAAAATCATCATAGTCTGTGATTGCCCTGGTTCTGCCAACAAAATCAAGTGGTTTTCCCAGCTTTTGAATGAACATACTGCTTCAATCATGCCGTTGGTTCTTGTCTTAACATATGGCATTGAAATTGGACAATTAATACTATTTCCTCAAAACCCTCTTCTCTTTTCTCCGACATCTGCTTAGATGAGACCTACTGAAGTTCTCATCTGATTGTCTTACCACATTGGATTGCGTTACTTTGGCCTCAGTTAGGAATCTTGATCAAGGCATGTCCTTTGTCCCTCACATAAAACAAGTCTCCAGAACAGCCTTCTTTCACTTCAATGGCAAATCATTAAAAAGTTAAAGTTTCTCTCTCACTTTCTTCCATGTGTGTATCTCACAAAATTATAGGTCACTCACTGTGTCTTTTCCTGTTGTTGTGATACAACTTACACAAGGCACCATTTTGTTGGTGCCTGGTAGTTCGTTGGTGATTTGAAATAAAAAATTTACCAAACTATTAATATTAAAAATATTGTTAAATGTTAAATGTTAAATGATAACTTGAATTAGTATCAATAAAATAAAACAGTGAGTGAATGGAGTGAAGACAGACAGAAGACACTTTAGAGAGGAGGGAAATAGTGGCAGCTAGTGAAGAAGAGGAAGACCATGTGGCTTATATTTTGGATACTCCCAAATCCAAAATGGGTTGGGTTAGGGTTAGGGTTTGGGTCGTCCATCACCTGACTTGCTATGATTGATGCAAGCTAGCTACCATCAGCATTTTCAAGCTAGTGGCTACAGTTGCTATCAGTGGTTAGCGGGCAGCAGCACAAAACAGAATTTGCAAGTGTACTGTTGGCCTAAACCTACCATTTGCTAACAGTTTTATAGCCATTAAGGCCAGTGAAAAATTGGCTGAGCATAACTTAGAAAGAGCTTTTTCCTTTTCCCATTTCACCTCAGGAGTTGTTTGTGTTATACTTGGCAGAAATATTAAATCGATATTGAAACTCAATTGCGTTGAGAACTCAGCTCTGGGTGGGGGGATGGCGGCATGGAACAAGATGGCAGCGTAGAGCAGAGCTCCTGAGTCGATTAAACAATAATCCCCCCAAAACCTATGAAAGGACTGAAAATACAATTTCTACATTGACATGTAAAGAGTGAGGGATGAAAATATAGAAGTTCAAGGACAAAAATGACATCTAAAGACCAAGAAGACGAGTTTGAAGAGGAGTTAGCTGACAACGAAAATGGCGACCTTGACCCTAAACAACTCTGCTTGGTACTAGAGGGCCTAGAGGTATCACGAAGGAAATACGAGACCTCAAGAGGGAAATGAAAGAGGACCTCTCAAAATTCAAAGATGAATTTAAAGAATTCACAGAGGAAACAAGATGCAAAATGGCAGAAAACATTGCGGAAATACAACAGCAGAGAAGCGATGTTACTGAGGCACAGGAACGGATTTCAGAGCTGGAAGAGTGGAACATGGATGTGAAAGAAGCCATTGTTACTCTACTAAAACAGCAAACGAAATTGCAAGAGAAGTTGTCCAAAGTGGAAAGACATGGACGACACTGCAATCAGAGGATTTATAAAGTGGCTGAACAAGACAACCAATCTGTGCCGGAGCTAGTGGACGGGCTCCTATGCCGGGAGCTCGGAAGAATTCTGTATACAGCAGGCACACAGCCTCAGGAAGAAACCGCCACCTGGAGCAACCCCGAGGTCCATAGTGGTAAACGTTTTGAAATACAAGACCAAAGAAAATATTCTGTCTAAAGCCTGGAAGGAGAAAATACAAATCAAGGGGAGACAGATATTTTTTGACCACAATTATCCAACGGAGGTGATGAAGAGACGTAAGTCCTATTCTGAGATTAAAAAGACTGAAAAGCAAAAAGATCCGCTGGCCAGATGGACCCAAGACCTGTTACAACGCTGAAGAAGCAGTGCGAGAGATGAGGAACAAAGGGCTGGAGGTACCAGCAGCCATTCTGGTACCATCCTGAGAAGCTCAACATGGCAACGCATTGGAGAGACGGGAATAAACAGGGAATAAACGGGAATAAACAGGATGACTACTGGCCAGGAGGAACGCTGAGAAGCAGGGAGTCGGGCGAGAGAAAGGCTACAAGAATTTAAAAGATGTAAAAGAAAAAAAACTTTTGAAAAATGAGATAGAAAGACACTTTTAAGAACTTTAGTGTTGTGATTTCTAATTTATTTCTGTGCTAGACCGTTTTTTGTTTTTTTTTTATATGTACCAAAAAGGGTTCCACTGAAACAGAATTAAAATGGGGAATTTTAAAATCATCCCTCTCTCCCAGAAGCACAAGACTTCTCTGATATTTACATGAGAGGGAGACAGGTTCATTCATTGTTCATATTTTGTTTGTAGGAAAATGTGGGTTGATAATATTACAGTGGAGTGATTAGGAGTCATTCGAGGGATTCCAGCAGTTTCTTAGTCAGTTTATCTTGTGTATCACCTTTGCTATCTCTCCCAGTTTTCCTGAGTTTTTGTACCGCTGCCTTGTTGGATTTTCTGTATTTTGACTTGGACTGAATAAAGGGATTTTGAACCGGTCAGCACCTAAGAGTCTGCATTTCTGGTTCCATTCTGAGTCTGATCCTGATGCCACTATTGTTATCCTATGTATTTCTTTCTCTTTTTCTTCTTCTCCTTGTTCCTATTATTTCTTTTCCATCAAAATTTTATATTTCACTTGTCCCAGGGTTTTGAGAAAAGCACAGTAAATCATATATCAAAAATTGTGCCGCGGTCTCAATCAGTTGGGCTATATATTTTCTCTACTGGATACACATTTTTGGCAGCGCAAAAACTGTGAAAAAGCGTCCATAAAAGTAATGGATGTGTATTGCGTTTGTGTATTTATGTTTAGTTCAACTCTCAAATTTACAGCCTTTTCAGGCCTGTTCTACTTCGTCATACTTAAAGTTACAGACTCTGTTCACATTTTAAATCGCTGACTAACGCTGACGCTGACTCTTTTCTATTCATCTTTTCTATTCATCACAGGCCCATGTTGGTGTCTTTGTTCAAGCATTACTGTGGGACAGAGACACATACAGACTTGCATACAAAAAAAGAGAAATAAATATATATATATATATATATATATATATATATTTTTTTTTTTGTATGTGTGTGTTTCATCATATATATATATAGTAGAGGATGAATGGATGGATGAAACACACACATACACGCACACTAGGCTGCAATCACTATATGTCTTTTGTATGCTGTGTTTGCTTTTTCTGTGTGCTCTTAATCTTTCTCCATCCCTCTAATGACCCCTCCATGTAATGTGCCTTGGTGTAACTCTGTTAGTATTTGGCACTTATTTTAAACCCATGATGATTTCACTCTTCTTATAGAATTTTACTTTTGTTTGATTCAAATTCTTTATGCTATAAATAAAGTTTGTGCATTTGACCTTTAACTGTGTTTGCAGTAACCAATACTCTGTTTCTGTATCTCTCACCCTCCAGCTCTGTTTAACCTGATCCCAGTAGGTTTGAGGGTTGTGGCCATCCAGGGAGTGAAGGCTGGTCTGTACATGGCGATGAATGCAGAGGGATTCCTTTACACATCAGTAAGAATCAGATTTTTTTTCTCCTAAAAAAATATGCCATCTGCACTACATGTGTAGAGATTTGGTCAGACGTTTGCATACATTCATCATGGGAATGAATTTATATTCATTTCTTGAGTGGAATTAATTAAACACAGTACATCTTCAATGATTTTTAAAAACAAGAATTGGGTGCACTAGTTTGAACTTATTTTGGATTTTCTCTAATACGCACAGGGTCAAAATTATGCACATATGCTAAAATATATATAAATATAAATATATAAATATATACATACATTCACCTAAATCCACAGCACTCATTGGATTGACAAATACTCAGAACAATGGGCAAGACTAGGGAACTCAGTGAAAATCTAAGTTGTAAGACAGTAATAGATTTGCACAAGTTTTGAAATGGTATTGGAGTCATTTCTAAACAACTGCACATTCCAAGGTCATCAGTTCAAACAATTATAGGTATGGAAGAACACCCTCAGGTGAAAGGAAATAGATGTTAGGATGTTTAGGAACAATCCAGGAACCACCAAGGTTCAATCCTGCCATGAACTGGAAACTGCTGGAAGACTAGTGTCCCTGTCCACAGAGAGGAAAGTTTTACATTGCCACAGACTGACAGGGTGCTGACCAAGAAAGAAGCCAAAGCTCCGAAATCAACACGTTCAAGTCCGCCTGAAAGTTGCAGCAGCCCACATGGACAAACCAAATACCTTCTGGAGATAAGTTTTATGGAGCCCCAGCCCGAATCAAGGGAATGACAAAGTGGAGAGGACAACACATGAATTCAAGCCAAATATTTATTTCCAAAGTTCTCAAATTAACTAAGGCAAGTGTAAGCGTGTGTCTGTGTAAGGTGTAAAAAACAAAACACCAAAGGCTAGCACCAGGAGAACCCAAACCAACCACTAACCATATGCCCAGGGTGAGAGAGAGAAAATGACTGAATCCTTCAGCTTATATAGCTGAGGAACAGCACAGGTGTGAATGGGTGCACTTTCTGTTGCCCCTCCTACACAGGAAGTGAGGCAGGGGAAAGAAAGTCAGCCCATACAGAAGACCAGGGGAAAAGCTGGGCTGGGCTGTCACATATGGTCAGAGACAAAGATTCAGCTATTTGGCCGAAATGACAAGAATATGTCAAGGTGAGGCCTTTAAACCTAAGAACACTGTACTAACTGTCAAGCATGGGGATGGTACCGTCATGCTCTGGGGTTGTTTTGTTGCCAGTGGTACTGGTGCACTGCACAAAGTAGATGGAATAATGAGGAAAGAGGACTACAACCAAATTCTTCAAATTCACCTCGAATCAAAAGCTAGACGACGGAATGTCTGTGGACAATGCTTAAAAGCTGGGTCCATTCCAGGAAACCGAACAATTTAACCCTCCTATTATCCTATTTTACCCTTGGGGTCAATCTGACCCCAGCGATAGTTGCCTCCAGAAAACGAAAATTGTTAACCAACTTGTTGTGTCAAGCACTTTGTTTATTCGTTGAATATATAAATACCCCTTGAAAATGAAACCTTGACCTGTCCTCTAGCACCACCATCAGGTCAAACTTTCAGTTTTAGAGTTAGTGTGTCTTGAAAATCTAATTTGGGGTGCACATTCATAACTCACAGAATAAACTATATTAATTGATGTTGGTGACCCTCTCTTTCCTCTAACATATCTTAACATATTTATTACTTTTATCTCCTTTTTTTGTAACGTATGTGGTCTTAGGGTCTGAGTAAGTCTTACTCAGTAAGTAAGTCTTACTCAGACCCTAACCCTAACCCGACAGTGGCAGACTTAGAGTTGTTTTTGTTGTTCTTTGTTTATTTCGGGGGTTTTTCGGTGTGTATGGGTTTACATGTTTGAAAATTCACCCATTTGTGAAACAGAAAATCATAATGAGAACACCAGTCAGATAGCCAGAACAAGGAACAGTTCTTTATGGTCGCAGTCAAGTTTCTAGTCTGCACTATTTTACACAGGATGTGCAGAGAGTGTGTGCATGCTCCTTGCAGACATATTTCTTGCATAGTGAACAGGTCATGCCGGTCTTTGAATCATTTCGGCTGGGACAAACCTGACACCTGCCACACTGTTTCAAAACATCACTGACAGTACATCTTTTTCCACGGAGTACATTTCCAAAAGAGAGAGAGAGAGTGTGTGTGCAAATTGCAGTATACACAGAGCGCAATGAGGAATGATTTGGATAGAAGGCTGCCACACAAGCTTGTATATGACACACTTTCCCATTCAAATGAATGGGAAAGTGTGTCCAAACACATTTGATGTGCCTTCCACCTTCTTAAAAAAACAAAAAATTATTGGACAAACTAATATAATCATAAATAACAATCATGCATATTATCATAAATCAAAGACCTCAAAGATCATTACAGAGATTATATATGATTACAACATAAATTTCTCCTGCAAACCAAACTTCCCAACCTTTCTTCTCCACAAGCAACACATGGGTGCTTGGGTATAAATATCTCACCAAATTAAGCTTATAAAATGTTTCCAAAATAGAAGTTACTAGAAGGCAGCACGGCAGTGTAGTGGTTAGCACTGTCGCCCCAGGGGTTTGCTTCCCGGCCTCGGTCCTTTCTGTGCAGAGTTTGCATGTTCTTCCTGTGTCTGCGTGGGTTTCCTCCCACCGTCCAAAGACATGCATGTCTAGGTTAACTGGAGACTCTAAATTGACCGCAGGTGTGAATGCGAGCGTGCGTGGTTGTGCGTTGGCCCTGTGATGGACTGGCGACCTGTCCAGGGTCCAGAGTGTGCCCCGCTGATGTGAGCTGGGATTGGCTCCAGCAGCCCCGCAAGCCGGATACAGATAAAGCAGATGAGAATGAGTGAGTGAGAAGTTACCTTCAAACATCCATGCTATGCATCTGCCAATATCGAAATGGGAAACAGATCTATGTTCTCTCTGAGATCTGTGACTTCTCTGCCCAGATTTGGCAAAATGCATTTAAAATGACAAAAATGTCAAATTTACAACTGATGCAGTTTAAGTCACTTAAGAGCATAAATCACTCAGTACAAGATGTATAAAATGGGCTTCTCTCACTCTGATGTATGCACTCAGAACAATGCACTGCGCCGCAGACCCTTATTTCCAGCTCTCTGGCCCTGCTCTCCTGTGCAGCACTTCTGGTCAACAGTAACAATAAAACTCTCCTCCATCATGGACTGCAGAATCCCATGAACTCCTAACCTTTGCTTAATTGGCGATGTGACAACAACAACCTCCCAAAGCATCTATCCCAATCTGTTCTGTAGCTCTAGATATTGCCAAGAAAGCAACCCCAGTTAACAGGAAAAATAAGAAATCTCTAAACATCTCCCACTGGTTGAACCTCCAAATTACTCACTTTACAAAAAGATAGGAAGCATTCATTTACTCATTAAACCTCAATCTGCATCTTGACCTCACCTGCTAGCACATGCCATCTATGCACATACATGTACCTTTCCTGCATGAAAATGTTATAATCCCTGTTTATGTAGATGTGGTTATCACCCTCCACATCCAGGATCACTACGTTGGATCCTTGGACCACAGAACCTTAAGCATGCATGAGGGGTGTTCTTCGTCTCACCCCAAGTTTGTTCTCTGGCTCTGAGGGGCCTGCCAACCTGCTCTCCTGCCCCCTCCTCACTCTCTACCCTGGAGGTCCTCTGGCTCTCTCCAGCTTGGGGGCCCTGCTTGGCTGCCAGCTGGCCTCTGCTGGTGGGTTCTGCCTTGGTGCCCAGCGGTTGACTTACTGACAGCACTCCCTGGCTGTCGGTTGTGGTGGTGACCTTTCCTCCTTACTGGTGATGCTGAGTCTGTCTACTGTGTCCCTATCCAAAGAGGCTTGCGGTGGGTCTCCATGAATACAGGGGCAGAGTTCTGGCCATCCTGGGCCTTGGCAGTGCATTTTGACTGCTGGCGTGGGTCGGTTTGTGGTGGATTGCATGCTCCTGTTGCTGCACTGCGCTGAGGGATAGGGTCCTGATGGAGGGCCAACTGGATCCTCCAACTGGCCCTCACTTGTCTGGTCTCTTGAAATGCCCTTATGTCACTCTTCACTCACTAGACACTTTGCTGCCCATAGTTTCTCACTGGCACAATTCGGCACATAGCAAACATCATGTATATGATTTTAATGCACCACACCTTGGGGGACAGACCAGGTGGGTTCAGGCAGCTCTCTGCCAGGGCAGGCTGCAGGACAGCAGTGTGCTGTAACCCTCTGACTTGTCCAACTTAGGCTCTCTATCAACCCAACTGGTCGAGGCAGATGGCCGCTCCCCCAAGCCTGGTTCTGCCCAAGGTTTCTGCCTCTTAAAGGGCCCTGCAGTGGATAGTTAGGGTGGGTCCATAGAGTTTTATGGGGCCCCATGCCTGGGCCTTGTCTCCTTGTGTTTTGTGGTGATTAGTCCATTGCAGCACTGTTCCCTGATCATTATGGGTCCCACACTGGTTAATGTGTAATGGTTTACCACTTCTCTCTCCCATCTAGAGATTGGGGACTGCTCCTGGGGCATGGACGATTTGCCTCTGCCAAAGTCTCCTCACTCTTTGTGCATTGGGAGCATGGAGCCAGGGCCTTGTGGCACCACAATCCCCTGCCCCTGCAGCCCTTTCCCCCCAGCAGACACTCTGCTGGTGTCTGCCTGCATGGACATTGTTTGGGTCAGGGGTGCGTCTGGCTTGTCCAGGGGTGGTGGAGTTCAGAGAGTGTGGTGGCAGTGATAGTCGCAGGTGGCTGGGCAGTGGAAGAGGGGGTTGCTGGGAGGCAAAGGGGCCCTTTGGGGCCCTTGTCTCACTCCCGCATGCGCTGTTTCGGTGGTTCAGTGGTGCTGGCTGCTGCCCTCTGGATCTCTCAGGACTGTGGTGTGCCCTGTGGCTGGCTCTCTGAGTATGTCTCTGTGCTCTCGCACTCTGAGTGGTGGGCTGACAAAGTTTCACTCATATTTAGGGAATGCCCACATTTTTTTCTTTTTTGTCTGCATTTGTCCTTATAGTTTAACATCGCAGGATGTGTCAACATTATCTGAGATTGATGCAGGTATACTCTTGAAGCTAAATAGTTTATTTCAGTGCGTGTACTGTATGTGACCATCACCAGCCCTCCCTGGAAGCTAGTTTGTTGATCTTTATTGAGTGGATTGACCTTTGTGTGGCTGGAAGGGCAGTGCTACACCTCAGTGAATATAGGGGGGAATGAAGGACACAGAAGATGTGGAAGGATGGACAGGAGAAGGGAAGGAGGTGGTGCCAGTAGAAACTGGTGGAGTGAAGGATGCTGTGCTTTTCCAGTTACCTCATTCTGGAATATGAGAGTCCAGAGGATTTCTGCATAGACCTCTGGAGAGATGGGAGTCCAGATATGTGAAGGTGTCCCAATAGAGGAGCTGAGTCAAAGATGGGGTAGTGATGTGGATGGTGGAATGATGGAATGAAAGAGCAGCTCAGCCCATTTTAGGCAAGATTCATTCATTCTTCATGATGTGGCCCAACACAATCTGGCAAGTGACACTGCACATGCATGTGGGCATTCACTAAATTTGAGTGAGACCATCACGAGGGTCCAGAATTGGGTCAGAGGCCCTGGCTCCCTATGCCCACCACCCTGTGTGCAGGAGCACATGAGGTACCAAGCCCAGAGAGCCACCACAGCCACATGGCATGCCACAGCCCCCAGTGTTCCAGACGGGTGACGCACCACCGGATCACCCAAGCCAGCGCATGCCAGTGCAGGACAGGAGGGCCCCATGCCCCCCAACACCCCCATCCAAACATCCACCAGGGAGATGTCATGGACCCATCACCACACAGCGCCAGGTGAGAAAGCCCAGACAAGAGGACACAGAAGAGCCCGGGTACCCAGAATGCCCACATTGATGTATGGCTTCACTTGCCTGCTCATGGCTCCCTGGTGATGCTCTACCAGGCCTGTACCAGGCCAGCAGCCTTCAGTTCCTGCTTGTTCTCTGGGTTTTTTCAGTTTTGTCCTTAGCAAGTAAAGTGCATGCTCAGTTTATTCAAGTCGGGTGATTGACTTGGCCATTACAGAGCATTTTTCTTCTGAGATCCTTGGGCAAATGTCAGGTCGGGGACTCTGGGACCCTATGGAATTCATGTTGGCATATCAAGCTGTGGTTTCATTAACCTCTTTGGTGCAAGTTGCACGCAGTGAAAATTATTTATTAAATACATGTCTTTGTGAATGATTCAGTATTTATTGGTTGGTATTATTTGAATTGAAGCCACCTCTAATACGCTTTATTATTGATTTATTTGATGGTAACATACCAATGGAACTAAGTGGTGGCTTGACTGGATGAAGGTCTGAAAGGACAAACTGAGGGACAGGAAAAGAGTACTTCCTCCTTTTGCCATGGAGGACACACACACACATCAATATATATACCTGTGATACCAAGAGGGAATCACAACATGGAACTGGGACTTCAAAAGTGTCACATCTCATTAGAATAGCGAGACAGTGAAAGTCACTATTTGGAGATCTATCCTGGTTCAGGTTTGCTCTTTAGGACTTGAACTTGTTCTCCCAGCTGGGTACTCACTGAAATTATGCTGTTTTCCAGCATCAAAATCAAACCACTACAATGCTGATTCACTGATTGAAAACATTTTGTTTTCTGTGTGTGTGTTGTGCCCGCCAGGATGTGTTCACAGCAGAGTGTAAGTTTAAGGAGTCTGTGTTTGAGAATTACTACGTCATCTACTCGTCTACGCTGTACCGGCAGCACGAGTCGGGCCGGGCCTGGTTCCTGGGCCTCAACAAGGATGGAGTCATCATGAAGGGAAACCGAGTGAAGAAAACCAAACCCTGCTCACACTTCGTTCCCAGACCCATTGAAGGTGACACAGACACATCTGTGGCATTGTAAGCATAGCATAGCGCAAGGACTGGAAGTAGGCATAAATCTGCTTTTGATGTTGGACATTGTTCATTGGATTGGTTTCTCCATCCAGTTTCTTTTGTTTTACATCTTGGGAAATAAAATATAAAATGTTTTTCTGAACCTAACTTTCAGATATATTTCTAAAAGCTACTTAAACACATACTTTAAGTCTAAAGACAGAGAAGAAGATTTTCTCTAAACAAAACCATCATATTTAGCTTTCTAAGTAAACCTGTGGACAAATATGATAATGATGACATTGAATTTGCCCTTATTTTCAAGAGTTTCTGTCTTGAACCAATCAGGAGTTCTGCTCATTCATTTGAGCGGTAATGATAAAAAATCAGCTCCAAAGCCTTTAATGATCAAAATACCTTATTGTCCATTTCTTTCTGTTCGTATTCTGTCATTACAACAAACTCAGACGAACCTTTCCTCACTCTGATAGCAGAAAAATACAGGATTGATCCTGTATTAGCTAAACAATCATCTGACAGCTGAGACACTTATCCAAGCTAATGTGTGCCGTTTGAGCATGCTTTAATGTAAACACTTTCTTTGTGTTACGAGAATATGCAGTGTGCTTGTGTATTTTTTTGTATAAATATATTTCTTGTACTTTTGTTTTTTTATGTGTTGTGCTAAGTTGTGTTGAGTCCTTGGGGCCGCCATTATAGTTAATGATCATTGATGATTTTTAGTCAGTTGTACATGTTTGACTATGTTGTGAGACCACAAAATCAAATCCTTCCTTCTCCCCCGTAGTCTGTATGTACAAGGAGCCATCGCTGCATGAGCTGGAGGAGAAGTTGCAGAAATCTTCGCGGAGCCCAACAATGAACAGCGAGGAGCGGGGAGAGAGCCTGGAGGGTCAGCAGCAGCAGCCGGAGGACTCCACAGAGCAGGATGGGTCATAGCCTGCTGCGCCACCCCAGGAAGAAGAGGAGGAGAAGAAGGAAGAAGAGGAGGAGAAGGAGGAGGAAGAGTAAGCGAACTCCCATTTTAACACTCCCTCTGTTCAGCAACTACAACCACACCAATTAAAACAACCGCCACGATGACGACGTTGACAATGAAAACAAAGAAAAAAAGAAGCTAAAAAAAAGGGAAAAAATCTTCTTGCTCGTAATGAAATATTTTAAATCAAAAGGGGAAGGCTTGTTGAAATTGAAAAAAATCAGGACATTGATGATGATGATTTACATTTTATGCAAAAAGCCCTGCTGAAATGGCACTGGGAGGCTATGACACCTACTTTTCATCACCACACTGTAATCATCATCATTTCCACCGTCATCATTTCTGTCACGATGATGACAAACCTTTTCTGAGTCGAGCAAGCGCTAAGAACTCCAAAGCTTTAAGCCATCTAGAAACTTCACTTCCTTTCATTTCTTAATGAATGCAAAAAACCTTCGCACTTTCCCCGCATCACACTTCTGTTTTGTCTTCTTCAGCTGCCACATCTTTTTTTTGACACTGTCAATTAAAAGGGTCAGAGGGGAATAGTTACTGAAAGACTTCTCGCTCTGTTTCTCGTGATAGAGGTCAGTCAGATGACCTCGTTCATGACAGCAGTTCTAGATACAATTTACTGCCAGTTTGTCACCCACTCGTTTCCTACAGGTCACATGACCTTCACATTCCTGCTGATCATTTTACAAGCACTCCTTCCATTTTTATGTACATTTATCTCCCTCTAATCAGCAGATTTTTTTCAGTTCCTCTCTGTGAATGTGAGACTTCACAAGTCTGAAGAGACATGGTTGTTCCATAGGAGTGGTTTTAAACACCAAGTTTGTTCAAATTCAGTGTTGTCTGTGCATTATCCTTCCAGTTAATACACAAACCTAACACAACCAGCACACCAACACAAAGATGGTGAGAGGTAAAACACAGGGCCATAAAGACTGAGATTTGGTACATCGTTTAACAAGCTGTTTGTATGTTCTGCTGTTCCTACAGAAGCTTTGTACCACCTCAAGACGTAGTCTAGGAAGGTGTTAGCTGTTGGGCTGAAATGAGACAGTCTGGCCTGCTCTTTGTTTTGCATCATCAGCTGTTCTTGCATGGACACTGTTGCCTAGCAACCTTGAAACAATGCACTTTTTAAGGCACTTGGTTTTAGCAATCACCCAGCAGTCACATTTAAAATTGTATTCCTGAGACTCGGTAACAGTATTTTGCTGCCATTGTTTTCATTATCCAGATGCAGTGAATACTGGGATAGGTTTGGCCGCAAAGGATCCACCCATTTGATCCATCATTTGAAATGGGACAGTTTAGTTACACCAATAGCAACATGGCCGGTCAGCCTCTGATCGGCCATGTTGTGGGGCCTGAGTTAATTACAAAAACATCTAGCATTAGCATTAAGAGCTCTTTTCTTATTAGTCTAGAAGAAAGGCTGTGAGTGAGAAATTGGCATCCCAAGCCGCTAGGTATCCCAGCCATGGAGTGTCCAAGCTGCTCTTAGGACATATTCCAACCTTCAGCACCGCCTGCTCCAGACAGGCAACCACACTCAGCAACAGGGAAAATTCACAACAGCCACCTTGTTGTTGCTGTGAACATAAGAACATAGCTGAGTCCAGTGCAAATGAGTCTATCAGTGTTTCTAAGCCACACACGCATTTACAGACTGCCCTCAAACACACAGTGTTCAGAGAAGTGTTCATGAGTGAAGCATCACTTGTTTGTGATTTTCATGTGGTTATGGAAGCTGAGAGATTAAACAGAGAAGAGACATATTAATCATCTTGTGCTGCTGCCAATTGATCTCAGATCTCTGAGAGGTTCCTTGAATCCACCAACAAGGCCAGTTTTTAGATCACTGGCAATTACTGTCTCCCCGTAGGTTGATCTTCATATCGTCATAGGTTTGAAGTGAAACTAAGTGAAAAGGGAGAAATCAACCTGTTATGTGATGATTTGGAAAATGATGAGCAGGACAGAGAAGCACACAGAACTGACTGAGAAGGTAAAGCTCACTCTCTGTGTTCAGGACCTGATAAGATGTAAAGTTTATTTTTTTCCAGTATTGAGATGTTACAGGCAACACCCCACAGCTGTTTGGGGATTTTTGAAACATTTACAGCAGTGTTGTGTAAGTCTGCTCCTGTCTGAACAGGACTGAGCCCAGTTGACTCTGTTACTCTACCTACCAGTCCAGAGCATGTTGAAACATCTGCGTGATGTGATGTGATGTGATGTGATGCAGCATCTTCTGAGGATGTCAGTGTGTTGACTATTAACACAGCATGTATTCAAGAGCCGGAATGACTCTGCTCTGAACACGTTGTGCATTTTTTTTGGGCTCAAAAGACTTTACCTGTTGTTGAAAACTACAGGCCCTCTGAAGTGCATATGAAAATTGTGTGGCTCATGGTTCATCCCAACCACATGATTACCAAGTGATATCAACCCTGAGCTAAGTGGTTCTTCTCAAGATTTCATAGGTCTTTAATTTGAAATTTAACCAGTGATTAAACCTAGCATTTGGCTATTGTGGCATGCCATGGATGGTGCAACTTATTATTATTACTAATCTATTAGACTAAGACGACACAAAAAATCCACTTGGGATTTAAAAGTGATTTTTAATTATTGAGCTTCACACCATGAACAGATTTTGATTGCTGATGGCCCAGATGTAATGACAGCATCTGTAGAAACACTATAGATGAATGTATCTTTCCTCACAGACTGACTTCCATGTCCTGCCTGGGCCACAGCTCCTGGTCTCCATGGCAACTCTTACCACAGTATTCACAGTTCAAGTGTCGGCTGATGGGAGGACGTAGTGACGTTTATAACACTGCCCTGCTCCGTAAAGATGAAATGCACTGCCCTGGAAACTTTAAGCTATATCAGTCTGACCTCATCTGGACCTTGTGAACTTGACCTCTGGACAAAAACTACAGAAACAACTTCCTGCTGTTGGGTAAAAAAACCTTCTGAAATAAATGTGATGTTTAAGGGCTCTGCTCTCAGAGGAAATGGTGAGACAGGTCTGAAGGCAAATGTCAAACTAGCATTAAATTTGGTCGGCTCATCCAAAAATAGTCGGGTCAGGATGAACAGTAGTAGCATAATTCATTTAACTGATTTTAATTCATTTTCTTCTGGCATACAGAAAGTATCAATGATTTGAGTATCTCTGCTCATCTTTCTCTCTTGTGTTGGATTCAGCCTGGGTTCAGTTCACTTGAAAATCAGCTATAGATAAATGTTTTCCCAGGCTGTGCAGGGGCAATTAAAAGGAGTTCAGATGGTCAGACTGATTCACTCACTGCCCTCCCAACCTTTAATACATTTCTCCTTCTTCTGGATCGCAAACCCTTTACTCTTCAGATGTTACCAACCAGGTTTCCCAAAAACATCTTTTACCATTTCCAAGTTTACAAGGATGAACCCCTTATTTTCATAGTTGGTCAAAATAATAGCTCTTGTTTTCTGGAAAGAAGAAAAAAGACCTTTTCTTCAGCTGTGAACAACTATTGAGAGTCAGAGATGTCCACAAATGAAAATGAAGAAAAGATTATTATTTTTATTTATTTATTTCTTGCTTGTTTTGTAAACATAATACAAATATTTAAGTGATTTGTCAACTAGGATATTTAAGATTGAAGCTGACCTGTTGATTCTCCAGCTTTCTTTAGAGATGAAAACAGGTTTTAGCTGCTAAATCAGGGAAAAATGTGTAAATGAACAAGACGACACAATGCATGAACCTACACTACAGATGTTAAGTAGTTTGTGTTTGAATGTAGCTCAAAGATTAAACCAATGCAAAGGTTATTTTTGGATAACCTTCCATCAGCCGACTTCAGCCACGACATGACACAAATTTGTCGTTTTCAGTTAAAGTAAATCTTATTTCACCCAACAGTTGAACTGTGATGCATGTTCTATTAGCAAACTTGGGCAGAGAGCCTGGGCGGACTTGGCCATGTTGGTCAGCTCTCACTGGCTGATACTGTCCACAGAGCCACAGTTTTCCTTTTTTGTTTTGAATTTTTGGAATTGGTTAAAAACTAGCAGAAAGATAAATGGAGGGAATGAAGGAAGGACAAAACTAACACACAATCCACCACACTGCCTCGAAGAAAGTCTTCCATATTGGGGTTTTGGAACGGACCACCAATGATTGTAGGTACCCACAAGAGTACTAGCTGTCTCTTACTGTCTTCTTTTTTGGCCCAAAAACGGTTGATGTCAATACACTCCTGTTCATGTTTGTGTAAACTTCAACCCAACCAAACCTCTTAAAACAAAGGATGCAACATGAGCGTATTCTCTCTCCCTCTGCTGCATTGCTGTAGCCAGGCTTTTAACTCAGTGTCAGTGTGTCACATCACTTCAACAGCCTCACTGCCTTCATTTCATATCACAGCATCTCCATCATGACATCACAAAAAAATCTTTGTAGGAAGGATTGATAGTGCCACAAAATGACTTTTTATTAGTTCTTTGGTTAAATCACTTAATGTTAAAGAATAGTGGTTCTGTATTCCAAACATCGATATATTATATAAACATCTTTTATTATTATCACTTTTCTTTTGTATCTGAATATTTTTGTGTGATTTTATTTAAGCTCTTTTTTATCACTACGGAGGCTAAGATACCACAAAAAACACAAAAAAGCCATTGCAGTGTAATTAAACAAATAACACTGTCAGTCAAAGGGTGAAACAAATATTCACATCTATAAAGCTGTAAAGCTGTTTTCATTTCTTGTAGAAAACGTTTGAGAATGTCTAAAGGTTTTAGCCCTGCTTTTGAAAAAGGGTGCACTGGTGATGGGGGGTGGTGGTGTTGTACTTGTCACTTAAGTCTGGTGTAACTAAAATGTGTCTGTATATGTGCAAGTTCTCACGATTAATCTCACTTACAATGTTTATGTTTTAATTTATTTTAACGTTTATATTCAGTGAAATCTGAGCACAATTTGTCCTTAGGCATTCTTCAATCTTTTCTACACACAAAGGCACAAACTATAACAACATATTGACGTCATCCATATGTCCAATTAACCACAAAGGCTTTAATGTCACAGCATACTGCTCTCGCATCCTATGGGAAAGGAGGAGGAAATGAAAGATTCCTGCTGCTATAACTAAATGAATGATGATTAATGTGTGATTCTTGTTTTATATTTATGGTAAACCCATAGGCACTCAAAGGCAGCGTGGGTTTCTGAGAAGAGAAAGCATAGAAAGAGTACTCTGCAGTTATAGTCTATAATGTTACAAAGGACAGCAGGTGTGAGCTTGTAAAATCCAGTTTTAATGCCATCCATTCCCCACCATTAATGGTTAAAAAGTATAGAATCTTTTGGCCCCTGAATCGACTTTCTGTCCTCTAGCTCACATCCAAAAAATGAAACAAAGCTCAGCCTTTACGGAATGCTGTTGTTGTTGCATGGGGAAAGTTTGCAGCACTGCTGACATCCACCAGTGAAACATGATGATGTCATTATACCAAGAAACAGAGGGTCACTGGCTGTTGGTTGGCCCCTCAGAGGTAAACAGCATGCGGCGGAGAGGACAAACTGTTGGCATGTTGAAATGTCTTCGTCAAAACCAGAAAAATCTTGATCTTTGTGTTTGCTGAGGTTTGCACCTTTTCTGAGACATCTTCATATAATGCATCATATACTAGAAAAATATCATTAAAAATATGCAGGAGGATGAAAAAGATTATTGAAAAATAAAAAAAGACAATATAAAGCTTTAGCCTCTGTGTTTTTTGTGCTTCTCATTAGATGTTTGTTTGTCTTATCCTCAAATCTGTCAAATCATACTCCTTTATGCCATTTTTAGGCTGTGAAGTGCAGATGCATTACATTTTCCTTATTGACTCAAACTCATTCCTATTCAGTCCAACATGGCTTTAAAGTCAGGCTTGACTCTTAAACCATCAAAAACCCTAACCCTAACAAATCTGAAATTCCACATGTGACAGGAAACACTGCCATTAAAGATTTCACCACCTGTCTGTGTCCCTGGTCAACATTTTGTAGGTTTACATTAACTGTACATCTTGATTTTTGAGCAGGATGGACATGAGATTTCGTCAGAATGATAATAATAAGAGGAGAGAGATATCTGAAAATCTATTTGATTCATTCAAACTCAGAAGAAACATTTTTATGTTTTGATTGCTTAACTTAAATGATGTGTTCATGTCACGTTAAATAATTTTGTCTTCCCAGTCAAAAACGACCATTTGAATAAGACTCATAGTAAAAACTGTAATACATATACTTTCACAACATGTTGTGTTGATTTTTTTAGAAACTTGTGACAAAGGAAATTATCCCAAAAACATTTTACAATTTCACAAGTTTTATTTGATAAACAAAACAACTAACAAAAACAATTAAATAACAATGTTCATCAGTGTATACAATGAATTTTTGCCTAACAACAGAAAAAATTGAAAACTGATAACAGTTACCAGTTATCAGGTGGTTTTCTCGGGGGCTGAGGTCTAAGCAGGGAAGCCCAGACTTCCCTTCCCAGTCAGAGAAACAGATGCGCAAGCCACCTCAGGTGGTTCCTTTTCCTCACCCTAGCATTAAGGGCAAGGGCGTAACTTTGGGTCTGCCTGTATTTATTTATTATTTAAATGGGAACAGCGCGGTTTAAATGACAAGTGATGTCAAAGCAGAATTTAATTTAACATTCAGCTATTCAGTCGCACTACACTTCTCTCCCCCTCCTCCGTCACTGTAAGCCGCCCAGCTCCAGCGGGACTGGTACGAAACGTCACGTGGAGCAGCGTTGTCATGGTTACCGCAGAAACTCTGCTGCATTTAAACATTTGAAACGCCTGGGGAAATGTAGCTTCTGTGTAGGCTATCGCGTTATTCGTCAGTGCAATAGCTTAACTACTGAAAAGATATTTGATGTGGAAAACAGCGACATTTCAACCACGCTACTGAGAAATGTAGTTAAACCAGTAACGCCACTACGCAACGCTGTGTATTCCAGCAAAGTCAGCAAAACCGGCATTCGGTCCTACACAGTACATCCCTGACACCTTCTGGCTTTACCTCACAGGACACTACAATGTATTAACTAGTCTGCCAACTCCAGCCACAAATCATCACCTAACTTATTACCTCTTTTTTTGTTCGGGGTTGGTGTCGACCTGTCCGCCTTTTCGTGCTCTTTTCATGCTTCAGCTGTCTCCCTCCATGCCAAACATACAGCGGGCAGAAAAGGCGGGTTGGGTAGTACCAAGTATTCGGGGGGAGGGGGGGTTACATTACCGGATGATTAAACATGCTACCGTTTTGCTGGCAAATTATATTAATAAAGAAAATCAACAAGATATTCATGCAAGATAATGTATATTTTTTATTAAATCAGAATGATGTGATTATATTGGGGGGTTATATTGGCTGGATCAAATTTTTGTGGGGGTCATGACCTCCATATCCAAATTAAGCCCTTGCTTCCAGATCTTGTCTCTGTGAGACCTTGACAGGAACTGTCTCAGCATTCATTAAGCCCATGTAATTCATCACCTAACATTAATTAAAACTTAAAGCTTTGCCAGCACAAACAAACAGTACCATTTTGGTCTATTCGGAGTAGATGGGGGGCTGGGTGAACTCTGGATGGCCTAAAAAAATAATCGTTAATAACTGAAAAACCGTAGCAGCACAACTGAAAGTTTTTACAACACAAAACAGCACAAACGAAGCACAAATGAAACAGACTATTTCCCCCGAAATTTTGTGTGGTGTGGGGGGCCAGCTTCATGCAGGTAAGTCAAGCAATCGAAAACAGTGGAGGATGGAGGAAAGAATGGAGGAAAGAAAGACAGAAGACGATTTAGAGAGCAGGGAATTGAGCAAGTGAATAAGAAGACCGTGTGGCTTATATTTTGGATACTCCCTTTTCAAGATTGCCTTTTCAGACAAAACTACATATTATCCAAAAAGGTCGACTATCACCTGACTTGCCATGATTGGTGCAAGCTAGCAGCTACAGTCACTATCAGTGGCTAACGGGCTGGGTCCACGGTTTGCCACTGCATCAGAGAGATGTTCATGAAGCATCCACTTTGCTACTGCTTCATAAATACACTCAACAGCTGGTTTCCACTTTCAACATAACTCTGTCTGATGTTCTGATGTCTTAAGAGCTTCATGCAATTTTAACAAGCAACAGCATAAGAAGACAACTCTACTGCTTCAAAGTGATTCTAAAACCATCAGTTGAAATGAAACCACAAAAGCACTAGGAGACTGTTTCTATAATATATCTTTCTGTTTGTCTATCTATCGATTTATCTGGATTAATTAAGTTTTATGGTGTTACAGAAATTCCCCAATTGTGTCCTTGAATCTCTTCACAGTTGAATACATACAATATAAGATCAGAAAGGGTAAAAAAATATAAGATTAGAGCGTTATATGATCACCTTCTCACCAAACTTGACAGGTCTGTTGGTCTTGTTGACCTTTGACCCTACTGACCAATGAGAGTGTTCCCCGCCCCTTAACCACTCCCCCTAGCAATGAGTTCATGGCCAATGAGAGCATTCCAGGGCAAGTAGTAGAAGAACACAAAAGTCATTTACATGCTGGCTGAGAAGAGGTGTCACACCGTGGTGAGGTTGTCTTGTCTGGGCTCACTGTGTCTCGTCATTTCCTGTTTTATTTTGAAACGCCTAACTCTCCTCTCATTTCAGAACACTTGCCCTTCCTCGTGTCTCCGGTGTGTCCTCCTGATTACCGATTGTCTCCACCTGTTCCCCATTTTCCCCCACAGTTCAAATAGCCTGTCTTTCCCTTGTCTTGTGCCAGTGTGTCGTCATTTCACGTCTCACACCAGCGTACGTCCAAGCCACAGTCCTCGTCTCCTTGCGCAAGCCTTTGATCCTCTACGGTGTGAATTTTTGTTTGTAAACTTCTATATCTGAGTTAGCTCGTTTCCAACAATAGCCTTTTGTTTATCCTCTATATATATATATATATATAATTTTTTTTTTTTGTGTACAATCTGTTATTTAGATTAATGTTCATAGCTTTTGTGTTTTTTCCTCCTTGAGAGTGATTTTGAGTTTTTATACATTTATATAGAGTTACCTTGATCCTCCGCTTAATAGCATGAGTGAGTTTTCTTTTGTTTAGTCAGGTTTTCCTCCCTACGGAGAGTTTTGTGTTGTTCCCCTTTTTCCCTCGTGACTCCTCGCTACAGTTAAGGTTTCATAGCCTCGTTTCCTTTATTCACTCGGTTCTGAGGTCATTGCTACCGAGAATAAAGTCTGTGACTGACAAAACCTCTGCTCCTGAGTCCTGTGTGAGTCCCAGCCTGACAAGAGGTAGGTCACATCTATGGTTCTGTCCTCTCCTGTAGTGAAAGGACCCCAAAGTGTTGACAGCAATTTGACTAGTTATTGTTGAAAAACAATGATATGCATGGTTTGACAGAGACCACCACAATAAAGGTTTAGTTTGAGAAAGTAATCTGAAAAGTTCTGTTTCTCTCCACCAAGGGGTAATCACTTGGTTCTTTGTACACAGTCAGGATGGAAAAAAAGGAAAATAACCTGTACGTGGGTCTGACCTCTAATTCCAAGACAGGACAAAACCCCTGATTCCAATGTTGACCACACAACATATAATTGACAGAGACCATTAAATAATATGAAATAATCTGAAAAAGTGTGTTTCTCTCCACTAAAGGGTAATCACTTGGTCCTCTCATTCCAAGAAAGGACAAGACCCCTGATTCCAATGAGTTGATTAGTTCACCGGTTGACCACTCAGGCCCTGGTGAAACATAACGTGTGGAGTTAGGATCCCTCCATTTTTTTTTTTTCCCTGTTTTTATTTAGTAGTACTTCCTGTCTTGTCTCTGTGTTTCCTCCTGTGTAATCGGCTCTTCGTTTTTGTCATGCCCTGCACCTGTCCCTTGTCTTCTCACCTCCCTCCTTGTGGCTAAAGAAGGACTTCCAGGAAAGACTTATTTTACAGTCAGGACCCTGAGGGCTCGTGCTGGCAGGAAGGCTGAGCTGAGGCTCGAGGAAAAGAAAAGTATCTCAACTGCAGAAAATCCAGGAAACCCAATCCAATCCCGATTATGGAGCCGTCATGGGGGCCTCTCGTGAGCTGTCTGAAAGTCTCTTCATGAGCACAGCTTTGTGACATTGTACAAATGGCGCAGAGAGGGGACTGACTAAGGGTGTGTTCTCCATAGAAAGAGCAGAGGTCTCTGATGGGGGTCTTTCCGCCTTTCAGAATCTCCAAGATGAACTGGTGCAGTCCATCATGACTGACGGTAGCCTCAAATTAGTGGTGCAGTTGATTCGTAATCCTTGGGGCAGAGGGAAAAGTGTGGCTAAAATTTTGGACGAAGAGGTTTTTAAAAATAGAAAATCCTGACTTAATGCTATTATTTTGTTGCACCTGTTGCATCCCCCATCTCTGCAATAGAGAGAGATTCAGATAGTTGTAGATTTCGATGATCAGACAGAGGTGACCGTTGTGTAAAAACTTCAAGGATTTTGATTGTAAAATTGTGGTCTATTACATAAACAAAGGGACTTGAGCCCTCTCCAATTTCAGCCCCTGAACTCAGAAGTGAAAAACTGTCTTTTACATAAAAATCACTAATGGCATAAAAAATCCTAAATACTTTCTAGGAGCCCATCATGTGTGCAAGTACTGTTACACAGAGTACAGCAGCGCCACCACTGTCAAGGGTGGTGCTCTGTGTCTGGACGGCTCCTGCTGTAAGGTCAGGTTGGAGCTTGTCTTTTTTGTTTAGATTATAACAGGACATTTCGGTCTGCTGACTGATTTGTTTTTCAGAAAGGGATTACTGTCAAATACATAGACTCCTTGAGTTTTCTGACCATGTTTTGCAGATAAAAGCAAAGGCTATTTTCCTCACGGTTTTAGCTCTGGGTAACGTTTGAACTACATCCTTACCCCCAGGCAGAGGCCTACTGCACGGAGCGCATGACTGCTGGAGGTAAGCGCGAGTTTGAAGCATGGTACGAAATGGTAAGGGGGGTAGTCTTTGGAAAAAGCTGTTTTACCATCAAAATGATACAGCAGAAGAATGAAAGGAGCACGAAAAGGCGGACAGGTCAACACCAACCCCGAACAAAAAAAGAAGTAATAAGTTAGGTGATGATTTGTGGCTGGAGTTGGCAGACTAGTTAATACATTGTAGTGTCCTGTGAGGTAAAGCCAGAAGGTGTCAGGGATGTACTGTGTAGGACCGAATGTTAGTTTTGCTGACTTTACTCCAATACACAGTGTTGCGTGTAGTGGCATTACTGGTTTAACTACATTTCTCAGTAGCGTGGTTGAAATGTCGCTGTTTTCCACATCAAATATCTTTTCAGTAGTTAAGCTATTGCACTGACGAATAACACGATAGCCTACACAGAAGCTACATTTCCCCAGGCGTTTCAAATGTTTAAATGCAGCAGAGTTTCTGCGGTAACCATGACAACGCTGCTCCACGTGACGTTTCGTACCAGTCCCGCTGGAGCTGGGCGGCTTACAGTGACGGAGGAGGGGGAGAGAAGTGTAGTGCGACTGAATATCTGAATGTTTTCTCTTAAATTCTGCTTTGACATCACTTGTCATTTAAACCGCGCTGTTCCCATTTAAATAATAAATAAATAAATAAATAAATAAACAGGCAGACCCAAAGATACACCCTTGGTGGAACTGTAAACACAACTCACTGCTTTACACTCAAGGATATGGACATCGAGATGAAGTTAGAGGAAAAGGACGAGGAGGACAAGGAGGGGGAAGCAGAATGGTAAGAGTAATAGAATTACTGATGACATCAGAGCTACAATAGTGGGCCATGTAATCAGCCATGGAATGACCCTGAAGGAAGCTACAGAACAAGAGACCCATATAGTGAATATGGGGATTGCAAATAATTCCATAAGGCTACGAGAAATACAGCAGCGCATAATTGAGGATGACAGCACCTTCCAAAACATACACAATGTGAGCATTTCTGTATTGTCTCTTGTACTTTCCTGCAATTGAATCTGAATAAAACAAATCTACAGAGTCCGTTTTGAAAGAAACAGTGAACGAGTAAAACTGCAATATGACTGCAGGTAAACTATAGTATCATTGGTACTGAATCTGGAAGTGCATACTGCAGCGCTGTGCTGCATTTGTTTTGTCTTTTCCAGAGAGAGATGGAGCGAGAGGCAGATTCTTTTGTGGATGAGGCAGGTTTTAATCTCACTAAAACAAAGGGATGTGGCAGGAACATTATTGGACACCTTCCCATAATCAATGTCCTAGGACAACGTGGTGGTAACATCACTATGTGTGCAGCTATAAATCCAAATGGCGGTGTTCACCATCATGCAACCCTCGTCCCATGTATCGCTGCACACATTATTACATTCCTGGACACCTTACATGACATGCTCACTAATGTTCAGAGACCAGAGCAGACCAGATACGTCATTATATGGGACAATGTTATTTTCCATAGGGCTGCTTTAGGCTGCAACTGGTTTACAGATCACACATCATCTCAGGTCTGGATACGATATTCCAGAAGAATTTTCCCTGGTGCCTTGGACTATAGGACATTGCATTTGATGTAGATGTAATTTTGTGGCCGGGCCCAGAGAGACAACATGATGTAGACATTTTTTTTTCTCAGTGAAATTACTATTTTGTCTTTTGACTTGGAAAAAAGCACTTGTGTTTGTTTTGATGAGTGTAAATAAACACCAATACTTGCAGTTGGGTTCCCTGTATGTTTACAGAACTTTGACAAAAGTATGACCTCAAACTGACATAGCCTACCCTGTGCACAGAGAAAGCAAAAGCCAGATGTGTTTTTTATTCATACCATCAGTGTGTAGTTGGCGCATTGTGTGCTTATTAATGTGATGGCTTGTGTTAACTGTTTGATACAAAAATACAAGTTTTATTAGCTTTTGCAAGAAAACTACAATGTTTTGCTGATTTGGTGAAAGCTTCTCTTATTTGTGTATGGAGTTTTGTAAAAATTGCCAATAGTTACAAAAAATGTGCTTACAGTTGTTCTACACACATTTTCTGAAAGCATGCCTAAAAGTCTCAAAACTCTACACACAAATAAAAAAAAAGAAACACACATGATAGGCAAAACCCCTCAATTCTCCTGCAAAATTAAACTTTATATTCAAGACCATGTTATTTCTTCTCAAAATTTTTTTTGTTTTTTGTTTTTTTTTTTCCGATGACACACACAAACCATAAAAAGAATAGACATTTATAAGACCCGGTTGAACACTGAAGTGCTCAATGTAAAACACTATGTTGAATGGAAAACACTTCTCCATTCATTAGTGACTTAGGCCTTTTTTGTTCAGTATTACACTTACAGACCGTACATACAAAAATGTTTTGTAAAATATTTTAGAATATTGCTTTTATACTCAGAACACACAAATACGATAACAAATATATTTCATTGTCCACACAACAACAATGTACACAGTTTACCTCCCAACCAACACAAAGTTGCACATACAGTGGTCTACATACAAAACAGCAGAATCATTTATTCACTGTACACAGTTACAGTAAAAAACAAACAAACAAACAAAAAGACTATGCTACATCCTCTGTTCTGTTCCTCTGTTTTCCCCTGGCAAGCAGAAGGGAATATTTGCTAGCGTGGCCGATCCAGCCATGAAAAGCATCAACTGCTATATCTACACATGCATCTTCCATAGCTTGGAGAAGGGGTGTACGGTTTGTGGATTTCGATCATACACTTTCCATCTCCAGGAAGAAAGAAATTCCTCGATAGGATTGAGGAATGGAGAACATGGAGGGAGATAAACTACTACAAAGCGTAGGCAGGCAGTGAACTTGTTACAAACCAGGTGCCTGGCTGAGCTGTTTCTTTAGGGCTAAATTTAGCATGCATTATTTTCGTTTGTTTGTAATCTGCCGCCCCCCCCACCCCCACCGGTCTTGCCACTGTCACCAAGTGCTTGCTTATGGGGGGATCTGTTACGTCTCTTTAAATAATTTTATAAAGAGTTTGGTCTAGACCTGCTCTATATGTAATTTGTTATGCTTTGGTGCTATACAAATAAATAGTCTGATTTTGATTTGATTATTATTCAACAAATACAAATATTTTTAATGAATTACTTCGCAGCCTGTGTCTGTTTCACAGAAAAACACCTCCTGCCCCACTCACCTTTCCCTATAACTGACCAATTATTGCAGCACAAAAGGCTTTATACCATCTCGTTAATGGATCTTCCCACAGGCCCCTCCCTTCTCCCTGCTTCTGGGAGGACCTGGACGATTCTGGTTTTGATGTTCAAGATTTAAATGCCTTGCCACATAATGTTAAGCTAAAGGTCACCTCTCTCTTACTGAAGCTAGAACATATGTATCGTGTTTCTAGTGTAGCTGTTGATGAACTTTCACAAGTTTGACTATTTAATAAGCACTGCTTCTGTCCCTCTTCTCCATGAAATCATAGCTCAGCACTTACAGAATGGCAGCTGTCAAGTAGATGAAACTATTGCGCAATCCGTCTTTTGGTGGTTGTGGGCCTTTTGCCACTGCCAGGAAGTGAAAGGCTTACGACAAAAAACATTTTAAAATTGTAGAATCCATAGAATTTGTGCTTGACTCCCAAAACAGAAAATCCTTTCAGTACATCTCTATACTACAATCTTTACTGCATGTGTTAAGTTGTCAAACTTTCTTGGCTAGAGCAATCAATTTGAAATCTCCCCATCAAATTAAATCTGATAAAAATTCAGTGTAACTCCTTTTATGATGATATGAAGTACAAAAAAAATTGCAGTTGTCAAACAAGTATGCTATTTCATTTATTTTGCATGTTGATTATTTTGAAATCTGTAATCCCCTCCGCACCTCCAGAAAAAAACATAAAATCTGTGGAGTATATTGGACTTTGGGGAACTTACCTGGTAGTTGTCACTTATCTTTTTTAAATTAATTATTATTATTATTATTATTTTTTATAGACTGTCAATACACACATTGATGGTCTGTCATATGTGTGTTTTGGGGTCTTGTCCTTTCTTGGAATGATAGGTCGGACTCACCGGTCAATTCATGCTGATTGTTTTACACAGAACACAGAATTACATCTTGATGGAGATAAAAACTACTTTTTATTGGTCTCTGTTTTTTACCACATATGGTAAACTCATTGGAATCAGGGGTCTTGTCCTTTCTTGGAATGATAGATCAGACTCGTGCAAAGAAAAAAGTGATTACCCCTTGATGGAGAGAAACACAACTTTTCAGATTATTTCATATTATTTAATGCTCTCTGTCAACCGTGTGTTGTGTATGCGAATATCATTGGTTTAAAACAATACCTAGTCAATTTGCTGTCAACACTTTGGGGATTCCTCTCCTTTCACTGTAGGAGAGGACAGCACCACAGATATGACCTACCTCTTCTCCAGCCTGTAAATGACTTTGACGCTCTTCTTCTACTATCTGCCCTGGAACATGCTATGCTAGGGGGAGTGGTTAAGGGGCAGGGAACACTCTCATTGGTTGGCTAGGGTTAGGATCAAAGGTCAACCAAGATCAAAGAACCTGTCAAGTTTGACGAGAAGGGTTGCATATTATTCTCTCACATTGTCAGTGTCTGTACAAGGTATCAGTACAAGTAAAAAAAATAAAATAAATAAAAACATCCTGGAAAAAACAATCATGATAAAACAGTAACAGTAACAGCCTCTTTTGCTTCTCAGTAATAACTATGGGAACATTAAGTAATAAACACGTTATTATAAAACTGGTGACATAATCACTCAACATAAACCAACAGATTCCTCCTTCTGTGACCTGTTGTTACCACCAGGAAGCAGCATCACATCAGAAATGTGTTGTCTCATATTTGTGACACTCGAAACAATTAGTCTATTTGCATTTTTTAAGTAAAAGTAGTCTTGACATTTTTCTGTATGGCTCTATGATCCATTGCCAAATCAGCTGAAAGGTGAAACTGTGAGGTAGTTTTACCCCAGAGATCAGTAAATGCACAGCAAAAGAATCTGTGGTTCAACTTTAATCTAGCATTTATTATGTGTTGTTACAGAAGAAGCTGAATAGGCAGGAACAGAAAACTGATTTTTGTTTCAGCTCCAAATCCTAAAATTGAAACGTTTTATCTGATTTTTAAAAACCTGGGGTCAGTCCTACATAATCATTAATGTTTCAGTACCATTATCAATAATACAGTGATGATAGAAAGCAAGCACCTCGTTATATAAATATACTGATGATATGGTGATATTTTAGCTGCTCTATGAGAGATCTTGTTGTATTTCTATACAATGACAATGAAGCTTCTTATCTTATCTTATATTTACACCAATTAACTTCAATATCAAGGTATTAGTATGTGACACAGAGTTAAGTTAAGTTAAGTTAAGGTTGCTTTATAATTCTACTGTGCAGTAGAATGTACAAAATATAATAATTTCCTACATGAATCAAATACAGACATGTTCATTTTGAACAGAACACCTGCTCCACTTGATCCGCAGCAACGCTTCATCCTTGAGCCCTGAACCGGAAATATGACGTTAACAGCAGCTGTCACGGAAGGGGGCGGGCAAAGGGAGGGACCTCAACCGGAGTGTGGAAGTACACGTTGATCAGACACACGCTGCTCACAGCTTACTCGAGTTCGACTTGGACAATCTTTGATGAAACAGAACTCCTTCTGTCTCTGTATCACACAATGAGGGGAGAAAAATCCAACTCATCAAATGCAAGTGACTTGTGACCGGATGTGAACGCCGTCTGGACCCGGCTCGGCGCAGATTTACAACCTTCATCGATCCCTGGCCGGTCCGTTAATCAACAGCCCGCTACCCCCGTCGCAGCAGACACACAAAGTTAACACATAAGGATCCGAAAGACGCCCAGCAGTGGAACCTGATCGGCTCACCCCGACTGGACCAAAACAGAGAGGCTGTCTCAGACTGGCACTCATGTAAGCCCGCCTTCCGCTGTGCGTTCGTGTCTAATGCTACAGTTGGGTCCGTGTTATGGCTCGGTAACAGTAACAGAACCGGAAAAGAACATCCACAGCACTGTTAGAGCCTCGCTTCTGTGAAATGCTTAGGTTTCCCCAAAGTGAGAGAAAAGCTTCACTGCTGTCTCCTTGTATCTATACCTCCACACGAATACGCAACACACTCCGTTCTCATTTGTACTCTCGCAGATACACGTTACTTCCAAGAATAATCGGAGCCACGGTGGTTGATTTGTGTTCATTGGAATTTACCCATCAGACCTGACATCTAAATTACGCCAGGTTTGTTCAAAAGTGCCAACTATGAGTTGACTCTAGACTTAAGTCCAAAGTCCTACCGTTTGACTTTCAAGTCCTTTCGAGTCCTTTTAACAACAGAGAAATAATATTTACACAGATCATGTATAATTTTAAGATCTGTATTTGTATGTAAAAAATACAAAAAACAAATGCAAAATTAATTATTTGCACAAAAAGTGTTGACATTGTATTTCCATAGCATATTGCATTATAACAAGTTCCACAGCAAATTCTTTCCTGTCTTGCGTTTACCTCATCTCATCTCATATTGTGTGTGCAAGTGTGTGAGAGAAAAGTGGGGGGAGAATAACAACTACATGAACATAACAGTGAGCAAGGTTGTGCTTTTTCTATGTCAGGCCTTATGTTGTGTTGCGTTTGCAAAAGATCAATTTGGCCAAAAGTCTGTCAGTCATTTGAGCACGATGTAGACGTATTATGACACCACTATGGCTGAAAACTCACTACACTGGAGCACTAGAGGCAGGCACTGCCAAGATGCCGATGGCTGCTCAGAGCAGTGAAGGAGAGAGATGCAGAGAAGTGAGTTTTCATATTCACTGCCCAAAACAAAAGGGCGTTCTGTCTTTGGCCATGTCAAGGTAGCGACTTAGCTGTAGTGGTCCCATCAGCCTTCTTCTGCCTCTTATGGTATGCAGCAAATAGCCCTGCACCTTCTCCAAGGTCCTCTTGCTCTTCTTCATCATCCAGAGGCTCAGGTTGCTCAGTCTCTGCAGCAGGATCAATTCTGGCAAAACATGTGACAACAACAGCAGAAACAAAAGAGCCCTTATTCCTGTTGGCGTTGGTGATACTGTGTTAGACTGCTAAATGTAATTATTGTTGCAGTCAATTAGATCTGATTTATGAGGAAAAATGTACATTAAAGTCAATGATATTCCTCCTGACCAGGCCACTCAGGAAATGGACTTGAGGCTTCAGCTTCTCAAGGTGGTGATGCAGGGATAAGACGGATGGAACAACTGCACTGATTGTGACTACCTTCTCCCCCTGTGTCAAATCAGTTGCTAAATGGCTTCAAGAAGTCCACCAACTCCTTCAACAGATTCCACTCCCGTGCTGTGAATGACAACTCTCTATGCCCAGCCTTTTCATGAACAGCACAGAGCTTTAGATGATCACACTGGAGAACTGCCTTCATTTGCTTCAGTGTTGAGTTCCATCTTGTGTTGACTGCAGAAGGCATGCTTTTCTTTTCCCAAAATTCACTATCAAACACATCTTTGAATGTTGTGCTTGTGTGCAGCAGTGAGCTAAGTTTTGATAACTTGGAAAGAGAAAGACATACCACTTTGGTTTCTTTCAAGCCATCTCCCACCACCAGCTGAAGAGTATGTGCAAAACCACTGCAAGTGCTGTTTCTTTGCCATAGCAGAATCTACTGTTTGCTGATCTTTCAGGGTTAAATCAAACCAGAGTTCAGGGTCATTAAGATGATCTCTACCATCATCATCCTCTTGTTTACCGGGGGAAGCACACAGAGAATGCCTTGTGCATGTTAGCAGTATTATCACTGCAATTGTAATGTAGTCCAATTTATCTTTGATGTTTTACTCATCAAATTTTGCCTCAAATTGGTCACAGATTCGTTCAGCGGTGTGTGAGCCTTTAAAGGGGTTGCTGGCCAAGAGATTAGTCTTTAGCTGTATCCTCTCTGACTCTTTCTCTGTGAGATTGAAAACTGTTGCTTTTGTTCATCTGGTATTCTTCAAATCTGTAAGAGGTAAGCAGATTACAGTGTTAGCAATGTAATGTTAACAGTGAATTTACAGTCTCATTGATTTAACTATGCAGCTAGCAAAGCTACATAGCTGATAAGCCAGCGCTTGCTTTAATTCAGAATTTACCGTTCTTTGTGCAACCTCAAATGTCAAACGAAGTTCGAAATTATTGCATCTCCATCTGAATTTTTGACCAGCATGTTTTGCATACAGCAATTTGTTTTTTGTTGACCACCTCATAGTTTTTATACCCGAACTCAATGTATTTGGGATCATTTTTGCAAAGTGCCGTGTTGTTTGACTGTTCCTCGAAATTGGTTGTCCTGCAATTTGATTGGACAGATGCTGTCGGATGAAAACAATGTGTATCTAATTTGATTGGATGTTGTGAGCGCACGCACACACACAGAAAGTTGCAAACATACACAAAGAGAGATAGAGCTATCTGTGTCAATGTAATTTTAAACCTTTGGGTTTTGGGGAAAGTAGCAAGTCTTTTCAAGTCAAAAGGTTCAAGCCCAAATGAAGTCACAATTAACTGATGTTAAAGTCAAATTGCAAGTCTCTTTACATTTTGTCAAGTCTGAAGTCATCAAATTCACAACTTGAGTCTGGCTCAAGTCCACACCTCTGGTGTATTCATGTCCAGTATGGACAGGAGGAGGGAATAATCACGCAGGTTCACACATTCTCAACTGACTCTTGCTTTGAGTCCAAGCAGCACAAAGCTATTACTAACCTCACTATCACGTCATCTGCCAGCTCAGTTTTGTATTCATTTGTTAAGTTTAGTTTTCCTGCTAATTGACTGATCGATCAGATGTGGTCATAAATCACCTGGTCAGCGTCCTGTCCAGATTTATCATCAGCTCAGTTATCTGTTCCATCATGTTCATTCTTCAGAACAAACACGCCAGTGCTCAAACATCTGCTGCAATGACGACACTAAGTGTACTGAGTGTACTGAGTGTGTGTGTTATCAGCTGTTGAAGCTGTGTGTGTGTGTGTGTGTGTGTGTGTGTGTGTATGTCAATGCAAACAGTTAAAATAACAGTAAATTGAACAGAATATTGCAATTTACAGTTATCACAGGTTTTGGTTGACACTCAGCAGAACCACTTTGGATTTTAAGGTCAAAGTTGTTGATATTCTTTGTAACTGGGAAATTAAACTTGTGTAAAACTGTATTAAACTCTCACACACACACACACACAACTATCTTATGCCTTTTGTCTCTTCTGTGGCATAATGCATTTCCAAACACTTAGCCTAACCTTAACTAAACCTTCACTCTGAACTCAGAAGATTTTATGACAGCCAAAATGTCCTCACAATACCAAAATGTTCTTCCAGTAATGTTTTATATTTAGCAAATTATATTTTATCCAATACAACAGTAAAATGACGTGCACACACACTCACACCATCACATCATCACACCCTCAAATGCACACACACATACGGACATACAGTAGGGATTTTCCACACTTAGTTTTATCATGCCCTAAGTGTGTGTGCATGCGTGTCTGTGTGAGGGAGACTGAAAGTGTTGTTCAGCAGCTTTGGATCTGTATGTGCCTCCTGGGATTAACTATCGATGCCTGATCATCCACCTTGACATGTTGTCTCTCCTGTTTCCAGTTTCAGCCTCCTCCTCCCCTCTCTTTGTCTCTTTAATCTGCACAGACTGGATTGAACAACTTCTGTCTCACCTGGAGTCAAACATAGTTGATATGATCTGTAATTTACAGTAAATCAGTTGACTTTGTAAAATTCACATTTTCACGTGGTTCAGGACTGAAATGAGATGTGGAGTTTTCATACAGGAGGAGGAGAAAATGTAACATGAACTTAAACCTTCGCCCTGTCCTTCCAACTCATCACATTTTTCACTTAAATTTCTTTCAGGAATAATAAAAAGTATTTATCTAGTTATGTCCTGATTTGAGAGGTCCTATAAACTGATAACACTGTTTCAAACCAGACAATGTTGTCAGTTTATGGAAATATAATTTAATAAAAATGGCTAAAACTATTTAAATGTGTTATTGTGTTGATGATCCTGACGGCAGTTGTCCTCTGTTCGATTCCTGTGTTAGTTGCACATAGCAGGGAGGTGCTATGAGGGACATAGAGGGGTGGGTTTGTGGTGGGAGGACACAGGCAGGCCCGCTTAAGCTTTTTTCTAAGGTGCAGAAGCTGAAGAGTGTGACAGCTGACTGTCAACCTTTCAGCCTGAACAGAGTTAGATAGTATTGACACAGTTCATGTTCACCCTTCACCTATAGCCAGGGACATAGCTGCAGATGACTGACACAACAACAGGCTGGAAATGCCATGGAAACTGCTTGGCTCCATCTGTCTTCTACCACTTTTTCCATTTCTGGGTCGCGTGGGGTGCTGGAGCCAATCCCAGTTCACTCTGGTGCTGTGCACTAGTAGTGGCGATTTGGTTATTGGCGAGTAATATAAATTATTGAGGGGAATATTTATTAAGTCAGAAATATCTACTACAAATAGTAAATCGTGGGGCACCACCCTGTCTTCATGGACCAATAACCTAATTTACAAAACGAGAATACAGTCTCAGGAGGTTGCTAAAGGGTGAACTCGAGCACTGACTGTTATGAATCCAGCAACTATCACAATTGTATAACCACAACAATCACAAATGACGGTTTAAATCATTTTATAATTTAATTTATTCACAATAATAACAATAATTATTTTAGTATATATTATTATATTATTATATTATAATATACTCAAAAGAAGAGCTTCTTTCATTAAAACTTGGCAAATCTGGAGGATACCACCCGATTCCAGCTGAGACAAAATGGTGTTTTCATGGTTGCCGTGCTGGTGCAAAGGTGAAGGCTAGAAAATGGAGATATAAGCCCTTTCTGCCATTGATTGTCATGGGAAATCTCAACTCTTTACCCAACAAACGTGATGAGATGTAGATATTGCTGAAGACTCGTGTTTTACTGAAAACTGGTTGAAACATCTCTGATTCCTGTGTGGAACTACCTGGTTTCACTCTCATACGGATGGACAGAGACACTAAAGCTAGTGGAGAGAAGAAGGGAGGAGGACTGTCTTTATTACTGTCAAGGAGAAGATGTGCTGTCCAGATATTGAATTATTGGCAGCTGGTATGAGACCATACTATGTACCAAGAGAATTCAGTCATATCATAACAATACTTGTGTACATTCCACCCAAGGCAACTGCTTAAGTTCCATGTGAAGTTCTCCATGGGTCCAGGATACAGACTAAACATCCTGAGGTACTCGTATTAATATTTGGGGATTTCAACCCCTGCTGACTGGATAGTGTTTTGTTTTTTATATTTTGAATGGATAATGTTTTGTTTTTTGTATTTTATATTTATATATATATATATATATATATATATTTATTTATTTATTTATTTTTTTACATTTTTATTTTGATGAGCTCCTGACAAGGTGAATTTCCCCTTGGGGATTAATAAAGTTATATCTATCCATCCAGCTAGCTATCTATCATCTATCTATCTATCCATCTATCCATCCATCTATCCATCCATCCATCCATCCATCTACATGTAATAGCATTAGCATCAGCAAAAGCAGCAGTCACAATGGTGTGTGTGTGTGTGTGTGCGTGCGTGTACAAGGGGGAGAGTTAGAGGAAAAGAGAGAGAGGGAAAATGGCAGCAGGGTTGTGTGAGTGACGTAGGCTACACACAAAATGGCGACTCACCGTGAAATATGGATGGCCCGAACAAAGGGAAAGGGGAGAGGCCCTTGAGGTTTGCATGTTACCACATGTAACAGATTCAAAATTATGTGACCACACCTGAAGGCAGCTTTAATGTCTGTGAGAGGCACGGGGAGAACATCCACGCTGAAAGGCCCCGGTCCAGGAACTGAACACACAATCTTCTTATTGTTGGGCGATAGCGCTAACCACTACGTCTGCTTGGCTGCATGACCCTGCTTGGGTCCATGAACATTGTAATTCATATGTGAAATAGAATGAGCTGATGGGTCATGTGTGATATTAGCTGTGAAATTGAATCAGAAATTAGATAATCTCAAATGGCAGGTAACACTTTTGTGTTATGTATATTGACACTGGGAATCGTCTGGGTTCTTTTATAGTGAGCATGAACATATACACACACACAAGAAGATATCATATATCAGATATAATATCAAAGAATAAAATGTCAAATGTTTTTCACACATGATTTTCACATTTAAAAGTGACTGAAGGAAATGAATCAGATATGGAGGGGTGAATAGTGGCAAAAAGAGATGAAGGTCATCAGCATCCATCTCACCACACACCACCACAACCACATCCTCTGAGTTAAGTCTGCTCTGTTGCAGGTTCATGCATACATGGAGATTGATGGTAGCAGGGGGGATGGAGGGTTGAGGAGGTTGGGAGGCTTTTTTCAGCAGTGTTTTCTGGAAACTGTTGAGACACTTCACTTCCGCACTAAATGCAACATTCACACCAATTTACAGAAGTTTGTTGTTTTTTCCCCTGTGAATCTGAATGTCTCAAATCATTTGAGGAGTTAATATGATAGATCATACTGAAAGCAGCAATTTATTCATAGAAATGCTCACAACCAGAAGTCAGTTAAGAGATATATCTCTTTGCAGTTCTGGTGCTATATCACATTTCTAATCAAATCAAATGTTATTATGTTGCACCAAATCATAAAAGAGTTGCATCAAGGCACTTTACTTGCATAGTAGTTCTAGGCCAAACCCTTCATGGAGTTGTTAAAGAAACTCAATGTATCCTCCTTGAGTAAGAATTTGGTGACAATGGAAAGGAAAGAAAGAAACCTCGGGCAGAACCAGGCTCAGGGAGTGCAGCCATCCGCCTCAACTGGTTGGTTGTGTTGAGTTTAGGGCCACAATTTGTCTGAGGGCAGGGTCAAAGAAGATGCGGTCCTGAGATCAGGAAAGTCAAATTTTGAAGGCTTTGTCTATGGAGAATTTAAACTTTGCACCACCAGAGTTCTGAACTACAAATAAGCAACTGTAGTTAATTAAGAGTGTTTCACTGATGTCCAGGGTATATCGCCTGACACTGACCTGGGGTGCAAAAGGTTGTCTGCTGCAGTTTGTTGCAGTCTAGTTGCGCCATAGTGACACAGGCAGTCTTCAAATGCAAGCTCTGAAACAGGTGGCTAATGAGCTGGGGCACAGCTCAACAGGAAGAGGGACCACTTCTGTTTTCTTTCCTGTACAAATGCATGATATGATTTGGAATAATGTCTTATTACCGGGGCTGTGAAACACTCCATATTTTTAATCAGATTAATTTCATGGCTACAGTGGATTAATTTAGATTAATCAAGATTAATATTCATTCATTATGAACTGTATTTCATTTTGTGGGGGCAAAAAAACTCATGAAACTCATGAAGGTAATATGTGTAAATACTTAACATATAAACTAAAGAGCAGATGTAGTATCCAGATTGCAATATATAAAAAAAAAAAATCTATAAACTGTTTTCTCTAGGATTTTTTTCAGCAGCGGTGGCAGGCTCTTGGAGGGCGTGGCGGGGTAAACAAACAGCACTTGACTGCAGATTTAGCCTATGCATCTCAGCCATATACCACAGCAGATAAAGGCTGAATGTAAAAAAAAAAAAAAAAAAAAAGTCAGTAAAAGGCTAATGATACATGACAAACGTCATCTTTTCTAGTTGTCTTTCTCTTCTTAGAGAAATATTTGAACAAGTTCATCTGAAAATGCAGTCAGCAGTTAATACATGATGACGTGTAGATATTAGCTTAATGCTATCAATTAGTTTACCCAAGTTAGCGTCACTGGAGCTGGCCAATAAGTCTATCTTACGACTACACTTCTCTGACTCTGACCTGGTGCCTGACGTGATGTCACTCTCAAGCCCGCGCTCTTGCGAGTAATTAACTCCAGTAGGATCCCCCAGTCACCCCACTTCCTCCCTCCCCTCTCCTCCCCTCCCCCCGCTGTTGCGCTCATCATCACACAGGCTGTGCTGTGAAGCTGGAGAGATGTGGTGGTGGTACATTTGCGGGCTGCCACTACTAAATGAATGTAGAGGAAACACTGATTAAAATACAAACCACATCATATTTAGAAACCACTTTTTGTTTCTTTCTTTATCTCCTTTAAAAAAACCAAAAACAAATGCCCACATTAAAGCAGCCCTTTTCATTCATCTTGTAGCCAGCCTCACTTGTTTACTTGTTCATTGGAGAGGAGAGCTGACTGACTCTTATGTACAGTGTTACCAGGAGTGGCGAGTTATTTGTGAGCCAGCAGGGTCAGCTTTTCATGGGCACCTGAATGAGCTGACCAATAGTGATGGAGGCAACAAGCAACTCATTTGAGTATCAGTTTGAGTATCTATACTAATTAATAAATGCAAAATAGTAGCGCATGTGGCAGCACAGCAGCATAGTGGCTAGCGCTGTTGCTCCAAAACAAGAAGGTCATGGGTTTGGTTCCCGGGCCTGGGACCTTTCTGTACAGGGTTTGCAGGTTTCCTTCCACTATCCAAAGACATCATGTTTGGGTTGATTGGTGACTCTAAATTGTCTGTAGGTCTGAGTGTGAGTGGTCATTCGTCTCAGTTTGTGTCTATGTGTTGACCCTGCGATAGACTGGTGACCTGTCCAGGGTGTACCACGCTCTCACCCTGAGTGAGCTGGGATTGGCTCCAGAACCCCCGTGACCCAGGTTTAAAATTTATTTATTGAAGAAATGAAAGGTCCATATAGTATAAAGCATTTATATGATGTAATGTTATTAACAGGTATTTTGTTGTAGTATTTAATTAAATATATTGAGGTGGATTCCATTTTTAACCTAATTTATAATCATGCATATTGTATCAACTGCTACCTTATTAACATAAAACAACAGTAGTATATAGTTAATGTGCAGTATTCATTCTGCACATTAACAGGCTCTCCATCTGTCTACAGGGCGGTCTTCATCTCCACCGTCCTCCTTATCATCATCATGGCAGTCAGGATCCTGCCAGCTACCTGCAAGTCCAGTCACCAGACAGGTACGTGATAGCAGAGAACAAGCATCAATCAAACCAGTCCGGATCAACAGCGAATGACACAATGGGAATCCCGCACGCTTATCATCATTCACACACTAATACAGACCACAGTGCAATGTATTGATAAATGTATTCATACAAAATTTCACTTGTAAATGCATAGATATCAGTATATAAGCAGCACAAATCCATAAGAGTAAGAGCTGAGTTTGTAGATCAAGGGGATTAAAAATTACGACTGTGACCAGACTGCTTAAATTTTATACAGTCCACTTTCCAAAAGCCTATCAGGCCTTTTCTTTACCCTCTCCTTCTCTTGATCATGTTGGTGCAACTCTGCAAAAGTGGGGTTCATTAAAGCAAAGCTCCCATCCCAAGGGAACTGAATGGATGGTTCCAGAGAGAGTAGGGTCATTTGTATTACTGTCTGAGTGTGCAGGCGTAGGAGATGAGGTGGGGGGTGGACAGGGGGAGCTTGGCATGAAGGAGGATAGATGACTGAAAATTGCTACTGCAGGGGTTAGATGGATGGAGCTGTTGGGATGTGACAAAATGAAATGAGTTGGAATTTCTGAAAAAATCCTTTGGTCAGTACACCAACAAACTGCAGGGCCAAAACATGTGTAACATTCTATCACTTCTCAGCTGTATGACAAATAGTCAAATCAACACACCCAAGATTGGCACACAACACACAATGATCTTAAGAGGATCACAGCTAGTCACTACTAAAACACAACATTAAACCATTAAACCATTAAAAAAGGTTGTTGGTGGATAATAGTTTCATTCTATCTCATGGAGAGGACACCTAAAAGAGGGAGAGAAAAAGAAAATCAGTTTTGACTCCTACAATCAGAACTGGGCCAAATATAACAAGACCAACAGGCTATGATTGCACATAGTTTAGTGTTGTTATTATGCAACATCTGCTGGTTGGAGTAATAATGACAGGAGCAAAACAAAAAGTGCAGTGATGCAGTTTATGGACTTTGTCCCACATTTAGTTTGTTGGGATCTGGTTACCCTAACCCCAACCTGCTTCTGTCATGGACTTGGACATGGAAGGGTATGTTTGTGTGGGATACATTACCAATGCTGAGAGGTAGTCTAAAGTTTTTGATGTCATTTCTGTCTAGTTTAGAAAATAAACATTTCTATTCTTCTCCTGAGTCCCACATATTGAGACATTGTCTCAATATGTGGAACGCAGAAAAAGGGGTAAAAATCCTGTGCAGTCCCACACAAAGCGGGAGACCTGGTCACCCTTGTTGAGGTGGATAGATGGTTCAACAAAACACAGTGTAACAAAAAGTTACTGGTGACTAATAGTGGTAGCCTTGCACTGCACCTTGAATAATTTCTGCAGGTTTGGCAAAACAACTGAGCATGTGATTTAATAATGGCACTTGCACTTCAAGACTGACATTTGCACTTTATTGCCATTTTTGCACAGTACAATTTACACATAGCATATTTGGTGAGTGCTTGGCTTTACCAGTAAGAGAAAAGGGTTTAGAGACCCTGACTGATGTTTGAACAGAGCATGTATGAGTTAAGTTCAATTTAGTTATGCAGCGACATAGGTGCAGAAATATCATTGACTAACAGTGTGCTACTGCATATGCATTAAATTGTTTGCCAAAACATGCAACAGTCCTATCTTGTCTCCTCCAGGGTGTCCGTGGTGTACGAACACCCACAGGATGAAACCTTTTTGTTTTTAGGAGGGACATTCAAGTCACCTCAAGTCGCTCTTTATTTATATAGCTCATTTAAAAAACATAGGTTGACCTAAGGCTAAAAAGCAATAACATCAAAAACAACAACATGGTTGACAATGGTTAAACAAAGTGTAAAAAAGATGCTACTAAAGTAGTACTAAAAACTGTTTATGACTCATCAATCATTACTAGAACAGCATATGAAGAAGTAGGATTCCACAGTGATGTTAAACTATTGCTTTAACCGTCTCTCTCCTTCTCTCAGAGTCCATGTGTTACGACTGGGGCGTGTCCAGTGAGGGGGCAGTCTCAGTCGTGGAGGGGCAGGCTGCTTGGCTGTCCTGTCCTTTATTTTCCCATCCCTCTGTCTACAACTACACATCCACCCAAAGAGCTGGACACAACCTTTTCTGGTACCACCTTCCAGATGGTCATGACCTGGAGCAGCCAATCACCCACAGGTAGAGCAGCAGGAAGTTCTACCTGATTCTCTTCCTTTTTTCTTTTTTAGCTGTCTTGCACTTTTTCTAATCCTTAACTCTTTTTCTCAAAATAATTTATTTTACTAATAACTGACAAGCTGATAATAAAAAATAAAGCAGCAAAAATAATTTCAGCCACAAAACTAAAACCAATGAAAGGTAAAAAAAAATACATTGAAAAATAGTTCATCATACAATAAATCAATCATACTTAATTTTAAAGCCAGCAGAGTTGCCCCGTGATGGTGCTTAACTTTTCAGACTCAGAGTCCAGGTCTTAGGCCCAGTCCCCACACACCCCCTACCCCTACTATTTCCTGTGAGGGTGTGATCGGTGTCCCAATTCCTTTTTTCATGTAGGGGTAGTGGGCATCTTGAGGGGTAGGGCTATGAATCTAGTTCTTCAGCTCGAGGGTTTTCCGATGCTGACTTCCTGAGGAAGGGCCAGTGAAAATTTCTCAGAATGCTTTACGTCATCATTTGCATATTGAATGAAACAACAATGGCAACCCCCAGAGAGCGAGAGGATGTAGAGGAGTCGGAGAAGAAAAACCACAAAATATTCCCAAGAGACAACAGACGTCGATGATGTATTCTTCTCCATGTACCTCATGGTGTATTTATCAACCGAAACATGATGAGTGCTAAAAAACTGATCATAACCGATTGCAACCGTAGCCTCCATGTTGCTGCTGGAACTACGCAGTCGCTTGCATGCAGTGACGTAGCAAGTGGGGTCCCAATTCCTAGGGAAAATTACAAACCCTTACTCCTTATGGTTTCCTTTCGAGGGTGAAGGGGTAGTGGGAGAGAGCTAGGGGTAGGGAGTAGGATGAACATTGGGATTGGGCCTTAATTATAGACTGGACTAAAGTCTATTGATTTAAGTATACATAGTCTATTGTCCTAACACAGTGCTCTTGTGGTTAGTGGCTATCACAATAAAGGTAACACTGCAACTTGGCGCTGACAACCCTTATTTATTTTAAATAAGGGTTTTCAGCTCGAGCGCTGACTGTTTTGAATCCAGCAGCTGTCACAATTGTATAATCACAATAATCACAAACAATGACCGATTATATTACAATAGGGTTTATCCACAGTAAAGATTATTTAAAATAACATTACTTAGTATAAACTCAATTATAATTTAATTATCAAAAGCAAAACACTGGTTACTAACTATGACAGGCAACAAAAGATCTAATCAAATCAGATTTAGTTGTATAGTGCCAAATCATAACAAAGTTACATCAAGGCACTTTACATATAGAGCCACCAAAACCAAACTCTTACCATACCATGCACAAATGTGGGGCTTGTGAGCTGCCAACTCAAGAGTACAAACAGATCCCCCGATGAGCAAGCACTTGGTGACAGTGGCAAGGAAAAACTTCCTTTAAGAGGCAGAAACCTCGAGCAGAACCAGGCCCAAGGGGAAGGCGGCCATCTGTCTCGACTGGTTAGGTTGAGAGGGGAGGAGAGAGAGAGCGAATGAGAGCGAGAAAAGCATGGGGGGGTGTAGTGTAGGATGAGAATGAGAGCAGGAGGGGGGGATATTCAAACAGGTGTCGGCAGGAGCATGATGCTGCAGGAAGTTCGTGGAGATGATGCTGTAGTATGGAATTTGTGAAGATATGACAGCAGCAGGTGTTGCAGGAACATGGGATGGTGATGAGTCACCACCTGCAGGATGAGGACAGGGAGAGAGAGGAGAGGAACTGGGAGAGGGACTTCAGGAAAACATGGTTGGTAAATGCAGTACACATGCTTAGAACTTAGAACTGGGAGAGACAGTCATTTTTAAGACACATGTAATGACGCTAGCATTAGCGACATCAATAGCATTAGCGGTTGCTGTAGCAGCAGCAGTAGCCACGGCACTAGTGATAGCAGTGGCAATTACAACAACAGCAGCAGCAACAGTAATCACAATTTTATTGTATATGTGGGTGTGTGTGTGAAAAGGGGAGTTAAAGGGAAAGAGAGAGAGAGGGAAAATGGCGTTGGGGTCATGTGCGAGGCAAAAGTGTTAACCACTATGCTGCTGTGCTGCCATCTTTAAGATTTATTATAAATAAAAAAGTATAAGTAAATATATCCACCTCTTGTCATTTATCTTTTTATTCGACCAATATACAGTCAAACTTCATTACTCTATACCTGGTTTAAAACGTAGCAATTTCCCAATTCAGCCCGATGCATGAACCCATTAACAGAGTTTGTTTACAGCGTACACTATTATAACATAAACATCAATATAAAGTACCAATTGTTCCACCAAATTAGCATTCTCAACACCATTATAACATAACGCAGACAAAGGATTGCTATGCACATGGTATCAGATGCGTCTCTCACTTCACTTTTGCTCAGGAGATTACTGCCTAAATATGGAACAGATCACAGAAACGCTTCTCAGAATCGGCAATGTATGCTTCCACACTTGCTGATCAGATCAGCAGATGGTAGTGATGGCGCCAAAACGAATAATTTCACTGTCTCACAAGACAGAAGTTGTTTACAAGTACTGGAGTGGTGTAAAGCAAACTAGTGAAGTAAACTAGCTGAAGATTATGGACTTGCCAAGACCACCATCAACTCGATTGTATTAAAAGGAGACCAGATCTTGGTCTAATGTGAAGGAAACAGGCTTAAAGAAAACCGAAAACATAAGTGTACAGCTGCCCACCCAGAACTGGAATTGTCACTTTTCCTGTCCTGTTACAGGCCTTGCTATATACGTGATGTGTATAGTACATCACAATTAGAATGACATTATTGCCAACGGGCTGACATGGTACGGCGGCATGAGACAGTGGTACTGATGGTGTAATTCTTTGCTGTACAATGTATGATGTAATTAGTCACTTTGACATACATGCTAATCTAATACAATCTATGTTGCACTATCATTTATGAAACTAATAATTTTTTGTTGGTTACAATGTACCATCGTTATAATGTACTCTTTTCCAGTGTCCCCAGAGGTAGGCTGTAACAAAATTTGACTGTTCAGAGAAAAGGTGACTATTTTGACCATATTTAGGAATGGTAATTAATGGTGATAAATCCACAGCTATCATGCGATTAATCAGATTAAACATTTTAATCGTCTGACAGCCCTAAAATAAATGAATAAATCATTTAAAAAAATATTATGTTGGCTGTAAGACAAAGTCAGAATAAAGATGTTTACCTTAAACCTCAGTAGTTTCACCTGCTCTCAGAATATTGTCAATAATATAATATTTATGTAGAAGCAGTTGATTGTGAGGTCGTTTCACAGCAACTTCACAGCTTAGGTTTTATTTTTGGATTTTAAATCCTGTTTTGGTGTACCGTTTGATTCAGAATGAGCAAAAGAAGTTTTAAGGAGTGACAAAAGCGTAGTGACTGGCATGTGAGTGTTTTTTTTTTTTTTTTTTTGTTTGTTTGTGTCCAGTGATTCAGACTAGATGAGACAGTTTGAGACTGACTGAAAGATGAAGTGCACTTAAATGATTTTCCTTCTGGGTACAATCTATAGTGTTTTGGAGGCAAGGAGGTTGAATAGCATCACTGAAGAGACCAGATTTTGTTCTAATGTTAATGTAATTGAAATGGAACTGATCTATGCTCAGTCGGGCTCTAATAAATGATGATGACTTTCCCCTGCAGTTTGCGGCTAAGTAAAGACAGAGAGAGACTCTGGTTGCAGCCAGCAGTGGCCGAAGACAGAGGACTATACATCTGCATGCTACGGTGAGAAACTGCAGTCCTTCCAATCACCACACTTTGAACTCTCACTGTATCATCAGTTTAATAGCTGAACTTCTTGTCCTCTCAATTAACAGATAACTAGTTTGATTAGTTGAACTGATTGTTTTATTGTGAGGCAAAGGCAAAATGCTCTGTTTCCCAGCAATATAGAACACACAACTTTTTCACAAAAACTTGGTTTAAACGGTGAAATTGAAAGGCTTTCCATCAGTGTTTTTGTAACTATGATCTTATCGAATTGTTCTTTACTCTGTCCAATAACTATTTTAGTGGAAACACTTAAGTTCAAGATTCAAATTTAATCTGTACAGTGTAAAAGTTAATGTCCATATCAATTGGGATCCTAAATCAAGCTTACAGTATGTTCTATTCAGTATGTTCTTCAGTATTTTATATTTTCTTACTGTGAAAACCACAAGCATATTAAACAACAATTTTTCTAACTTATGTGAATTCTAAATTTCAAAAATGTATTCAAAAATGTATGTGCCTCTGATGTTTTTTGAGCATATTCTTATAACTATTTGCAGCACAATCAAGTGTCACAATAAGATGCTTATTATTATCATCTCAACTCACTATTGATATTGCTGTCTCTCTTTAGCCACAATCTCACACGCACAACTTTCCCCTCTTTTTTGATTTGTTGATGTGGTTCATGATATGGTTCATTTTTCCACCAATAAGAAAGAGGTGTGTCAGTTGTTTTTTTTTTTTTTGTTTCTTTCTTTCTTTAGATTAGCCCGTTTTTACCATTCTCTGCTAACCAAACAGGCACCAAAGATGATGACAGGATAAAGCAAGGCATAAATTATTTATTATCAGTCGGGTTTTACTTGGCCTCTGAACGCAATTTAAAAACTGATATATAGTTTGAAGTCCATGCTTCAGACCAATGTTCAAACACAGACTCGGCGATCCTGCGTCCTGCTGCCATCATAATTTAGTGCCACGGGCTGAAGCTACGAGGCACTACTTAATATTCTCCATACTTATTGTTTATTTATATGTTCCACCAAATTTTGGCACGTAACTTGTCCCGCAGCGCTGAGAAAACCAAAATATACGTCAAAACGTGCGGTTCGATCGGGAAAGAGGCACTATCTGTTCTAGTGTCGCAATTCAAATTTTTCCCAAGGTGTTCCCCCCCCAAAAAAAAGCCAAAATTTCCAATTGGGAATGAATTGAGTCAAAAGCTCGACACAAATTGCAATGCACGCTACTCTGCTTCCTGTTGGACTTTAAATAGCCAAAATATCCCCAAACTACCAAATTCCTCGGACCTTTCTTCTCAACAATGTCCTCGTCTTTTGAACCTTGGGCTGTGTCCGTTGGGGTGTCTTCTTCGAGGACACTGTCGCTCATGTTATAACATATTTTGCTTCCACCCCTAATGTACTGGTGGCCAAAACGTAATTGTGTGTGCTTACATTTAAGCTGCATCACCTACTCTCTCTATGTGTGTCAGCCTAGCCTGACGTGGCTGTAACTCTATTCCAGCTGCGTGACTGGCACGGCACGGCACATTATCATTGGCTGTTTGTGTTGTCTGTCATGGATGGAATGAGTTCTATCTACCATGTCTTATATTTCTATTGAGGAAAAGTTATTTCATGATAATTATCGTTATCGTTTTATCACCCAGCCCTAATCACAAGACTTTGAACTCTGTTGGTGGAAAAAGGTTTTATGATAGCTACTACGGTTATTACACAGTTAATATTTTGTGAAAATGTCAACCCTAGATTTTATATATATAAACTAGTCAAAGTAAAATTTGTGGATGTCAAAACTTTCAAGATACATGATGAATCTTTATATGGTAGAACAAAGTGAGACCATATACACTGATAAGACATAACATTATGACCACCTGCCGATATTCTGTTGGTCCCCCTTTTGCAGCCAAAACAGCCCTGACCAGTTGAGGCATGGATTCCACTATGCCTCTGAAGGTGTGTTGTGGTATAGAACTCGTAAGGTGGACTTGTTTGTTCAGCAGATTTCTACAGATGCTGGATTGCATTGAGGTCTAGGGTATTTGGAGGCCAAGTCAATATCTCAAATTTCTTGTTGGGCTGACCACTGCTGACCAGGAACAACCCACAAGAGCTGCAATTCGGGAGATAATCTGACAAAGTTGTCTAACCATCACTCATAATGTTCACTTATATATCCCACCCACTACCAGATGCCATGATGTTGAGATTAGAGCTGTTTGACATTCATGGACATTGGCAGCACTGTGGCTTAGTGGTTAGAGCTGTCGCCCCCATATTAAGAAGTTTGGTTCGGTTCCTGGCCTGTGTCCTTTATGTGCAAACTTTGCATGTTCTCCCCTGGCCTGTGTGGGTTTCCTCCTACCATCCAAAGACATCATGTTTTGTTAACTGGTGACTCCAAATTCAGGTCTGAATGTGAGTATGAGTGGTTGTTCATCTCTGTCTTTGTGTGTTGGCCCTGTGATGGACTGGCGACCCAATGTGAGCTGGGATTGGCTCCAGCACCCCCCTCGACCTGGAAACGTAAGCGTAAGCAGTAGGGGATGGATGGATGGATCCATGGACCTCAAAGTTGAATCTTTAACACACACACACACACACACACACGGAAGTGCCTGTCTCCACCCTCAGTATCTGCTCCTCCGTTCTGTGGTTTCAGATTTTGATAATTCGACATCACATCACAGTTTCACTATATTCCTTAACAAGTGGCGGAAGATCTGCCCATTCTGAACTAGTTTCATCTTCCTGTTTAGTCATGTCCAGCTTCCTCTAATGTTGAAGAAAGACACACTCAGCCACATAAAAAGAAGAAGGAGCAGTTCTCAATTATCGGATTTGATTACCTAATAAACAGAGAAAACTGTGTTTGGATGTCCGCAATCAGCCATACCTGCGTTTAAGCATTGACCCATTGTTTCAAAGTAGTGTTCTGAACTCTGGGACCTGAAAAGAGGCCTTGGAAAACAGAATGAGCACTAGCCAGAACCCTTGTTCCCATCTTAAGATTAATAAATTAGGCGTCCATGGATCTCAAAGTTACAGTTTTCTCAGACATACACACACACGCATGCAGGCAGGCACAGAGACACACATATACACATAACACATGTTAGTAAGTGGTAGATAGAGATAGGTCTTTCTCTGCGTGTCTCCACTCTTGTTTTCTCTTCCTTCGTTCTGTGGTTTCAGATCTTGATAATAATCAAAATAAGATGCCACTCTACTAACCCAAAAACTTCACAGCTTGACTGTATGTTTTAAAAAGTGGAGAAAAATCTGCCCAGTCTAAAATAGTTTCATCTTCCTGTTTTGTCATGTTGTGCTTCCTGTGATGAAAGAGTCACACTCAGCTACACATAAAGAAGAAGGTACAGTTCTCAAAAGTGAAAGCTGTCTTGACCCCAAAGACATTACTGGCAGTATGTCCTAGTTTATTTGTATTTTGTCTGCACAGCTCCACTGAATCAAAGCCAACAGTTCAAGACTTCTTCAATGAACTGAGTCCCAGAAAGCATTGTTGAAGAAAACACCCAATTAAAGAGCATCAGATTCTGCTGTTGTGGAGATTCAGTGTGTTGACTTATCCTGTTTGTGTTTCACAGTAACAAGTCATCCTGTACTAAAATCGCCATGCATCTGAAGGTGTTGCGGCTTGACGAGGCTGTGGGATTGACTGATTGCCAGCCACCAGTTGCTGTGGCAGCCTATCATGTGGTGATACCATTTCAAGAGTGGAGGGCCCTGGACTGTCCAGACCTTCAAGATGTCTACAGGATGGCTGACAATCAGCCATCTGTCACCTGGTACCATGTGACAGAAAACCTGGTAATGCACCTGGTGCATTATATATGTATGGCTTTATATATGTATGTCTGGCCAACTGTCACATTTTCTGTTTCTTTCTTTCTATCAATCTATCTGTCCATCAGTCCATCTATCTGAATTTGAAAGTATCTGCATATCAGTACTCTTCATGGTAATATGAACGGGAGCTGCAGGAACAAAGCCTGACAACTGTTCTCTATGATCCACTAAGATCTCTCTCTGTCTTACCTGTTTACCTGTCCAACCTGTTAACTTGGTTAACATCTTTTGTCTCCCCTGTTAATCGGACATGGGGTTTGAGCAGTAGTTCACTCACAGTACACCGTAGTACAGCTTTGGTTGGCCATCAAAGAACAGGTAGCAAAGAAATTGATGCTCCAACGTGATTTTTCTGTAAAAGAGTTAGAGAATGCAATCAGACAACACATTTAAAGGTTTCCAGTGGCACTGTAGTATCTAATCAATTAGAAATCTGGAGACTACCCGTAGACTTCGACAGTAGCCTATTTAGAACCGATAGCTGTGAGGCTGATATCCTGGATGTCGCCTGCCCTGGCCCCCAGGATACACTTAACTATGGCCACCGGTGTTGCTAATTTCACGTTGCAAATGTGAACTGGTTGGTGGTGAAGCAGGGGTTCTCTGATGAGCTCTTTCTCTTTTGGAGTTACATTTATTGTATTAGTCTTCTCCTTTCTTTCTCGTGACATATAAGTGTAAAATTAGGAATTTCATTCTGTTTGAAACAAAAAACAGATTAAATCATCTAGGAGCTCTTGCAAAGCATACCTCTCTCCACGTGCTCTCTCCCCCTCATTTGATTTGTCTGAACTTCTCTCCTTCTTTCCCTGTCTGACCTCTCTCCTCTCCTTCTGCCCTTTCTCTCCTGTCTGACTGCGCCCTCCCTCTGTCACTCTCTCCCTGTCTGATTGCTTCCTCCCTCTCTCTGTCTTTCCCTCTCCCTGCCTCTCTCCGGCTGACCTCTCACTTGCTTTCTCTCTCTCTTCCTCTCTCCCTGACTGACAGCTCTCGCCCTCTCTCCCTGTCTGACCTCTTTCTGTCTCTAACCTGCCTCTCTCTATCCTCTCTTTCTCAGAATTGTTATCCGTATCCATTCTGGAACAATGACCGGGAGCAGAAAGGAGCCAGTCTTCAGGTTTACATCATGTTGGATGTATACCAAGGTTTATATATCTGTACAGTCACCTACCAGAAGCAAGGAAAAACACTCAACTTCACCAGGAGCATCAACGTCACTGCAGTCTGTAAGACATCCATCCTAGTACTGACGTCACCCCTCACCCACTGTGCAGATGGAAGACAATAAAGTGCTCTCTCATCTTCTTTCAGATTCATCCTCACTGCCCAAAGAACCCAGCATCCTCCACCCGACCAAAGACCAGGTCTTCACTGTCAAACAAGGTAAGTCAGCAGTAGAGCAGCTACTTCCAGATTTTATTTTGTTTCTGAGCTGGTTAATTTCAACATTTGGTTTTGCTGCCTGTTGTATCTCCCCTGGATATGTCGTGTTTTGGGGACCCTGTGCTGTATGTGTATTAGGCTGCAGGCACCATTCATCACTACAGATGACAGCCAAGGGTTGCTGATGAAAGATGCAGTTGTCACAGTGATGGAGTGTTACTGCAGCACTGATCACTGCAGGAATTTTCCACTAACTGGAATTGATCCCTAGTGAACTATGAAAGAAATCTGTGGTTGTAGTGTAATGCAACAAAGATGGCCGCCTGTGTGGACTGTTTATACTGCAGAAATCATAAAGTACCCACGTACATGATAAATGAATAAATTGTACACAGGATGATGTCTGGTGTCAGCTTCCCACAGATTACTTGGAGAGCTGCCTTTACCTGACTGATGTGATGTCTTACATGAGATGATACAGAGAAGCATTCTTTCTGACCACCTGGGAAATTCCCCTTTTTACCCATTACAATTATAAACTTATCCACAAGTTCTATTGATTCACTCAGGAAGCACACATTTTTTGTTTCAGGTCAAGATTGGATTCACTGTTCAGTTACAATATTTGATCAGTTTACCACTAATAGAATCTAATTCTGTGGCTAACAGTGCATCATAATAGTAGCAGCGTCGTAAACCCACTGGCTTTTTAAGGAAATGAGACAGGGTGCTCTGATTGGTTTATTATAGACTACATCCAAATCTCTCAGGGTTAGGGTTAGGGAAATAATTATGAGACAAAAGTACAACCCAAGTGTCACCCCATAATGACAACACCCATCAATTTGTGAAATGCAGTTTTATAGCTCCAGATTGTAATTTGCCATTATTGCTTTTTGAAATTGGAAGAAACCAAAACCAATGTTTTCTCAGTCAGGTTGCGCTTTGTGGCATAGGATGTTCATTGCAATGCAGCCACACTCTAAGATATACCTTACTTTATGGTCTGTTTTCTTCTAAATCAATCTAGTGATTGAGACCATAAACCCATTAGGAAAACATTTACTGAGATAATAAATCAAGGGAGAAGTAAGGGCATTTTTCCATAGATTTCATTACAACTTATTTTTACAACCAGTGCCGTCACCCCCTGATGGTCTTATGGATTAAAAGTCTTCAGATTTAGCTTCTCACTTCAGACACTGTCTGGTACTGCTGTTTGAGTAGCAGAAGTGATAGTGACACACAGAGGGCACCAGACCTCTGTTTTCAATACAGTAGATAAGTTTCACTTTCCACTCTCTGCCGTTAAACTCTGACCATCTGAAATGTTTCATGTTTTCTCCTTAGCTAAGGAATTATTAAAACATTATATGAAACACTCTTAATTAACTCCCTCCACTAAGAAGAAATTAAAACTTGTGTCATGCTTGAAGTGATCAATAATGACAGGGACTATTTCACATGGGTTATGTTTAATGGTCCTTCATAGTCAGAGTTTTATCTGTGTAATGTCTTCTCACTAAAAGAACCTCTCAGAGTTGTTCAGGCCTTTGGCAACAGCAGGTCTCTTACACATCTGTGTCCTGCACCCGGAGCTGGACCCTCAGGACATAAAGCTGCCATGGCAGTGATCAAGAGGCGGCAAATCCTAAAAAACTTCCTTTAAATTGGGTTTCCTGCAGCTTGAACATTTAAAAAGATAATCATCTGTACAGAATCAGCGGAGGCAACAGGAGCATGTCCCAAAAAAACCCATCAACAATGGATAGGGCCACACTCATCTGTGGCTGTTGCTCTGTGGAGCTCTACTTCAGGAGACACTCTCATGGGTCATCTCAGAAGATTTGTGACTGACAATCCTCATTCTAACATTAAAATATATTAAAATATAAATATTGAAAATATCTGACAATTTGAAAAATATACTATAGTGAGGAAATGTAGCTTGTTTGTCTGTTGCATAGCAACCATTGTGCAATATGCATCGGCAGCCAGGAAGACCAGATTTTTTTTATATTGATTAAAAAATGTATATTGATGAAATAAAAATATCATAGTTGTGTGTCTATTGGTTTAACTTTTTTCACAATACTTCATAAGGTTTTTTTTAAAAGCAATAGCTCACTTCAGTACGTGGAATGCACATATTATAAGCACATAAGGGCTAACATAATGCTAACCTGAACAACACCCCCTATCTGTGATTTAATAAGCCTATTCCACGGCCTGCCGCAACACAACAACAACATTAGTAACACCAACAAACACTAAGAGATTACATTCCATCTGAATTACATCTGAACTCACTCCAAGTTTATTTTATGCCCCTGAGCACATTAAAGCCCCAGTGAGCTTTGTGCTTTCTCCTCTGTCAGTGGCTCCAACCTCAGAGCTCACTGGTTCCTGCTGAAGATATGATTAACTTTGATTAACGAGGATTTTTCTTTTGATAATGACCTCAGTGAACTTACAGGAGGTGATGTTGTCTAAATGTGTATATTTGTGTCTCCCTCAGGCACAGAGGTGCGCCTGGTTTGCAGAGGCCTGTTCCCCTACCTGGACTCTCCTTGGGATATCTGGTGGACAGTTAATGGGAAGACACTGGATAAACTTGCCGACCAACGCTTCATGAAAAGCAACAGGTGGAAAGAAAAAAACCTCTGTACGAGTAATTTAAGTTATGGCTGCTGTTTGTTAGATCGGCGTAAACGTGGACGAAAGAATATGGAAGTGTCTTTAATAATGAATTAACAATTAATTTAACACAAAACAGGCTGCAGCAACTATAATAACTTAATTGGCCTCTTCGTCTTGGTATGGAGTGCCTCCAGGTGCTGTTTGTGGCACCTGGATGATGGACCTACAGCAGCTACAAGCTGTAACTACCTGTAGTTGCTGCAGTTCCATCATCCGTGCTGAATGTAGTAGGGTGCCCCTTGTGGAAAGTCCTTGGATGCTGTGGGTTCCCATGCACAACACGACACACCACAGTACCTTGGTTTTGCCAGGTCTTTATTTATTACACAAATGTGTAGACACTTGGCCCCAAACACACCCACCTCCACAAAGACCTTAAACTTGGCACTGGGGCCTATACGTACATCCCTTTCAGTGTCACCTCTTTTAAAGGATTATTCATCCCCTCTACAAATGCAGACCTCCAAGTCAAAGGGTTTGGTGTTTTTCATGAGCTCTCTTGCATGTCAGCTGCCTCAACTCAGTCCTAAATGACAGCTGATGACTGTAGTGTTCATCAAGAATCTGTTTCAGAAAGGGGGCTCAGTGAAAACTCTAACATTGAACTGACAGGCACTATGAGTTTTCTATTTCAGAAAGGGAGCTAACTCATTTACTATGGTAACTTAAGAATAAGGTATGCATATCAAATATGCAAAGACAGATACTTTTCTGTTATTATTAGATGCAGTGCTGTTGTTGACACAACCCAGAACCGAGCAATTCTTCAAAGAGTCAATCCCAAGTCAAATACTCATGATTTATTGGGCATAAATCTTCCTGTAGGTAGGTCAGTGTGTGTTTTATTTTGAACTATATTAGGACTGTTTGTGTTTGCAGACAGGTGAAATATGACTTTGGGGACCGAACAGAGGAGAGTGTACTGGTGATCCAAGACTTCAGATTGGAGGACATGAACAATGAGTATAACTGCTCTGTGAGAAACAACAAAGGCTTCGAGACCTGCAGAGCTCAGCTGGAGAAGGAGGGTAAGAAAAACAAACATCCACCTCTGACTTGTGAAGGTGGAGACAATAAATATTTTTTCACCCTTTCTGCTCATCAATAAGCATTTTAGGAAATCATCTTGTCTCAACTGGAGGGAGAAGTCTTTGCTGCAACTAATCCTTTACTTATTCAGGGAAGGTCAGTTGAGAGCAAACTCTCTTTCTCAATGATGCCCTGATTACAAAACACATGGAAGACAAACACAACACAATAATGAATTAATAATAATTCAGATTGTTGAACAACTACTGTATTTCAAAGGATGAATCTCTAATTTAAGGACAGGTTGTAAGTCATCCCACCTCTGGGGGGCATAGGCTTGAAAAGCAGTCCTCCCCAGTTGGATCCTTCAGTTATGGGTGTTTAAAATCAAAATGTCCTGTGAATGAGTTTGCAATTGCAAGTTTTGAATGAAATTAAACTGGTAAGATATGTAGGTAAAAGCTGAAGTAAAGCCTTGTAGATAATAATCATGCAGTGCTTTTCCCTCCTAACAGTTAGAGATTGCCATATTTCTGAACCCGTCCTTTATTATAAAAATGCGAATGATACACTGCATCAAGGGGGTTCAAAGCCAAAGTATACAGTATACAGAAGTCTTCTCATTCAAATGAATAGGAAAGTGTGTCCAAACCTTTGGCTGTGCTGTATATATACAACATCAACATAATCTAAATCAGGTAAAAATGTGGCCTGTACAAGTTGTTTTCTGCAGTTCAAGGTAAAACAGGCTTTGTTGTAATAAAAGAACAAAAGTTTTCTCCTAAGTCTAAGTCAGCATACAAATGGGTTGTGGTATTTACTAAACCAGTACTAAAATCATTACTATGAAGAGAAAATAAAATGGGGCCTAAAATAGATCCTTGCGGTACCCCTTTTGATAAATTTAAACAATTTGTAACCATCAGCCAGCACGGCTTGAGATCACTCTGATTTGAAATAGTTTTTAAACCAAGTGAGGGCTTTTACTGGTTTCCAGGCGGCTGATAAGTGTGGTTCACTGTATTGAATGCCTTAGGTAGATCTACAAAGAGAGCTGTGCACACCAGCTTATTATCTAAAGCATGGACAATATCATTGACCACTTTAGCTGCTGTGCAGCTAATAATAAGAGTTGTGGATCTAGCTGATCTGCCCCAGTTGAAGTTTCAGGAACAATGCCACGAAGGGCTTCAAATACTTCTTTACCTGAGAAGGGCCTCAACGAGAAACTATAGGGACTAGAGCTAGCAGAGATAGTAGTATCGTGGACTGAGACAGCAGCTAATAAGCCGGATTTCTCAAACAAATTGCCAGCAGCCACAAAGTGTTTGTAAGTAGCATTAGACTGATGTAGCTTATCTAATATTTTCAAAGAGTCACTAGTTACTTGATTTGGTAATGTTGAAGTGTGACTACTTGATAGTCTTTTGCTGGATTTCCACTACAATTGGATGGGGAAGAGAGATAAGAAGATGCCTTGGCGTTATGAATAAAGGTGAGAGCCTGATTGCACAGCTGGTGGAAATCCCAATCCGGTGGCATGCATTTTATTTTACTCCAGGCAGTATCTCTGACCCTTAAGCCTGGCTCACACTACAGGATTTTAAAAATCTTATAAGATTCTGAAATCGGGTTGTATCACACATACTGTAAAAGGAGAATCTTATAAGATTATCTTCTCTTCTCTTCATCTCTATGAGATGATGTGATCCTACATCATCTCATAAGGAAGCAAATGTAAACAAAAGCACAAAAAATTGAGCCTATTGCACTGCTGCTGGCTGTAGCCATTATTTGCAGTGGAAAAAAAGAAAAAGGCTAAAAGAATCTGGATGAAGAAGTGGTTGGGGAGACGCAGACAACATGGGTTGTCCATTCTACTTCCAATGATCATTTCTGGTCCCTCATAGGCGTCTCTCTCTGATTGGCTATTGACATCGTCAGCAAAAATGAGTGGCGTAATCATCCCAATAAAAATAAAACATGTTTGAATTTATCAGGGCGCCTCCAATTGTCGGGAGGGCCAATCGTGGGCCTTCAGATTGATCCATCACCCGCTCACACTAGAAATGAATCTGGCCTGATAATCGGGGTAAAATCAGCCCGAGAATCCTGTAGTGTGAGCCAGGCTTTAGCATATTTTGGATTTGTGAGGAGAACCAAGGAATACTTCAATTTTTTACTCTTATGTTTCTTAAAAGAGGCATGTTTAGCAACAACAGTATTTAAGACTCTAATGAAGTGATCTAGAGCAATATGAGGATCAAGAATAGAAGCAGTAGATGAAATGTCAGTCTTGCAAGAAGACCTGGTCCTCAAAATTTTTTTAATTCCTTTTCACAGTTATTTGAGGTTAATATTTTTGTAGGCTAGTGTCCCTGATTCAGGCAATGGGACAATGGTCACTGAAATCTAGAGGGAGAACACCACTTGCTTTAAACTTATTAGTCAAAATAAGGTCTAAAAGAGAACCACACTCAGGGTTATTTGTGTCAAGCCTTGTTGGGGCAGTGATTAACTGTGTCAAATTCAAATTGTTACATACATTTTTCAAAGTATTTGATACTTTAGTTAAAAAGTTTAGTTTCAGATCACCTAACTTCTCATGGGCGGATATTAACTTAAGTCATTTTTCAATAGTAACAGACGGTAAACCCCAACTAGGAATAGATTTTCTCAAGTTCCCTAAAGTTCCCTTCCCAGTGTTCCCTAAACAAATTCAGTGCTACATATTCAAAACATTTAGGCCTTGATATAGACTTGATAACAGAGACAGAAAAGCATTTTTTCACATAGATCAAAATCCCTCCTCCTCTTGTAAAATCCTCCGTGTCAGTCCTGAAGACATTATAGCCTTCAATTGCAATATCTTTATCCTCAATAACATTAGACAACCAGGTTTGAGAGAAAACAAAGATATCACCGTTAGTTTGTTGTGCCCAAACCTAAATAAAATCTAATTTACCAAATTACATTCATGTAGGTAACCTTTTTGCTTGATGAGGTCTGTTTCATTTGTGGCTCGTAGGCAGTCCGGACAGACCTGCAGTCTGAAACTGGTCTAATATTACAGTGAGCTTTTGAACAGCAAAGATTGGTTAATGAATAAGAATGTTATTTACACCCTTATCACAACTTTGGGAATAATCATGCTCATTTGGAGCTTAATACTGGGATATTGTGAGTTAATGAACCACTCCCAAAAGAAATAGGACTGGCAAGGGATTTAACATGAGTGGGAAGTTCAAATCAAATGAAATCAAATCATATTTATTTGTATAGTGCCAAATCATAACAAAGTTACATCAAGACACTTTACATATAGAGCAGGTCTAGACCAAACTCTTTATAAAATGATTTAAAGAGACCCAACAGATCCTCCGATGAGCAAGCACTTGGTGACAGTGGCAAGGAAAAACTTCAAGAAAAACTTAAGAGGCAGAAACCTCGAGCAGAACCAGGCTCAGGGGGGGCGGCCATCTGCCTCGACCGGTTGGGTTGAGAGTGAGAGGGGGGGGGGGCGGTAGGCAGGAACATGTTGCTGCATGAAGTTCATGGAGATGAGCTGTAGTACAGAATTCATGAAATATGGGACCAGCAGGTGTTGCAGGAACATGGGATGGCGATGAGTCACCACCTGCAGGATGATGCAGGATGAGGACAGGGAGAGAGAGGAGAGGAACTGGGAGAGACAGAGACTTTGGCAGAACATGGTTAGTAAATGCAGTATAAATGCTTAGAACTGGGTGAAACTGTGTTTTTTAAGAAGGATGGTTCTTATCAGCGCATGCAAGGGCGGAGGAAAGGACAGCGAGAGGGAGGGAGAGAGGAAGAGGAAGAGGGGGAGAGAGGGTGACAGGGAGAGAGAGACAGAGAGAGAGAGAGAGAGAGATGCTCAGTCGTTCACCCAGCAGTCTAGGCCTACAGCAGCATAGCTAAAGAGTAGAACTTTAACTTTTTAGCTATAAGCTCTGTTATACAGAAAAGTTTTAAGCCTGGTCTTGAAAATTACTAAAGAGTCCGCCCCCCGGACTGATACTGGAAGTTGGTTCCATAGAAGAGGAGCCTGAGTTTCAAGACCAGGCTTAAAACTTTCCTGTATGACAGAGCGTACAGTTAAAAAGTCCTCTACTCTTTAGGTATGCTGCTATAGGCCTAGGCTGCTGGGGGAAGGACTGAGCTTCTCTCTCTCTCTCTCTCTCTCTTTCTCTCTCTCGCTCTCTGTCTCTCCCTGTCACCCTCTCTCCCTCTTTCTCTCTAACTCCCTCCTTGCATGCGCTGATAAAAACCATCCTTCTTAAAAAAAAAACAACAAAAAAAAAAAAAAACAAAACAAAACAGTTTCACCCAGTTCTAAGCATTTATACTGCATTTACTAACCATGTTCTGCCAAAGTCTCTGTCTCTCCCAGTTCCTCTCCTCTCTCCCTGTCCTCATCCTGCAGGTGGTGACTCATCTCCATCCCATGTTCCTGCAACACCTGCTGGTCCCATATAGCATGAATTCTGTATTACAGCTCAACTCCATGAACTTCATGCAACAACATGTTCCTGCCTACACCCCCCCCCCCCCCCTCCAATGCCTGCCTGCCTGTCTCTCTCTCTCTCTCTCTCTCTCTCTCTCTCTCTCTCTCTCTCTCTCTCTCTCTCTCTCTCTCAACCCAACCGGTCGAGGCAGATGGCCGCCGAGGTTTCTGCCTCTTAAAGGAAGTTTTTCCTTGCCACTGTTGCCAAGTGCTTGCTCATCGGGGGATCTGTTGGGTCTCTTTAAATAAATTTATAAAGAGTTTGGTCTAGACCTGCTCTATATGTAAAGTGCCTTGATGTAACTTTGTTATGATTTGGCGCTATACAAATAAATCTGATTTGATTTGATTTGATTTGATTTGATAACTGAACGATCTGCCTCCAGATTTACTCTTGGAGACTCTAGGAACCACAAGTAAACCTCCATCTAGAGAGTGGAGTGGCCTGCTAGACATTGACCTAGAGCTAGACCTGCTACAGTAAGGAGGTAAGGAGTAAGGAAGTTAGTGGCAAGCACCAGCCTGACCTGCACCGTCAAAGACAGGGTTACCATACACATGACTATACACAGTGAAATTAACCAAATTGCTTATCAGCCTGTTGGTTCTCTTCCTATTTAAATGTAACCAATCCCTTTAAACAGGTCCTGATCAGTCCAAAAGTAGTCAAAATTGTTTATGAAGTTTAGTTTAGTGGTAGTAGTGTAGTTTGGCACCCATGTGTGCAGGCTAAAAAGCAAACAAGCTAAAGAGCTTTTGGTTGTAGCAGGAATTGGGCCAGACAAAACACATTTTCCAAGGCTCACAACTGTGTCAACCAAACACTCAAGTTCACAGTGAAGTTTACTGGATTGTCTGGACATAGCATCATTAGTTTCTCTGTGCAGAAATGCAGCGTGAACTTGGGGGGTGGAGCTCACCCCAGGTTCATTACAGTTTGACTGCTAGCTGGGTTTCCTGCTTGCTGACTGGTCTTGTGGAGGTGTTTTCACCTGTCTATGATACTGCTAACTCACTACCTTGATTTCATTTGTAACCAAATGTTTCTCGCTTTGTTGCTGCACCTGTAAGGTGGCGAACATGCTGGTCTGACTAGATTTGTAGCTCAGTGTTTCCCGCTCTGTGCCTGTTTGATACAATCTGTACACTGTACACTGCTGGTGTTTTACTGTGATTGTAGCTGGGGGTTTCTCACGCTGGCCTTACGGTGCCACTGTTGCCGATTTAATAGGATTCATAGTCAAGTGTTTTCGCGCTCTACTGCTACGTGGCTAACCTTTCCAGCCACAGGTGGGTTTCTCTTTCCTATTGTAAAGTAACTGAGTGTTCCCGCTCAGCTGCTCTGGCTATGCTGACTGTCTGTATCTTCAGACAGTCTTAATCAGCACCCTGGTGGTCCCTCTGCTGCTGCTTTCACGGTTACTCCAGAGCTACCACTCCAGAGCATTGATGAGAGTGACAGCCAAGCTTGTCTGCACCTTGTTGCTAGCCAGCATGACGAGGACACACTATTGAATCCTGCCTCCAGGAATCTCTTTACTGGGGATGGATCAAGGGGGCAGGAGGAAGTAGAGGGGGGTCCCCCATTGGGGTTGGACTCTCATGGGTCATGTGTAGACTCCTTGAGGGAGCTGAGACTGGTAAGCAGGCCATTCGATTGGTCATCTCACGGCTTGGGTTGGACGCTGCCCCTATAGAGGCTACTCCCTCTAATGCCTTTTTCAAGCATGCTCTACAGCCATCTGCCTTCAGGTTTCCACCCTCTGAGCCATACAGCAATGAACTACAGAGGTGTTGGCCAGACCCCAAGGCTTTCCTCCACCTGCGGAGTGACTGCAGTGCTTTGCCTGCTATGAAGGATGCTGCCCAATATGGCCTAGATCAGATGCCTGCCATTGATGCTTCCATTGCCTCTCTGATAGTGTCTCTGGATGAAGCCCTTAGACCTGATGCCCGTTGTCCACGTCCACAGCGTAGGATCACTGATGACCTCCTGACCAAGAGCTATGATACAGTGGCCTGGATGGGGCTTATTGGGAACTCCCTTTCCCACCTCATTCTGGCTCGATCAGAGACTCCAATTTACAGAAGCAGATGCCCAGATGCAGTGCCTGAGTGGCACTTCACTCCAGGCATTCATGTGCATGACCAGAAAGCTTGGAAGACCACATTGACATTGGCTTAGCACCAAGTGTGGCTCTCTCCCTTGTCAAAGGGATGCAGAAAGATACTCTGCACCCTACCTGTCATTCCAGGACAGATGTTTGGGCCTGCAGCCCAGTAAGTTTTGGAGCACAGTGTGCAGGTGAACAAAGTCAAGCAACAGTTCGCCCTCACCTAAGTCGAGACACGATAGCGCTCCTCTCTCTGCAGCCAACACTCAGGCTCTCTGCCCTCTGCAGCCTGCCTTTCAGGTGCTGAAGGGCAGGGCACCCAGATCCGGGTCTCCTGCCGAACAACCTCCCAAGCAGCCCAAAGCTCGTGGCAGTCAGACCTGACTTCCTAGCGCTGGGCCCCAGCTATTTCTTCCCTTCAACGCTGGGAGGTGTTGACCTCAGACCCTTGGGTGTTGTTTACGCTGTCCAAGGGATACAGTACTCAGTTCAGACGCCGACCCCCCATTGAGATTTCAGTATATTGGATATATTGGATTTCAGTATATTTTTTGTCCCGAAGGAGGACGGCAGCCTAATCCTTGATCTCAGACAGCTGAAGCAGTTCATAAAGGTTCTTTGTTTTCACATTTTTCGCACAACAGGTGTTCTTCAGGTTGTTTCAGAGAGAGATTGGTTTGTGATCATCGATTTTAAGGATGCATATTTTCATGTACCAGTAACAACCCACACAGCCCTTCGAAGGGCAGGCAGTTCTGCATGCTCCCCTTCAGGCTCTCACTCAGCCCTCGAATCTTTACAAGGAGTGTTGCAGCAGCACTTTCACCTCTGCAAAGCAAGAGCATGCAGATTCTCCCCTATTTGGATGATAGGCTCATATGTTCCTCACCCCAGGAGCAGGCCATTGATGACATTGAACATAGGCGAACATAGGCATTGTTTTCCAAATGTTTACTGGGTCTCTGTGAAGCAGGACGCACCCATTATGTAGAGCTCATCTGATGTTAAGTGTGACTTTCCTGTTGGAGCAGCTAACATTAGCAATTAACACAGATGGCTTGTTGACAACAAAGCCTCCATGCTGCACAGAACAAGAAAATACATACAGGTACATGCCAATTCTTTACCAGACTGACTGCTACGTGCTGTGTGATCTTACTTTTAAACGCACAACCAGCTGCAACTGCTAATTGTACCTGTGCAGAATCATATGCACTCTGGCTCAGCTGCCTTGTACATGGATGAGTTAAATCTCTCCACAGCTGTCAGGAGACTGGAAAGTGTCCGGTGTCCATCTGGTATTTTTCAGACGTGTGCACATCTGTCTGTGCAGGATGAAATGGTAATCCCATGTGATTTCTGCTATTGTCTTTGAGTAATGTCACCAGGGAAAATTATATCTTCACATGACCATTGCATATAAGCAACGTGAGACGCCTGATAGCGCAGAGCACTAAATCCTTGAAGCACTGGTTTAATTTGTTTCTTCCAGCATCAGTTAGCTGCACATGGGAGAAACCTGCTGATGCCATATTTCTGCACTGCATCTCTAGCTCTGAGTTTCCTCCACATCTCCAATGATGCTACTAATGTTACCTGATCCTGCACCAGGACTTCTTTGAGAATATCCATGCAGTGTGTTGTCATGATTTGCTTCTTTTGAAGCAAGAGAGAACTTGCTTTGAATTTCATACTGAGAGAGGTTCCCGGGTCTGCATCAATATGGAAGATGAATATGCTCTGTCCCTGAGCTTTTGATTAGTGTTCGAGCATGGTCAGCTTCATTATCCATCTCAGTGTTGGCATGGACAATCTCTGGGGTCCCTGCAGACACCCAAGCAGTCTTCTCTTTCGAAGTTATTCACAGCCTTGATCTCCTGAACTATGTGGCAGAGAATATTCATGTAAAGAATGTTAGTCTTCAGTACTAGCTATTAAACTGAAGTGGGCCTGGCATCTTCCCATCTGAGAATTCCATTTATACAATCAGCTGTTACCGAAATGAAATGAGTTTCAGTGAACAGTCCCCATTGTTCATGGTCTCATAAATTTTGTGCTTGGATTGGAAAAACCAGACAAATGTCTCCCTTATCATATAACCAAAGTAGATGTCAGTTGCAATTCCCAACATTCTCTCTTTCTCTCTTTCTGTATTTCTCTCTCTCTTCCTATCTAGAGAGAGAGTTTCAGTTAGAGTTCCTAACTTAAATGTGGCATCTGACTTGATCTGTTCTGTAGATTTTAAAAGCACTGCTTTCATCCTGCAGTATATATAACTCATTCACTACCTTAATTGTAATGTGGCAAGCAGCACTTACCTTGACATTCTGCTTGCCTCTGCCTGACACTGGTGCAGATTAAGTCCTGACAGAAGCCAAAGAAGAAGATTAGTCCTTTAAATTATTTTTAATATGGACTAATTATGTATGCATTTTTCTGCTGAATTCCTTGTATTTCCCCCTTTTTGCATTGTGAAAGACACAATTACAAGCTCACTAACTTCTAAATGGCAAAATCTGACCAACAAAGTCCACTAAAGTGACATAGCTGCAGGTGGGTGAACAAGGTTGTCTCTCACCAGAATAAATTACAGGTGGCTGAGATCGAGCCACTATGGCTATGAGCGACTATGTGCAAAGAAAATCAATTAGTCGAATACATTTTATGAAAAAATATTTCTTCTACTTTTTAACTTAAAAACCTGCCCAACTCATGGAAAAACAAGCCCAAGTTCTGTTGAAAATAATTTTTGTGTGTGATTTTGATCTATTTTCCTTAACTGCAGCCTTAGTTTGGGAGATGCACTTTTCTGTCTTTCAGCCACATGTGATGCAGCTTTAATCTAATAAGACATATTGCTTAACAACAAAGGAAGACCAAGAGAGCAGTTAAGGTGTGAATGTGAAACACTGACTGGTGAAAAGTGAGTCATCCAGTTTTCACAGGAGATGGGTTTGAGACAAACACAAGTGTGGCTGGATGGGTCATACACTACTGAGACTCGGAAGTTTCATTAAATGGTCATAACAACAATTATAAACCAGTTACAATGTCTTTCATCAATTTTTACTGGTTATTTAAATATTTGGCAAGGTCAAGTAGGTATTTCCTCTTCATTAATCTATCGCATATTCAAATCAAATGTATATAGCACCAAATCTTAGATCTCTCAGAGTTGCATCAAGATACTTTACAGAGAGCAGGTCTAGACCCAACTATTTATAGAATTACTTAAAGACCCCCAACAAACCCCTCCATGAGCAAGCACTTGGTGACAGTGGCAAGGAATAACGTCCTTCAAGTAGCAGAAAGAACTCCGAAAGAACCAGGCTCAGGTTGAGTGGCCGTCTGCCTCAACTGGTTGGATGAAAATTTTATAGAACAAAGCCAGTAACATTTCAGAGGCCTTAGCGGTTGAATCTGCTTATGTGATGTGATGACTTCATGACAAATTAAACTTTTGGGCCATTAGTATAGCCAGATGGTTAATTACTAGTAAAGAAATACATAACACAATACATAGTGACGCACATCCCATGTTATGCACAGTAACTAAAAAGATGCCTGGCGTAACACTACGAGTTAATGTGCGCTCACTATTTGGCATGGTCAGTGCTGTCCTTTTAATGTAATGTGAGCTTATCAATGATTACGGAAGCTAATTAATGAACTAGTTATAAAGCATTTGTAAATCCTCTTCAAGGGTGGTCTTATATCGTTAAGGTACACTCTGTATTGATTGATTAGTTTATTATGACTGATGTATTATACCAATGGTCTCAGTTTGTGAATCAATATTTTGCTAAACCCCAACTGTGCCTTGTCGTTCCAGTTTCATTGCCGTCAGTGGAGCTGGGTTGTGGTCTCGCCGTCACTCTGGTCCTCATGCTGATTCTGTTTGTAGTCTATCATGTCTTTTGGCTAGAGCTGCTGCTGCTCTATCGTTCCTGGTTTGGCACGGATGAGCGGCACACAGGTGAGCAACAAGTGACCCTTGAACTCTAAGGTCTGTAATGATGTAGGTTCTCAGATAAGGTCATTCATTCACTTAATCACAATGCAACAGTAGGTTTTAACACTCTGAGCCTCTGTTTTTATGATGTTGCTCAAAGGTTTCCAGGTCTTGCCAGTTTTGATTTATTAATTAATTTATTTTTTGTTTAATTGAAAAACATGGCAGGAGAGAGAAGAGGAAAATCACAAATCTTGTGTCTTCTTGACCATGTCACCTGGACCACTTTAGTTTTTATGTCCTGATACTAAACGTCTTCTCTTTAATGATGATTTTTTTTCTGGCTAGCTGCAGTAGTTAGTAGATCTATTCAATCAGCCCTAAATAACCATGAGGCACTGTAGGTGAGTCTGGGACCGTTGCCAGCTGAAGCATTTCTACTTAAGAATTTTACAGCAAAGATTTTAATTCACATCCCTCCACTGGCTTATAAAAAATTACCAATTGGTTGTAAAATTTTTACAGTCATTATTTATCTTTTTCTTAATGGGAACACAAAAAGTGCCAGCAGAGCTCTCACTTTTAAGGGCACGCCAGCATCTGATAGCTAAGATTTAGCTGCTCTGTTTTTATACAAAAAAACCCAAATAATCCATGATTTGATTCCTCTGCCGTCCTGTGGGGTTCAAAACATCGACATTCTTGTTGTGTGTCTGTGTGTGTGGAGTGATAGAAGAAGAGCAGGGCTGATGGGGTTGTGTTGTCTTTGTGAACACCAAAGTTTACAGACTTTCAGAACCCATTTAAAAAGCGTCTATATGCTGCGTCTGTTTAAGTCCTTAATAGAGCGTCATTGGCCAGTTTCCAGGAGGTAGTTTGGATTGTTCGTTCCAGGTTGCCCAGGGGCAGCTGAAGGTCTCCAGTGGAGGATTGTGAAAAGGGCTGTTGCTACCAACACATGGCACATATAGAACAGTGAGCAGAATTTCAGTGTGGTTTTTGTCAGGCTGTGGAAACATTAGAACATCTGTGGCTCAGTGGCCCAGACCAACTCCTCTTTTTATTTTAGTACAGTAGTGGGTTGTTGGTATAGGGTACATGTGTCAAACTCAAGGCCTGTGGGCCACATCCGGGCCTGGGATACAATAATATTATTGATATGGCGCCATACATTTTATTTGATTTCATTCACATCACATTCTCCTGTAAGGATGTGGAATTTGGAGTTGTGGAGTTGAAAACATAACATTTCTTCCCATAATCAGTTGTGTGTGTGTGTGTGTGTGTGTGCACGTGCGCTTCATTTAGACGATAAAGAGTATGATGTGTACATCTCATACGCGAGAAACAGCGAAGAGGAGCAGTTTGTTCTGTCGGAGCTGCGTGGGGTCCTGGAGAACGAGCTGGGATATTCAGTGTGTATCTTTGACAGAGACAGTCTGCCAGGAGGGAGTGAGTACACACACCTAACTGCAGCACACATGACATTGCAGAAAAGTACATAGTGAATTTCACACTACTACTACACACTCTGATACCACAGTCAGGAACACACACCTCAGTAAATACTCTTTAGATGTAGTACTGATACTGATACAACAGTAGATACCGATAGTAATGTACAAGTGTACAGTCTGCAGCATCTCACAAACCAGTGGGTGTCGTCAATTGGCTGCCACTTGGTCAAATCCTGTATTTGTATAAAGTTAGAAGACACGACGCATAGCAAGGGGCTACTGGTCAGACTCAAATCGGTACCACTATGGCAAGGACTAAGCTGCTGACATATCTTTCTTTTTCTTCTTCATATTTTCTTCAAGTTTGTTGAATCAGATCTCCACTTTACTTTGAGTTGGTTCTTAGCTCATGTTCCCTGCATCTCTATACATATACAAGTATTTCTAAAATAATTCAAGCTGATAATGGATCCATGTAAATGAGCTATACTACTCTACATTCATTATTTCTGCCACTCTTATCAGCTATGATTCCTCCTTATATAGTCATTCCTACTGTACAGCTGCTAAGCATCCTGATGCCATCACTATTACTGTCAATTCTTATATCAGTTTTGGTTCCGCTGATATCACTACTTATCCTGCTAACAAGGGCAGAAAAACATTACACCTCTCTGTCAATCCATTAACCCTCCTCTCTCTCTGCAGCCATCACCGATGAGACTCTGAGTTTCGTGGCTCGTAGCCGACGCCTCCTGGTGGTTGTTAGCCCAGGCTATGCCTCTAAGGGTTCCCAGGCACTACTTGAGCTGAAGGCTGGCATTGATGGCATGGCACTGGATGGACACCTGCGGGTGATCCTGGTCCAGTACAAGCCGATCCAGAGGCAGGGCTGGGTGAGGGAGCTGAGGAGAGCCCGGGTGGCCCTGGTACTGGTCCGATGGCAGGGGGACAAGTCCAAAGAGTTGACGTCCCACTTCTGGAAGAGGCTGAGGGTGGAGTTACCTGTCAGGAGGGTTAGCAGCAGGGAGGAGGAGGAGGAGAGCAGTAAGGAGGTCGCACTGCTGAGGCTGCACAGTCAGAACAGCACAAACTCCCAAACAGGCCTCATCAATACAATTGTCAAAGACCCAAAGAAAACATTCAGCTCTGGAGCATAGCCAGGACACAGGTTACATATATACATACGGAATTATGGTTTTCATATCTTTCTCTTAGTAGCTGCTTTCCAAACAAAAGGAACCTGTAGTTCCTGGTCATTGTCATGCAGTAACTAAAATGTAAAGACTTTCATATGTTTTCTTCTCCTTTTACAACTTAAAGCAAGAATTCTCGATAATGGAGTACAAATTAAGCTCAATGGAAAAGTAGTGAGTGTTAAACTGCAGATTTAAAATGGAGTATTAGGGTCAGAGTGAGAAACTGTGGAGGTCTTTGTTCAACTGTATGGATTGCACAAATAAGGAAATGCTTTATGTTTTGACTCATCAGCACCAAATTGTCATCAGTGTCAGAACTTAAGAAATATGCACACTTTAGTGTGTGACAGTTTGACACCAGAGATAATCTGGTGGAAGGTGGAGGTGGCGGGAGAGGAGAATGATGGCCAAGCTGTCTTCTCCGATGAACAATGACTCCTACCCCATGAAGGACACCCTGACTGCAATGGAGAGCTCCTTCTGCAACAGGCTCCTTCACCCCAAGTGTGTGAAGGAGCGATATCGCAGGTCCTTCCTCCCTGCAGCTGTGAGACTGTATAGCCAGCACTGCTCCCAGTAACAAGTACAAGTTTATTCTTGTAAGATTATCATTTTACTCATAAAATTATAACTTTATACTTGAAGTCTCAAAAATATTTTTTCAACAAAGTGGCTCTAAAAAGAAACCTCAGGAATACTTTGTACAGATGAACACAGCAGGTGTGGTTATTCGACAAATCAGAAATGTTCAGCATTGTCAATCTAACCATCACATGAAAAAAAAGTACACAAAGCACAAACACAATCAAATGAAATCAGATCTGATCGGCTTTACATACTCAATCCATTTGGTCCAAATCCTATAGAATTTATCTTTTTCAACTTAGAGAGAAAATGTTATCCTCGCCATAGCATAGACGTTTTTGTTTTGTTTTTTGTGTAGTAGAGTGGTGAGTGCAGCAGTAGAAATGGTAAGACCAAGGAGACCTAGAATTGGTGGATGCACCAGCAGCATTTCGTTCTCTGCTATGGGAACATTTTGGATTTGCTATTAGCTATGACAAAGGGAAAACTGTGGATGAGCATGTTTGATGTGTGGTCGCCACCATACCACCAACACATGTCCACCAGAGTCATCACCCCACTGGTGTCGGTTCACAGCTCCATGAGGAGAGGTTAATGTAGCCATAAAAATACCAAATCTAAATTCTGTTTGCACAGTCATTTTTACTGTAAAGAGCACAATGTTTGTAAGAGCCACAGCACAGTAGAGCTAAATGCTAGATGCACATTAATGGGTAACACTGCCACAGTGCCCATCAGCATGAATGTGGTCACGTTTCAGTTGTTTATTTTTTGTTGGGTTTTTTTTGTTGTTGTTGTTGTTGTTGTTTAAACGGAGCTGGGAAAATTTACTGAAGTAAGGTGCGTGTCTGCAACCAGGCTGTTAAACAGTAAGTGATATGGGAAATGACCATTGAATGTATTTATGTACTAGCTGCCTCTGTTGACATATAATCTCAAAGGAACCTACAGTTTAAAAGACACAAGGAAGTAAGGTTTGAAAGGAAGTCAGAACATTTGGAATCAAAAAGAAGAGCTATTTTGCTATTTTCTACATTAGAATCATTTGTTTTGTCAAAAAAAAACATGCCTAATATTTTAGATACATTTACACACAGTGGGCAGCACGGCGGCATAGTGGTCAGCGCTGCTTCGGTTTCCAGGGCCTGGGGCCTTTTTGTATGGAGTTTGCGTGTTTTCCCCATGCATGTGTTGGTATGTTGGCCCTGTGATAGACTGGTGACCTGTCCAGGGTGTACCTCACCCTCACCCAGTGTGAGCTGGGATTGGCTCCAGCATCCCCTGCAACCCAGAAACGGATAGGCAGTTGAAAATGAATTCATGAACAAATAGACACTGTGTAAACGAAACAGGGTTCATTAGCAAACTTGTGTCATTGTACCACTATACACCTAAAGCAATGTTGTCTGCGTACATTTGTTTGTTGGGTGTTTACAAATCTCATTAGCTGATCCAATGCACATCGAGCCTGCAGTGTCTATTAGAACCATAATATGAAATGACATTATGATTATTTAACTATTCATGGCATATTGAGAAGTAAATGAAAATAATGTAATGTTCGATCTGACGGTGAGTTAAATCTATCATTTATAAGTGGTTAGGGCGAGATCTGGTCCGACTGTTGGGGCAAAAAGTTGAAAGACAAAACAAAAGATAAAGGTAGAATAAGACAATCAAGTCAGAATAATGCTATTTACCTTTATGGATGTTTTCACCTCATTTTCCGAATCAATCATTCACTGCTCATTACCACATATATCTTGTGCTTTTATTGTTTTTTGTTTTTTTTTTGTTATGGCTGAAAGGATAATGGTTGTTTGGCTGTTAACATGTATCTTTGGATTTATAGCATTGTGAATGATAACAGGGCATTTTAGCTAGAGGTAGCAATTAAGAAGTCAGGGGATTACCAATACTGGTCAAGAAATTTCACTTAGGACCAAAGTGTTGCAACTTTCAAATACAGTATTATTTCATGTGAGAGAAATGTACATAGGGAATAAAAATTGTCTATTCAGATCTTTTAATGTTGAGATTATGGGGCACTTGCGTTTCCTGCGTTTTTTTTTGGCATCGCTTTCATTTTCATGCATTCAAAATATAAATCTACTGTATTAAGATTTTTTTTTTATGTACAACAGCTTTTCATCTTTAAAACTTAAAGTTATATTTTAATACAAAAAATAAAATAAACTGCATTTTTTGCCATATTTTTCTACTTTCATTTTAAATAAATACATTTTTGTTAAAATTGTATGTCATTGTCATTCATTTCATTAATTTTCAATCATTGCACTCGTGATTAGGGTCAGCCACAACCATTTGATTTTCATTTTAAAATAAATTTGTAAGATGTTGCACAGTTAAGATTAATCTGCCTTTCACATTCTATGTACGGTAATGTTAAAATAAATCAAGATTGATAAAAAATATCTTAACTCAAAGTACACTTCCTGGCCCTTTTCTGAAAGCTTCACACTGTCGACTGAATAAAAAGCTTTTGACTAATTGTTTGAATCTAGTGAGCACACTTTGAACCACAACAACCTAACCTTTGCATAGTAAGGATTTCCTGCTACAGGGTGTAGTAGAATAAAATAGTCTATATTTCTGTCTGTGTTGTGACTGATTAAGAGACATTGAACAGCAGATCCATATGTGAATCAGAAGGTTTGGGTTGATGACAAGGTAGAGAAGAATGAGGACTTGGTGGTTTATTTTACAAATATACATCTGTAATTTTCACATTTGCGCTAAAGCAGTCTGCAGCTGCTTCCTGGTGTTGTTCCTCACTCTGTGAGGACACTGCATTTCCTTGGAATCTGTCCAAACCTTGCTTAGATTCACAGCCTGGACCAAAGTGATGGGGCTGACACATCTGGACATAATGGTGTAGCTGAATTCTAGGTTTTTTAGTAGCCACCTTTTGTAAAATTTACACGTCTGTATTCTTTGGTCCACATGCTTAATTCAATTGTTGATGTTCATAAGTTGTGTCCTTTGCTCTTTGTCAGACCTATCAGAGGGCATCCTGCAGTCAATGCAGCGGAGCCGTCGTCTCCTCTTTGTACTCAGCCCTGACTTCCTGAGAGAGAAGAGTTTCAGCCTCCTGGAGTGCCGTTTGGGTCTGTACCTTCAGTATGGCTACCAGGCCTGCATCATTGCTGTTGTTTACCACTCGGTCAGCAAGCTGCCCTGTGCAGAAGTGGCCCAGCTCCACCTGGCTGCGGTCAGCACTGTGAGGTGGCGGGGGAGTCGATCTGAACCACGGCGGTCCCGATTCTGGCTGCAGTTAAGGCTGGCGCTGCCTCTCCGACCATTGGCCATGGGCAGGAGGTTAATTGACAGCACATCATCTCACTCAGACCTGGCTGTATTGCAAATCCATAGAACTCAATGGAACCAGAACCAGAAGCAGAGGGACAAAAACAATCAGATCAGAAGAAACAGACAGGCAGCACCTAGAGAGAGGGGCAGGGAGAAGAGGTCAGAGCACAGCAGAAGCTGCTCAGGGTGTGCTGGGTTTGTTGGCCAGGAAGATACAGGGGTGGAACTTACAATGGAAATGCAGCAGTTGACATATGATGGGACTGAGATTCGGTCAGATCTTGTTCCAGAAAAAGACTCCACCTTAATTGTAAACACCACTCATGACACACATTCAACTCCTAACCCTGGCCCCATACCTGCCCAGGCCTCAGGCACGGCCCCTGACTCGATCCTTCCTGTCTGTGAGCAGGATGATATCAGCAATCACAAGCAACATTAGCAGATGATGGTACCTGGACTTCTGGGCAAAAATTATATCAGTAGTTACTGTTTGTGCTGAAAACAGAACCAAGCAGCCAAACTTCAAATGTTGCTGCATTCATGTTAAGGAAAGTTTGAGACATCACCAATGTCATCAGGGCTCCTTTGAAGAATTATGACAAATGCAAGTTCTGTCACTTATCTTGGACAGAATTATTATGTGACTGCAAAATATCATGAATGTTGTTGACTGGACCTGTGAGTCCACAAACAGGTGGAGGGGAGCAACAACACAAAGAACAGGGCACTATGGAAATCCTCATTGAAGATTTGCAACAATGACAAAAACATTTCTATCCAAGACCGAAAACAGAATAATCTGTTTGAGATCATCTCCAGTCATGACATTAACACAGTGGAAAGAGTGAAAAATCCAACCTCCTGTAATGTAACTTTTTTATCCCTCTGAGCTGAGCTGAGTGTGATTTATAACTGATGAAGCACTTCAGTGTTCAGCATATCTTTATCTATTTAGTTATCTATTTAGTCCTGTGGTAAAATCTCTGAATTTTAACAGTCACATTCATGGATGTCATTGCAGAAGCTCCTGCTGTTTGATTTGTTCCAGGTTTTCAGGTAAGACTGGGAGCTCATCATTATGTCCATTGGTGCAGAATCCTGTGCGATTTTTTTTTTCAATAATTATGAAATTATGCATGTCATTCCCTGTATTTTGTGTTTTTCAAATTTGATCTTTTCTTGAAAGGTAACAATATGAAACATATTTGCTCTGCAGCATGAACGACAAATGCTAAAACACGCAAAAAGCCAAAATTCTCTGTCACTCTCTCACTCATTTTCTACCGCTTATCCGTCAGGGTTACAGGTGAGGCTAGAACTACAGTCTCCTAGTCAAAGCCAAAACTCCGGGCAAGGAAAGGGAACACCCTGGATAGATTGTCAGTCCATCTCAGGGCAAATATCTAGAGACAGAAAAACTACACACACTCACCAATCAACCTAGATTTGCATGTCTTTGGACTGTGGGAGGATTTCCCACTGGAATGCCCTTGAAGCCAAAACCTCCAAGTGTACATGTTTTATAGTCTGGTACAAAAAACAATTTGGTCTCTGTCAAAAATTGTTTCCTTCATGAGTGTACTGAGGTGATTTTCTGTTGGTCATATTTTTACACAGAAATATGCAATAGCAATAAAGAATTTATCTAACTATCTGTGTGGAGGTGAGATGTTTGTGTATGCCAATTCACCTTTAGAACAATCCAAACATTTTTCAAACGAAGTAGGTATGTGGGTCTAAAGCAGGGGTACTCAAATACAAATCTTAAAGGTCCCCAATGAAATTTTTCTGAGTCAAAGGTCCATTTATTCTTGTTGTGAATCAGGAAGCAAACTCCAGTTTAATAATAATAATAAACTTTATTATTGCACCTTTCATAACAAAATGACGGTGGTGCCTTTGGTCTGTTGATTGAACTGAACTTTTGCAGATCTCAAATAAAACAACATCCTTTTAAACTCATATAAAACAAAACACAATTAAAACTATAGTTCTGTTCTCCCACTCCCACTAAAGACGAATCAAGTATCTCAGGAATCCTTGGGAAACAAAGATATCAAGATCTCAGAGATCAAGTACAATGTTTTGCTTCATAATGAAGTTTTGCACTTTTCAGCAGGGCCACGGTCTGCTGACAGATAAGGCACATCAGTCTTTCGCTTGTTGGAGGGAGGATGAATGCGTGGCGTCCGGTTTTCATTGGCCACCTTTCCTTTTTTGGCAAACTTCGAACATTCCATGTTGATTCACATCATCCCAACTGCTAGCCTATAATCCACTTGAAACCGAAAAAAGATCCGCTCTCGTTGCAGCTGTGACCCCAAAAAGTAACAGCCTATCAGAGCACTGTTGACATGGAGATGACAGCCCATAATACACACAAAATTGAAACAGACACAGTGGAAGAGTCACACATTCAACGGATAATTGTGACTTGCGCAAATGCTTCGCATTTAACACAAAGAATACATTTATCTGTAAAAACAAAAAAGTATAATTTTCTACAATTTGTGGGCCGCCTATTGAGGATCACTGCTCTAAAGGGTTAAATGTTATGCCGAAGTCGACGAGAATAAACACAGTTTAATCATACATAGGTTTCCACCAGTTCTCACATCCTGATTTAATAAAATGTCCTCAGACATATAAAGAAAGGCATTGTGAAAGACAGCTGTAACTCACGTAACTTCTGTACCTATATGTAGAGAGAGGTTTCTGCTAGTTGGCACGACCTTAACTGGAAACCTGGAGATGTTCCTTCTGACTACCTTGTAAGGATGTAGTGAAAATGGGCTGGAACAGGAATGTGTTCAAAAGCCCAATATAACTGGTATAATTCAGTTTGTTCAAGAAGGAGGGAATGTTAATAAGATAGCAAGGAGGCAGGGCAGCTTAGAGGATGAGAGTGACTGGGAGATGCAGGTAGATTTAGGAGGAAAGCTTGTTGTTCCCCAGGAAATAGCCTGTACAAAGCTAAGGCCTGATATAATTTTGTGGTCTACGAGTAGAATGAGAGTATATTTCATAGAGCTGACTGTTCTGTGGGAGGATTCAGTTGAAGAAGCATATGAAAGGAAAAAGCTCAGGTATACAGATCTAGGTAAGGATGCTGAGCAGCGAGGATGGAAGGTTAGGATTTGTCCAGTGGAAGTAGGATGTAGAGGGTTTGTAGCAAGATGTGCTGTTGCTTTGCTGAAGGAGTTAGGAGGAAGGAAACAGAGGGTGAGGAAAATAGTGAAGGAAATGTCAGATGAGGCAGTAAGATCCAGTCAGTGGATTTGGGTTAGAAGAAGTAATAGTAGCTGGGGGCCCAGCAGGGGGAGCTCTTAAGATAGACAGACTCTAGGGAGAAGCAGAGGAAGAAATCCAGGAAGAGGAAGTGTATTTAATTTTAGGGTGTGGCCTGTTTAAGCCTCTTTGAGACCAGGCGGTTAGTCCAGGTGAGTTGGCCTGTATCAGTGTGATTATAGGACTGTTCAGGTGAGTTTGTTTGCTGAATCTGCTAGTGTAGCTTGCGTTACATGCCAGGAAGGAAAAGAGCCTGTTTGCCCTCCTGTTTGTGTGCTTTTCCTCTCCCCCTTCCCGCTTTTGTCTTCAGGTGATGAAGCTTCATGTGGAGACACCTGTGAGGACATGGATAGGCTCCTCATTGGTCCTTTTGTACGCGGAGCTGTCCAATCAGGAGTGAGAGCAGTCTATAAGAAGGCTGAGAACACAAGCCTCTGGGTCTGCTGCTCTGAGCCTGCCTGCTGCTGTCTGTGGCCTTGTGTGGCCTTTGTGGTGGGAGATTGGAGGACACTAGTTTGGGGTACCCTGTACATTTTATTTCACACACTTGGTTATTGTCTGTCTAGAATCACTAGGTTTATTGATTGGTGCCATCCCTGTATGTTTTGGTGAAGCTTTTTTGTTAGACTAGACAGTTAGGTCTTTTGGCTGTTTTCTTTTATGAGATAGAAAGTACTTATGCCTAGTTTTGTTCTATTTATTTCTTTTGTTTGGTACAACCACCTTGTCCCATCTCCCCCACATTGTTGAAAGCCTGTGTTTTGTAAATATAAAGAAGAAAATATGATGTAAATGAACTCTGTATATTTTGCCACCCCTACTCTGACTCCATTCAATTCTTGGTTGTCGTGTTACTGTCTTGGTTAACAAGGGAATGTAACAGCTTGTCTTCCACCTCCTGCACCCTCTACACTTTCATGCCCCTACCTGAAGCAGGGTCTGTATCCCCACCCCGCTTTCACTGGTGCAGTTGGTGAGAGGTCAGAGTAGTTGATAGTCGTGCTGTTTGAGATAGTTGTCTTTGTGAGAGGAGCAGTGATGGCTGGCATTAGTGGGTGACTCTGGGACTCATTGTCTACCCTCCTGGAGGTGTTGTGGTTCTAACTAGACGAAACACACCCACCTGATGACCCCAAAGACATGTTAGCTATCACTACTCACTGGACTAGTTAGATATTATCTGTAGGGACATAGATCAGGACGAAAGTTTGTTTTTTTGAGTGTTTTTTTTTTTTTTTTTTTTTTTAATTGTGTGGTGCAAGTCTCTTGTTTACTCTTAAAAAAAAAAAAAAAAAAAAGTTGACTCGCACCTTTGAAGGATGCAGGAGACTTCCAAATCAATTTCATATATTTTACTATCACATCTAACAGCAAAGTATACTATAGACAAGAGATGGTTTACACAGCTGTGGACCAGACTATGTTTACCTCACCAGCAGAAAACTCCAGCATCAGTTCACGAAGTCTGATGCTCTATCTTTCCCTGGTCCAACTTTTGTTATGGTTACACAAAGGGAATGAGGCATGCGCATGTAGTCTTCTCCGGGTTGCACACTTCCTCCTTATGGTGTTTGACTCCATTGCTGCGATCAGCCCCTGGTGGCTGTTGATGGTCCCTGTTTTCTGTGGAAGAGAGAGGAGAACAGACGCAAAGTCCACAATCCCAGTGTATCTCTTATGTAATATACTGTATATAGATATTTCATAAAGTGTTTTTCAATCATGCTATCCTTATTACATTGTGTGGTAGCTACATCATTCGTGTGGGTGTCACTCTTTACTCTATCATAAGTAGTTAGTTAAATCCAAACAGCAAATAAGTATAAAAACATGTCAGAGTTATCAACTCAGATATTAAAACAATATGTGATTCATGCAGCAGCACCCCTGTACAAGTGAGGTAGAGTAGAATTGTTACATTTAACAATCCAATAAAGCCAGACAAAGCCTCCCTGGGAATTTGGACCAGGATTTCACAGTACCAGCACAAGGCACTCGGGTCCATTTACTTTAGGTGAGAGATGTGCTTCTGGTTAAATACAAAAAAATAAAACAACTTTCTTACACAAATTGATAAAATTTCCTCATAAAAATATCATGCATACAGGGACGTGAAGGGAGAACACTAACAGGGCTGGAGCTTAGCTGGGGGGGGGGGGGGGAGACTGGGGCAACAATAAGGTGAGAGGGATCCCAGGAGAAGAAGCACACCAGTCACTTGTCACTCAAGCAATACATACAAAGGAAAACCAGGAGCTGGCAAAGCACGCAGAAGGGGACACCACCACCAAGACACCAGGACCACTACCTTAAGCTTCCAGTACTTGAAAGGAAAAGGGCAATCATTAGTGGGGGAAACTCCAATTAACCAAATCGTTAATAAACAAATCAACAAAATTTTCAGGAGTTGGCAGCAACTTTACAAAATAACCAGATTAACATGAACAAACTTAATTTAGCTGCCAAAAATAACTCAGGGTGATAATTCAACAGAAACAAAGAAAAATTGATTTAACAAAAACTCACGTACACAAAAGAATCAAAATTACTCCAACAAATCATAAAGTGCACTTGTCAAGCCAGGTGAAGTTCAACAAAACAAATCAAATCACAATCTAATTTACGAAACGAAAACAAACCCTACCTTAGTCAAAATAACATTAACATAAGCTAATGAGACCATTCAGAGAATACCCAAACAAAAATAGTAGATAAGACGAACTAAATTATTAACCCCTATTACTAACCCCTGTACCTATGAATGAAGCCAAATTAAGTCACTCAGATAGTCAGACTGCAGGCATGTCTTAAAGACATAAAAGTCTGGATGACTAGAAATTTTTTACTTTTCCACTCTGACAAAACAGTTATTGTACTCGGTCCTAAGCACCTCCGAAAAATACTATCTAATCATCTCATCAGTCTGGCATCACTTTGGCTTCCAGCTCCACTGTAAGAAACCTTGGAGTAATTTTTGACCAGGACATGTCCTTTGTCCCTCACGTAAAACAAGTTAGTCGGGCAGCTTTCTTCTACCTGCGAAACATTAGGAAAATCAGAAACATCCTTTCTCAGGGTGATGCAGAAAAACTAGTCCATGCATTTGTAACTTCTAGGCTGGACTAGGCTGATTCAGAACGCTGCTGCACGAATATTAACAGGAACTAGGAAAAGAGATCATATCTCTCCTGTGTTAGCTGCTCTTCATTGGCTGTCAGTAAAATATAGAGTAGAATTCAAAATCCTTCTTTTAACATATAAAGCTCTTAATGGCCAAGCTCCATCATATCTCAGAGAGCTCATAGTTCCTTACTGTCCTAGCAGGCCACTCCGCTCTCTAGATGGAGGTTTACTTGTGGTTCCTAGAGTCTCCAAGAGTAAATCTGGAGGCAGATCTTTCAGTTATGAGGCTCCTCTTCTATGGAACCAACTTCCAGTATCAGTCCGGGAGGCGGACTCTAGTAATTTTCAAGATCAGGCTTAAAACTTTCCTGTATGACAGAGCTTATAGTTAAAAAGTTAAAGTCCATCTACTCTTTAGCTATGCTGCTGTAGGCCAAGACTGCTGGGGGAAGGAATGAGCTTCTCTCTCTCTCTCTCTGTCTCTCCCTGTCTCTCTCTGTCACCCTCTCTCCACCTCTCCCCCTTTCTCTCTCCCTCCCTCTCGCTCTCCCTTCCTAACCCTAACCCCCTTGCATGCGCTGATAAGAACCATCCTTCTTAAAAAACACAGTTTCACCCAGTTCTAAGCATTTATACTGCATTTACTAACCATGTTCTGCCAAAGTCTCTGTCTCTCCCAGTTCCTCTCCTCTCTCTCCCTGTCCTCATCCTGCATCCTGTCACCAGGTGGTGACTCATCTCCATCCCCCCCCCCCCCCCCCCCCCCCGCCCCCCCTCCAATGCCTGTCTCACTCTCTCTATCTCTCCCTCTCTCAACCCAACTGGTCGAGGCAGATGGAAGGAAGTCTCTCCTTGCCACTGTCCCCAAGTGCTTGCTCATCGGGGGATCTGTTGGGTCTCTTTAAATAATTTTATAAATAGTTTGGTCTAGACCTGCTCTATAAGTGTCTTGATGTAACTTTGTTATGATTTGGCGCTATACAAATAAATCTGATTTGATTTCAGTCAATGTCTGCTATGAAAATATAAAAATAAACTAAATTAATGTAACAGGCAAACTAAATGTTAAGGCTGCGAGCAAAGAGACAGGTTGATATACATTGTACATAACAATCAGGCCGTGTCAGTCCACAGGTGGGAGAGGAGAGCTTCACGCTCAGCTGGCTGTGTTGACAAACCGCAGCCGCTAATAAGCCATGTACATCGGAACAGGGATTCCCAGAGAGTTGTTGCGTCAGCACGGTGTTCGACAATCCGAGCTCTGCACCAGCAAAGGTAAGAAGGGGGAAGTGATGCGATTGGCTAATAAGCTAAAGGGACAAGGCGGCACAATCACTTGCCATCAGAGTAGGAATGATGCATCTCATCCTGCTACATTCGTATTATATCTTTCAAGCTTAGCTGCGTTAAGCGCGTTCATTCCCTCTCCTTGGAAATAGAAAATTGCCACCACAAACTTGGGGATGAGAATGGGATTGAACGCGCGACCTGGACAGAAAAGTTGACGAATAGACGAAGGGTGAGAAGCTGGCTCACAGATAACTAAAGAAAGCGGTGAGAGAATTTTGATTTGTTCAGAACAAAGCAGAGTCGCATTTTGAAGTGCTGAACTTAACTTGCACCTGAAAGATGGTCGCTGACAGATGTGTCCTAGTTTTTCATTGTATTATTCTGTATTTATATACACCTTTTTTATTGTGGCAGGAGAGACATTCCTCGAGCTTCGGTGATTGGGGCTGTTTCATTGGTTCACCTGGCTCCATCAAATAGGAAGGCCAAACTATAAAAAGGAGAGGTGTCCATCTTGCTTGTTGTCACTCTTTGGTGGGCATGTTCACTTCTGGCTGCTGCGCCCCCATCTTATTGACGCTCATTGGTTGCAGGCTTTACTTTTTTTTGTTAGCCCCTGCCCTGGTCTGTCAGGCTTGGTGTTTGATACATCGTTAACAGATCATTTGTCAGATGGTATGTATGTCTCATGCTCTGCCTCCTCAAACATCCACTGTTCTTACCCTGCACTACCCTAAGCATATAAGGCTAAAGGACGAAGCTCCTTTTAAGGAGAGACCCCAACCTATACACCCAAGTGACAGGGAAGCTGTCAAACAACACCTGAGAGAGCTTCTTGATGCTGGGATAATCAAGGAATCTGAAAGACCTTTTGCATTGTTTTAGTCAGGAAGAAGAATGGGAAGACAAGACTGCGTGGATTACAGAAAACTAAATGCTAAACAAATGCTCCCTCTACCTTCCAACATTTAATGGAAAGGTGCATCGGAGATTAACACCTGAACAAAGTGCTTGTGTTCTTACATGATCTCATCATTTTCTCTGAGACTCTGGAGGAGCATGAGACCAGGCTTATGAGAGTGTTGCAGCATAACAAAGATTTTTTCAAGTCATCAGTGAAGTATTTCAGCCATGTTGTGGATGCTCAGTGCGTTCACACTGATCCAGATAAGATCTCTGTGTCAGGTTTAACCCACCTAGAACATTATTAAACACACAGGGAAGAAAGACAAAGGACAACAGCGCTCATTTTACTTGCAAGGAGAACAGACAGAGATGTGCTCAGTGACACTCTCTACCCGCTCTGGAGTATCTCTTCAGTTCTCCCCTCTTTTTATTTCCTGAGGGTGGTCCCTAGTTACAAATTCTTGCAGCGCTAAAGGTGAGAATACACAGCTGCAAGTAGTGAATGAATAGACGCTTGTTATATGATTTATATTCAAGTTATAAGTCACAAGAAACTCAAACACATTGAGGGTTAGTTTATGAACGAAGTAATCTCGCTTCGACATCCTCCCTTTCTTCATAAATCTTCTTCGAAGGTCGTTGCTTCTTCTTCGGAGGTATGACCTCTGCTCCTGCTAATAAAAACACAGGTTTCTGCATTCTTGCAGGGTCAGTAAAAGTTGAGCAGTACTGTGATAATCACTTTATATACATTTATTCTAACACTCTGCTTTGAAAAACTGGCCTTGTCCCACAAACAGAGAGGAGCTTGAACAGTAGCCAGCTTTGCTGGCTACTGTTGAAGGTTACTCCAAGATAGCCAAGCCCTTAAATGTTCTTAAAGCTGGATACAATCACCCACACAAAAAGGGAAAGGCATACAAGCGAAACATCTGCACCAGTCTTTGCAGACCCCAAGCTCCCTTATGTACTGCATACTGATGCTAGTGGAGGGTCTTGGTGCTGCGCTTTATCAGGAGCAGGGCGGGAGACTGAAAGTGATAGCTTACGCTAGCCGAGGACTATCCAGGAGTGAGAATAATTACCCAACCCATAAATTGGCGTTGAAATGGGCGGTCTGTGAAAAGTTCAATGATTACCTCTATGGGTCAGAGTTTATCGTTCTTACTGACAACCCACACTTCTCACACTGTCCTCGCTTCTGCCAAATTGGATGCAGCAAGGCACCGCTGGATAGTGACCTTGTCCACCCACAACTTCACCATTAAATATCGAGCAGGTCTTGCAAACAAGGATGTGGATGGGTTGTCCAGGTGACCCCATAATCAATCACAAGAGGATGATGCTTTCTTAAGGGAAAGAATTGAGGGCTTCAATAGACGAATCTTGCATGATGAGTCGGAAGTGATTCCCAGTGAGGTGATCTCTGCAGAATGTCAGCGTTAATGTAGAGGTTCAAGTCTTGATGAATCAGAGCATCCTGTTCTTGCTGAGTCTCTAGACCTGGATGCCTCGGCTATACCCGATTGTTTCGCTCACCCTGGACAAGACACCATACTCAGCATGAAAAAGGAAGACTGGTACAGATTTCAAAGGGAAGAGCCATCCCTTAATAATGTAATATCCTTTCTTAAAGCAGCACTAAAGCCACACTTGAAGCAGCTGAGCCGCGAACTGTCTGAGGTCGGGCTAATTCTTAAAGGCTGAAGGAAGCTTTTAAAGATGGAATGCTGTATACAGTCGGAAACATCTTGACCGTGGCAGAGAAATCTATCAGCTCGTCCTTCCTCAGCAATTCAGGGACTGTGCCTTAAGAGGCATACACGAAGAAGTTGGCCGTTTAGGGGCTGAACGTGCCCTCAGCCTTACTCAAGCCAGAATTTACTGGCCCAAAATGGCGAAGGCTATTGAAGAAAGATGTCAAACATATGAAAGGTGTTTCAGAAGGATATGAAGGCATGCGATAAGTATATGAATAAAGCAAGATCTCTCAAACAAATCCTTGACAGCCACAGCATTATTTTTTTATTGATTACATTTCCATTTCCTTACATTTCCAGTCTTAAAGTGACTGATGCAAAGAGGGGTTACATTTGCAATCCAAAAGATAATCTTAACAAATTGGACACTGATTTAAAAAAACATGCACACTCACTTTTATCCTGCAGTATGTGGACAGATAAAGAGTATGAGAAAGTGTGTAATGATAGGCAAATGGAAAGTGAAGAATTGGTTCTGAAATATGTGTATCAGACAGAACACACTGCAGCTGTGTCTGTATGTCTCTCTCCCACTCAGGAAAATGTTTTTACCCCTCATGTTCCACTAGCAAAACCACTGCACTGGCAGCTGCAGGATCTGAGCCTGTGGTTGCAGCATTGTCTTGGCCTAAGTGAATTTAGACCATTTGCAGGGGATCCCAAAAAATGCAGCGATAGAGATGTGCACTAAAAAGCATTCTACATGTGCACAGAACAGTAGAGCTGATATCAGAAAATGATGGATGTGCAGTCCCTTTGGTAGTGCACCCTAAGTCTGATTACAGGCTTCATTAAACAATACCCTCTAAAAACAAGAAGCCATAGAAGGAATAACAGGATTCAATAAGTTTGAATCCTTACTAAAATCAGGCATTATAGTCCCTTATGATGACTCCCCTGTACACACACCTTCTTTTCCAGCAAAAAGATTCAAGATGAAGACCAACCCACTGAATGAGAGAATTAAATTATTTGATGTGATGTATTATTCATTGTTTATTGTTCATTGTTTATTAAGGATCCCCATTAGTTGGTACCGTTGTAACCAACTAGCCTTCCTGGGGTCCACCGAAAACAAGGAAAAAATAAAAAACAATCAATCACATCATATATTTTACCTTTACAAATACAACTATAATATACTTGAAATTGTAGTTCATTTATTTATGGTTGAGCAGGTGTTTTATTTTATGTGGCAAGATGTATGTGTGCGACTGTATTTTAACTGTGAATTAGTGAACACAAATGACTTTTACTTTTCTGTTGCCAGAAGAGATAACACTTTCCTCAGGACCTATACAAGCAGTGGAGCCTATATAAGCAGTTGGGTTTAGCTGCCAGGGGAGTCATGGGTCACTGTGTGCACATGCTTTTTTTAGGGTTATTATGAGTTTAGTTTTGTTCAGTTAAATTGAGTTAATTGCTTATTTAGTTCATCTCCAGTTGTTTTTGTTTTGCTTTTTGTATTTTTGTGACTTGGATGTTCCTTTTCCTTTCTAATTAAAACTCCCTGTTGCTACCTCGACATTATTTCCAACTCAAAGTGGCGAGTCATCACACACCAGCCAGTGTCGGAACCACAGAAGCCGCCAGGGAGCCGCCATTGCCCCTCAACCACACAGCACCAGGTGACAAAGACCCCAGTCCAGGAGCCTTGCTTGCAGGTATATTTTCAAATGCAATCAATAGTTAATTAATGCTCAGTGCCGCATCTAAAAGGTTTCTTAGTTCAGTCAGTCAGTTGAGGCAGATTTAGATTTTTGAGAAAGGCCTGAGTGTCTTCAAGGTTTGGGTTGTTTGTTGTTGAATATAGATTTTGATAAAAGCTGTAAAAGATGTGATTGATTTCCTGGGTGATTGAGCATATTTGCCGTTTGAGTCCTGAATTGCACTTTGAAGAGATTTTTCTCTGTTGTGTTGGAGTTGATTTGCAAGAATTTTGTTATGTTCAAAAATTTGGTATCTGAGTTGTTGAAGTACATACTTTGTTTTTTTGGTAGGATATTTAGAAATCTTGCATTTTGTAGTTGTGTCCATAATTGTTCGCTTGGTTTTGTTGCATATTATTCTGTTCGTTCTTCAAGCCTTATCCTCAGTGTTTTTTTAAGCCAGATTATCTTGTTTTTTCTTGTAAGAACATATCATTTTGCCTCTTATCACAGCCTTCCCAGCTTCCCAAATCCAAGATTTGGAAAAAAATTATGTTTCCAGAAAGATTTTCCATTCCTTCCTTATTTATGACCAAATCCTGGATCCTAAGTAATGAGGTGCAAAGTGGGTGACAGTTTCAGGGTGGATTCTATTTGAAGATGGAGGGACATCGGTGCTGTTAGGGCAGGCTGTGAGGCCAAAGTCTCTAGGATCCATAAGGCAGACACTGAACCCAGGAGTGTTCAAAACCAAACCGAAATTTTAATACCAAAAATATCATCCAAAAGGTAAAATCAAAATCACTGCACAGGGCAGGGGCAGGAGAAAGTAACACACAAAAAACCACCGCAGAGCAGGGAAAACAGGGTCCAACTGTACAAAATTATGTATCAGCCTTCTGGGTCTGTTAGCATACTGTTTAAAGTAAATAGCAGACTCTTTGTCAACTACTGGAATGGGAGAGAAAGACTTTGTTGTTATTTTGGATCTATAAGAGATTTTCTTCTGAATCTTCTAAGTGGGCTTTCTGAGGTAATTTCACTTTTTTTTTTTTTTTTTTTTTTTTTTTTTTTTTTGCCTGTGAGGGGTAGGGTTCGGGTTATACAGTAGTAAAGTAAAACATGGAAAGAGAGACAGCGTTCAATCATTCTGTGTATGAATATTGAGAATGGCCTGCATGTGTCTCTAAGAAACCTACTGCTCAGTATGCAGGGCGTTACAATGGCCCCTCCATTGGGGTGGAGGAGTGAGTGAAGGGAGAAGAGACGGCGATATAGATAGAGGGAGAAAAGCAGGGGGAGAGCGACAAGGTTAAATTATAGGATAGTTGACTTTCAGTAGCATGTTTGTGATTTTTTTTTTTTCTTTAATGTTGGTTAGTATTTTTATATGTATGTATATACAGTGTATTACTTCCTTAAGCCAAGTTGATATTTTTACAATGCTTATCCCTTCAGAAGAGCCAGGGGTGATGCTGGAATCGCAGTACAGCTGACCATCAACATACAGTTTGTCCACAGTTAGTGCAGTCCTCTTTTCTTTCTCCTGGCGTTCCTTCGGGATGAGGTACAGCACTATTCGCCTCTCATTGATCTCTCTCAGGAATTGGTCCTTCATCCCAAAAGAAGTTCCTTTGCTCTTAACGGGCACCTTCTGTTGAAAATGCTCGAACTTGGCGATGATGGGACGGGGACTGTTTCCTCCTCAGGCTCAGAGTCGGTGGACACAGTGGAAGGTGACGTTGTTTTTAGTCTCCTCTGTAAGTTTGAGAGATAATGACAAAGATTTTAATCAGGGCCTCTGGATTGTCTGGGCAGCCCTCTGGGATTCCTGAGAATATCAGATTGTCCCACATACTCCTAGACTGTATGTCTAGGACAGATTCTTCTAGATGTTGCTTTTCCTTTTTGAGCTGGTCCACCTCTACTGAAACGGAGGAGACACCAGCTCGGAGCGTGGCATTATCTCTCTGCAGGTCATTGAGTCCGCCGATGTGAGGACTCCAGGCTTACTTTGAGATCTTTCACCTTTGCAGCAAACTGAACAGATCCAGATTTTTATTAATAGATTTGAGCACTGGGACTTCAGTGGTAACAAGATCCTGTGTGTCTGTGGAGGAATCAGCTTTCTGTGGAAGAGTGCACCAGGGAGCTCCCTCCATGACGCACAACTGGTAGTAACTATCAATGAAGTTTTCCAGGTCCTCCACTCTGGCGATATTTTTTCATTTTAAATTAAATTCTCTGAAGTAATTTCAGTGTGATCTGGAGAATCTGAGGATATAATCCAAATAAAGCACTTTGTTTAGCACTTTGTTGATCTGATCTAGACGCACAATGCATAGAAGTTGAGGGTTCCCCCTTTGCTCACCCATGCTCTGTTGGAAACGGCAACAGTGTCCTTTTATACTTCAGTGTCAGCTATATGTCACACTTTTTTTTCCCACCCAGGAATTGAAGCAAAGGTGATTGGGGACATCTTCTACTGTTTATCTGTTTCAGGATCACAGTGCTGTTAACCAGCTGGGGTTGGCTCCAGCACCCCCTGAAGGCAGGGTGAACCCTGGACAGGTCATCAGTCCAGCACAGGGCCAACACTTTGAGACAAACAAAGACGAACAACGACTTACAGTCACGCCTACGGGCAATTTAGAGTCACCAATCAAACAACTAAACATGCATGTTTTTGGACAGTGGGAGAAAACTGGAGTACCCGGAGGAAACCAACACAAGCATGGGGAGAAGATGCAAACCCCGCAGAGACAGGCCACAGGCTCTGGAACTGAACGCGCAATATTCTTGTTGTGGTGCAACAGTGCTAACCACTATGCTTTCTCCATGGCACTTGCTTCTGACATATACATATATATCTCAGTTCTTCAGGAAGACTACAAAGCACTAGGCCCAGTATGATGTTCCAGTTACTCAGTTTTATATACTTCCTGTTACAGTAAATGTTGTGGCTGACGTTGTGTGTTTACATTCAACCTGCCAACCGGAAAGAAGGGAGATATATTAATGACTGGGTTTGTAGAGTTTTATTTTTTACTTGCTGATAATCACAGGTCACAACAGCTGAGATTTAATCAGCAGGTGTCAGTGTTTCACCACCAAATTTGCTTCACTTCAAGTGTGTGTATGTGTACTTGTGTTTCATTCATCTTCTGCTTATCCATTTCTGGGTTCTGGGGGCTACTGGAGCTAATCCCAGCTCACGTTGGGCAAGGGCAGGGTATATCCTAGACATGTCATCAGTCCATTGCACGGCCAACCGGGTGGTCACGTGTTCTACGTGTGTGTAGAATGCAAGTTAGAGACAACAACCACACACAGCCATGCCCATGCACACACTCCTCAAATGTAATGTGATGCTGGCACAGAGCCTACTCCAGTTTGATTTAACTAACAGCTATAATTAATAACCAGTTCAACCAGTACACACAGAAGAGCACACAAGATTACACACCATCTTCTACCACTTATTGTTTTTGTTAAGGGTCACAGGGGGTGCAGGAGCCAATCCCAACTCAGGAGCGTGAGGCCAGGATACACCCTGGAGAGGTTGCCAGTCTATCGCAGGGCCAACACATAGAGACAGACAATGACGAACAAACACTCTCATTCATAACTACGGGCAATTTAGAGTCAGTAGTTAACATAAGCATTTGGACGGTGGAAGGAAACCGGAGTAACTGGAGTAAACCCACACAAGCACAAGGAGACTATTTAAACTCCGCACAGAATCACTCAATCCTCTTGTGGGGCAACAGTGCAAAAACTACTGCACCACCGTGCTACCATATGTCTTTCTGAGGACCAATATTAGCTGTGTATTTTGACTGAGCTCAGTCACTGACTGAGGTCTTTATAGACCTTCCTGTTTAATGAGGAATCATGCACAGTGGTTAGGACTCACCTCACAGCAAGGAGGTTGTGTGTTCAAACCCAAGTGTTTCTGTGTTGGGGTTAAATGTTATATATGTCTACAATGTCAGCCCTCTAATGGGTTGTTGTTCTGTCCAGGGCTCAGTTTAGTAATGCTTCACTTCAAATCTTCACTCATGCTGATGTCACTAAAACTTTATCCTGTACAGTGGTTTCAATGAAATGTCAGTAGACTGAATTTGTAATAAATAATGTTTAATGACCCACATATATTGAAAAGCACAGCTCAATCTCTTCATTTATCTGCCGCATCATGCCTCCATGTCTGTGGAGGAGCAGTCCTCACACAGATTTGTCCAAAAGTCACCGAATTTGTCACTATTTTCTGAAAAAGGTCCAAAATGTTGGAACTCTGGGGGAATGGGTGTTGTTTTTGCAACGTGTCTTTATCTTATTTGCTATTTTACTGCATTTCCATCCATCCACCCATTTTCCTCTGCATATCCAAGACAGGTGTACTGGTAGCTAAGTAAGTAGGGAATTCCTGACATCCCTCTCCATCTTATGTAGTCTTGAGCCACATAAAATCAGATCACATCATGACAGTTAACTAAAGAGTTTCCAAAAAAAAAGAGGGTGTCTCTAAAGCCTTGTTATTGCTGGTTAATAAAGCCACTAGGACAAGTGGCAATGGAAAAGCAGTAGACAAACACATGTAACTCGCTAAGTTACATAGAGAGGTACAATTTACCAAAACAGCTCTTGCTGAGTTCAGATTTTATCATCATAATTGTATTTGTACTGTAATTAACTTAATTTATTATACTTTTAAATTAATTCATGCATCTTCTGCGGGGAGTGTTGTATCCAATCGCAGTGGACATTGGGTGAGGGCAGGGAACATTCTGGATGGGTTGCTAGTCCACTGCAAAGCCTATACTATATTTTTCATTGGTGATTGATTATTTTTTTCATATTGGTGATGAGCTCCAATTGGAGAAGCCCTGGTAAATTTCTTCCAGGGCCACAATGAGAAGGACTGGGCTGCTGTACGTTTACAGAAGTACAGACAGTGTCTGAGGCTCTTGTTCTGAGGTTATTGTTCTTTCAACAGAAACCATTTAAACCAAAGCACCTCGCCTCTGCTGGATTAGGTTTCAGTCCTGAAGCTGAGCTGTAGTATGAGACTAATCCAGTCCTTCTTTCACCGATCGGCACACGCCTGAAAAATTCTTGATCAACCTCATCATCGTGGTGTCTAAAGAATGAGGCCATGAAGCTTAAACATTGCAATTGTGATTATTGAAAGGCTTTCTGCAAAACATTTGACTTGTTCTTTCAGTGATCTCACTAATAATAAGCAGTTTTCAAGCTGTGTTTATGTAATTCAATAAAAAGGGAACTATGGTGTTAGAATGAAAGAATGGCATAAAGAAAAATTATAAACAATCCACAACAGGAGAAACCACCTGATTTGCTTATATAAACTGCAATTAGTTAAAGCTCTGAGGATCATTGAACATTTCTTTCAATTGCTCTCTATGTGTGTGCGTGTGTATTGTGTATTGTAAGTAGAGTATGTCCATTTTGCTCATGATACTTGTGTGTTTGGATGCATGGGATTATTGCTTTTACCTGTATTACTGACTGAGTCTTTCAGCTTGTTCATCATGCAATAGAAAGAGTGACTGAGAAAGCCTCAGTCTCAGTGTCCTAATGATGATGCATCTCTCCTGTACAAATGTCACCACTTCGAACATTTTTTTAGAACTGAAGATTTTGGTTTTGCCTCTGTAACTGTTCCTCAGTTCCTCAATTTACAGACTGATAAAAAACGTTTTACAGCAGTTTGATTATTATGTTAATATTACCTGTCAGACAAGCATCATCATGTTGATTACCCTTCCCCCCCTTTTTTTTTTTACCACATTCTTATCATGAACCTGTTCTCCAGTTTGACAGTGATGTCAGATGGGATCTACACCATCATTTCATTCATTCATTCATCTTCTACCACCTATTCATTTCCAGGTCACGTGGGGTGCTGGAGCCAATCTCAGCTCACATTGGGTGAGGGCAGGATACAACCCAGACAGGTCACCAGTCTAGCACATAGAGACAGACAGAGACGAACAACCACTTACACTTTTTTGGAAATAGGACCCATCGTAACTTTAAAAAGTTAACGTCATGTTTAATGAAACTAATAAATGAGACCTCAAATTCATTAGGAACACGTTTACTCAGCTAATAAATCAAGGGAGAAGCAGGAATATTTTCCTTTATATTTGAGGACAGTTTCATTAGACCCTGGTGACCTGTCCACGGTGAACCCTGCCCTCACCAAAAATGAGTTGAGATTGGCTCCAGCAGCCCCCATGACCCGGAAACAGACAAGCGGTAGAAGATAAATGAATGATAGTGTGTAATCTGGTGTGTTGTTCTGTGTGTATTGGTTCTGCTAATTAAATCAAACTAGAGATGGCTTTGTGCCAGCACGCCATTACAGATTGTGACAGGTTGAGTTTCTCTCTCTCCTCTCCTAGCCTGCTTAATTGTCGGCAGGCTGTGTTCAATTAACCCTCGGCGCCCTGACTGCAGGGCGGCGCTGTTCACCTATATATCCAGGTGGATTACTCTGGCTCTGATGACTCCCTGATCTTCTTCAGAGCCTGGCGTCCCGGCATCGGAGCATTTTTGGCAGTTTGGTGAGACTTGTGTGTACTGATCTCCCTGAGTGGTGGGGCAGGTGGACCTCCTGGTGCTGGTGATCCCTCACTCATCCTTTTGTGTGCTGTGCTTTGGTGATATTTGATTTTTTTTTTTTTTTTTACTTCATGTGTGGTGTGTATTTGCTTTGTTTTGGACCCGTGCCCACTTATTTTTTGGTTTGATGTGTCCTCCCCGGTAAGCCCCCAGCGTCGCTCCTCATGCCTCAAAGTACATGGTGAACTTTAACTACAGTTGCTTGTCTTTTTATAATTGATTGCTATTTAAAAGGAAAGAAAAAGAATACAAAAATAATTATTTAATAAACTTTTGTACGTTTGGAATCAGTCCCTGTCATTGTTTAGCTGAACCTGTGTGATCCCTGCTTGTGTTTGTAGAGGGTTGAGTATAATTTCCTGGGGGTGAAATTCCCCAGGTGGCATTGTGGTATTATTAAACTCCTCCCTCCGGCAGTCCCACTTGCCACACTTGGAGTTGTTGGCAGGATAAAACATCATTACGACAGAGACTGAAGCATTTTTGTTGTGGTATTTTTTTTTTCTTTCTCTTTCTTTGTGTGTGTGTGTGTTTTTTGTGTGTTGAGCTATTGTGAGTTGTATGGGTAGGAGATTTTGTGTGTTTGTGCGAGCAGTAGTGGAGACAGAACAGCACGATTTACTCTAGGGGCTAGATTAGTCTACCGCGTCGGTACACTATTTCTTATTTTTAACGTATGGGAAGGTTGGATGCAGCCCTACCTCCGAAGCTGCAACAGCTCAGGGACCTAGTACAGCAGCTTCAGGCAGATAAGGAGTGATTACTGCAGGAAGGGGCTGGTTCACAGGTAGGCCCTAGTGCAGCTGCCTCAGTGCCTTCTGCTTCAGCTAGTGGTTCTGTGTCAGGTACCAGCACTATGGTACTATAGAACGGCTGGTGGTTGTGCCTAGGGACCATAGGTGTCCCATGTTCAATGGTAGAACAGGCATAGGTATGGCTGAGATAGAGGATGGATAGATGAGGTACAGATTTGTATGCATGCTACCTGTGCCACCTGTCAGCTGCTGACCAGGCCATCTTTGGATGGAGGAGAGGAGAGGGTGGAGATAAGATATCGGTCTAGTGCAGATTGAGGGGATCTAGCTCAGGTTTTTACCATTTTAAGAGAGCTTTATGGATGTACCCAGTCACATGTCATCCTGCACCAGGTCTTTTTTGCCAGGAAGCGGCAGGAAGGGGAGATGTTGCAGGAGTTCTCTTTAGCCCAGATGGCCCTGATGGAACAGGTGGCACAAAGTGTACCTCAGGGTCTGCTTGATGCTGAAATTTGACTTTGTGATCAATTTGTAGAGTATGTCCTTGACGATGCCCTTTGCAGGGTGTTGAAACAACTTGTCCACTGCCAGCCTACCGCTACCTTGTTGGAGTTGGAAGCCATTAGATGGGAAAGGGGCTGGGGAGCACAGCTATTCCTTTGCTTCAGCATATGGTCTACAGTTTGGTGTGTAGGGCAGTTCTCATCTGACCCATCTTGAAAACCATAGCACAGAGTTAGGTGAATTAACGGAATTCTTGCGGCGTCAACAAGAACAGCTGAACCAGCTCACTCAGACGATGGCCTCTTTGCAGATCCAGCCTCATCGCAAGGACCCTTTGATTTGTCTGTGGTGCCATCAGCCAGGACACTTTGCCAGGGACTGTGACAAGATTCAGGTGCCCTTTCGTGCTTTCACTAACTCTGCTTCTGGTCCACCCTCTTCAGTCGCTGGTCCTTCCCACCCATTTCGCTAGTCAGAAAATGAACACCCACTGCGCTGTTAAGCCACAGCTCAGGTGAGGAGTCCAAGGGCTCATAGGAAGGTATTATGCCCAGCTTGATGTCATCTTGCCCAAACACTGATATCTTGATGTGTGGGGTCACTGTTGCCTGCTTGGTGGACGCTGGGTCCATGGTGTAAAAAAGTCACAGAAAGCTTTTTCTTGGAACAGTTTGCAGCCTGGGGAAATGATCGACTCCAGTCCTGTCATTGGTTACGGCTTTGGGCACCGAATGGTCTCACAATTCCATACATTTGCTATCTGGAGCTTGATGTCGAGCTGTGTGGCAAGGTGATCCCCCATTGTGGGATTTTGGTGGTGAAGGATCCACCTGATTCCATATCGTCTGTCTCAGGAATCTTGGCAATGAATGTCATCTGCCGATGCTATCATGAGCTCTTTGGAGCATATGGCCCTTCTCTTTTCGATCTGCCTTATGTTGCGCAAGCTCTTGGACAACTCATCGAGGCCCTGCAGCAGTGTCACCAGGAGTCCACCCGGCATCTGGTTAACCTCACAGGTACCGTTATGGCCAACATCCCGGTGGTCAATGTGGGGACAACTGAAGTTCTCCTCTATTCCTGTACTAGTCTTGGGGTGTTGCACAGTGCCCAGGTTGTCAATCTTCCAATCCGGCAGAGATACAGGTGCATCCCCCCATCACAGTATGAAGAGGTGAAGGTTGACATTGATCAGCTTCTTGAGGCCCAAATTATTAGGGAGAGCAGAAGCCCCTATGCTTCCACCATTGTTTTAGTGAGGATGCGTTTTCCCCTTCCTCACGTTGAGGAGAGTCTTGATGCTTTTACTGGGGCCTGCTGGTTTTCCACCTTAGATTGGGCGAGCAGGTATAATCAGGTCCCTGTTTCAGAGCAGGACAAACCCAAAATGGCCTTTTGCACACCATTTGGTCGTTTTGAGTGGAATCGGAACATTAACATCGTTGTATTCCCCTCCTCAGTCTCCCAGCACTTGCAGCGACTGGAGGGCATTCTTAGCTGCCTCAAAACAGTGGGGCTTAAGGTCAAACTGGATAAATGTGCCTTTTTCCAGGCTAAGGTCATCTACTTGGGACACATCAGAGAGTAATATAAACACTTTTTCGTCAAAAGTTTTTGACTGGTCCTCTCGACCAATGAGATTGTTTTCCCTGGCCATTGATTCCGCCCTAGCGATTAGGCGAGATACCCAGTCAAACATGTATTCATTAATTGTGTTATATCTTTAACAAAACAAAATAACACCAAGAGGTATATTTTAACAAGTTTAATTATACGTTTATAGCATTGTAAATCGTAATTATTGCATTTTTCTCTATAGAATTCAACATAACGTAGAACACAAATACAAAAATTTTAAGTATTATATATGATAGTTAAACATTTTATTTTAGCATTTGTAACAAAACAGTCGTCCCTGACGTTCTTCAGCATGCCATCATGGAACACACATAAAAAGGCTCGGAGCGCATCCTCAATATTGCGCTTTGTGTGAGCTGTGGGGCTAGCTGCCTCCGGCCGAGAAGAGAGGGCAGACTGGACACAGTTGGCTCAGGGGTATGTACTGGTTCTGGAATCCCTATAACAACAACAACAATAATAAGAAGAAGAAGAACAAGAATCGGCTAATTATAATAATAATAGTAATAGTGAAAGGGTCGCGGAGAAAAAGGCAGCACAGGACATAACAGTGGAGCAGCAGGAGAAAAACACAGGACAGCGGTGCTCACCTGGCCCACGTAAGCCATGAAGAGAACATCTGGATCCACAGTATCTGATGAAAGTCGACCTATTTTTATGTAGGTCGCTGTCCAAGTTTTGAAGCATTTCCAAGGCCATGGCAGCTGTCATCTTTCTCTTCCTTCGCTCATTTATTTTAGACATTGTCTGGTCTTCCTTACTCTAAACTTTGATATATAGAATGGTACAAATACAGATCTCTGTATAATCCGAGACCAATCGTGACTTGACAGACAGTGATAGTTGCTGAGCAACTAAAACTGCGACATAAATCGCGGGAAATATGAACTTCAATACCGTGAAATTCTGTGCAGTCAATATGGTTGAGAGGAAGGCCAGAGAGATTCAGATGATTGTAGGTTTTGATGATCAAACAGAGGTGACGTTTGATGATGTTTCGAAATTTGAGAAGGCCCTGGATTGTAAAATTGTAGTGTTTTATAGAAACAAAGGCACACAAGCCCTCTCCAAATTCCTTACCCCTAACCCTAGAAAAGACAAAACTGTGTTTATGTTTTTACACCAGAATCACTATTATGGCATAAAATATGTGCAATCTTTTCTAGGAGCCCGTCACGTGTGTGAGTACTGTTACACGGGGTACGACAGCGTTTGCAGCCACCGCTGTCCAGGGCGGTGCTCTATGTGTCTGGACGGCTCGTGTTGTAAAGTCAGGTTCGAGCCCGTCCTTTGTGTAGATTGTAACAGAACGTGTCGGTCTGTTTACTGTCTGAGTAAACACAAGGAGCCCGTTGAGAGAATAGGGTCTAGGTAGTACGCAAGTCAATGCGAATTGTACAAACAGTGTGAAAAATGTCACAGACTGTGGTACGTTGCTATGAACGGTAAGAGCAAACCTCACAAGTTGAAATGCAGAATATGTGGGGAGGTCACCAGTGACGAGGAGGAGGAGTCAGGGAGCAAGAAGCATCTGTATTACATGCAGCCTTTACAGGCAGAGCAACTCTCATCCCGCGACCTTCCCCTGCAGACGGAGTCACGTAAGCTGTCACCTCGCTACATTGGTCCACTTCCCATCGTTAAAATCATTAATCCCTCTGCAGTCAAGCTCTAGCTCCCGGATTCCCTCCAGATTCACCCCACCTTCCATGTCTCCCTCCTGAAGCCTGTTTCCTCCTGTGACCTAAGCCCTCTGGCCATCCCCCCTCCTTCCCCCCTGACCATTGATAACCATCCGGCCTTATCGGTCTCCAGGATCCTGGATGTGCGGCCTCGGGGCCGCGGTTTCCAGTACCTGGTCGACTGGAAAGGCTATGGACCTGAGGAACGCTCATGGATTTCCCAGAAGCTTGTCTTAGACGACATACTGCTGAAGGATTTTTACGCTGCGCGCCAGCAACAACAAGCAACAAGCCTGGTAGGATGCCAGGAGGCATCCGTTGAGGGGGGGTACTGTGGTGGTTCTGGACTCATGGTTTTATTTTGAAAAAGAAACGCTGTTTTGCTGTCAAAACGACATGGACATTCTCTCTGAGGCTTGTACTGTTTTCAGAAATGGTTACATTCAGGAAACGGGCGTGGATCCTTCCAGCCGGTCGACCATAGCCTCGGCCTGCATGAAAGTATTTCTCACCAATTTTCTCAGGCCCAGAACCTTAGCCTTTCCTCATCCCGACCAGTACAGACATCAGTTTAAATCTCATTCGCACGACAGCATACACTGGTTAGAATGGGTTTCTAACACCCACGGCATCTTTATACAGCACGCTTGGAACACTGGTGAAAAAAAGCTGGGTAACTACTTTGTAGACAGTTACGCAGAAGCAGGAGGCGTTAAGTACGTCTGGGAGTATCTGGGTTGTTTTTATCATGGTTGCCCTGTGTGTTTTCAGCCTCTAGAACGCTCTCCTCTAACGGGGACAACATTTGAGGAGCTCCACTCTTTTACTCTTTTCCACTCTTCTTTTTAAGGCGTCTTCTGAAAAGTTGAGTAACGTTTCTATCATGGCCCTGTACGGGTGAGTGGCGCTGGATTGCGATATCAATCTGTCTCCCTGAATAGCATCGCATTGACTGAAAATTGTATTCACCCTTAGGTGCAGCAAGGTATCGTTCAGATCCAGATATTTGTCACCGTCTCCTGGTATAAAAAACTCTATGGGGTCACCATTTCTAATTGCAGATAAATGCAAGACCTCCATATAGAGTTTTTTCATCGATAGACATCTGGGTCATGGGCGCTGAAAATAAATCCAGCTCAAGGATCAAGGAGGGGAGGGTGATGTAAAAACCCTTGCTATCCGTTCCGTTCATAATGTACGTACGAGGATGAGGAAGAAATTAAGTGTGTACAGGCTCGCGGGATTGGTTTTATAAATTTTTTTTGTCGGCTTTGATCCAGCTGTTGAATTTTTCAGGCCAATTTTTCCATCGCACCAAGGCTTGCTTTTTACCTCCCACCACCATCCTGGCTAAAAATTTCTCCACTTTATAGAGCTTATCCGTAGTCGTCTTTAATTTTTGCAACTCAGCTTCATAAAAAGTACCCTTGATATGTTCACCGTCGTAGTCTTTGAGTTTATACACTGGCAGTAGACACGGTATGCATTCAGACACTGTAAATAGCTCTGTTCATATTTTTTATCAAACTTTCCCCTCAGTTGGGATATTCTCACCGTGTCCCCCTTTTTCAAATTCATCTTGAACCTGGCTTTGTATCTGAGAGGAAAAGAACCGTACAGGTTTTGAAAAACTTGAGAGGTATTTTCCTCGGTCACTTGCTAAGGGGTCATTTTTATACTTTTATGGTAGCTGTTGTTATAACTTTTCACCAAATCCTGTAAAACCTCCAAGTATCTGCGGGAGTTTTTAGTGGTAAAATACCTTCACATTCTAGTTTTCAGTGTACGGTTAAATCTTTCCACCACCGAGGCTTTCAGACCGAGGCACTTTTATTCTTTAAAACTCTCACGTAGGCCTTTTTGGAAAATACATCTATGACCGTCAGGAGATAACGATAACCGTCGGTGTGCTCGGCCAAAGCCTGCATATCGCAGAGATCGGCCTGAAATTGAACCATTGGTCGTGGCACAAACACTCTATTCCTAGGAAAATTTACTCTGACCAGCTTATGCAGAGTATAAGCATCCTGCTCCGATAGAAATTCTTTAACTTTTTCCACATTTACTTTTTTACCCGTTTCATCTTGCAAGGCCCTGCGGAGTCTCTCCGCTCCTCCAAAGCTGCCCAGGGTGAACCGGGTTATAATATGCTTTTTTCATGACACTTTTCTCAGACATGCTAACACCTGCGCCATGATAAATCAGTGAGACTCTACTTTTTTTAAATACAACTTTTGCTTTTTTACAAAGAATCAAAAAATACATTGAAAATATATTGAAAATATTTGATGGTTCAACACATTCAAAATACAGATACAAGATACAGTCGTATTTAAACGTCAAGGCTGTACAGGGCGGTCCTCATCACGGAGGTACCAATGGTAACTCTAATAACACAATGCAGCTTCGTCAGTTCACTCGAGACATGTGTAGACACATTGTTTGGTACACGTCGACATCTACAATCAAAGCATATATCATAAATGATCCACATTGTCATAATTCATCTCTCTGATAATTTCATCAAATGCTTCGGTAATTGACCATTCGTCTGTGAATTGCGAGTCAACCGTGATGAGTAAACCCCACAAGGGTCCTGTTTATCATTCGTTGTGTTTTTCATCACCCCTTGTAAAATTAAGACTAACCGGCTGGTTAGTCTTAATTCCAGTGTGTGAACAGAGTTTTGAGGCTTTAAAAACTAAGTTAGTCTCTGCCCCGGTGACTTTGCACGGCCGTTCATCTTAGAGACTGACGCTAGCCACAGTGGTCTCGGGGCTGTGCTTTCTCAGGAGACAGAGGAAGGCCTACCGAATGCAACAGAGCCAACTATGGCTCCGGGGCCCCATTGGCACAACCCAGAGGTAGCCAGGAGCCCTTGCATCATGCCGAGTGCTGTAGGGCTGATCAACACTCTAATGTCCACTACCTCCCTCGGCCCATAGGCCCTGGAAGTGATGAGGCTGGTGGTCCGTTAGGCCTGTGTCTAATGCTCAGTTTTCTCTTTTCAGGCCTTGGTGCTAAATTGCTGTAATGTCCCTGTTGTCCCAGTAGATCCTGTGAACAATGACTGTCGGGGCGACGATGAAAAAAGTGGGGTTTGGTGCAGGGTTGAGTTTCTCTCTCTCCTCTCCTAGCCTGCTTAATTGTCGGCAGGCTGTGTTCAATTAACCCTCGGCGCCCTGATTGCGGGGCGGCGCTGTTCACCTATATATCCAGGTGGATTACTCTGGCTCTGATGACTCTCCCTGATCTTCTTCAGAGCCTGGTGTCCTGGCATCAGAGTGTTTGTGGCAGTTTGCCGTGACTTGTGTGTACTGATCTCCCTGAGTGGTGGGGCAGGCGGACCTCCTGGTGCTGGTGATCCCTCACTCATCCTTTTGTGTGCTGTGCTTTGGTGATATTTGATTTTTTTTTTTTTTTTTACTTCATGCGTGGTGTGTATTTGCTTTGTTTTGGACCCGTGCCCACTTATTTTTTGGTTTGATGTGTCCTCCCCGGTAAGCCCCCAGCGTTGCTCCTCATGCCTCAAAGTACATGGTGAACTTTAACTACAGTTGCTTGTCTTTTTATAATTGATTGATATTTAAAAGGAAAGAAAAAGAATACAAAAATAATTATTTAATAAACTTTTTTACGTTTGGAATCAGTCTCTGTCATTGTTTAGCTGAACCTGTGTGACCCCTTCTTGTGTTTGTAGAGGGTTGAGTATAATTTCCTGGGGCTGAAATTCCCCAGGTGGCGTTTCGGCATTATTAAACTCCTCCCTCCGGCAGTCCCACTTGCCACACTCGGAGTTGTTGGCAGGATAAAACATTATTACGACAGAGACTGAAGCATTTTTGTTATGGTATTTTTTTTTTTCTTTCTTTCTTTGTGTGTGTTTCTTTTTTTGTGTTTAGTAATTTTCAAGACCAGGCTTAAAACTTTCCTGTATGACAGAGCTGATAGTTAAGAAGTCCTCTACTCTTTAGCTAGGCCTAGGCCTAGGCTGCTGGGGGAAGGACTGAGCTTCTCTCTCTCCCACTCTCAACCCAACCGGTCGAGGCAGATGGCCCCCCCTGAGCCTGGTTCTGCTCGAGGTTTCTGCCTCTTAAAGGAAGTTTTTCCTTGCCACTGTCGCCAAGTGCTTGCTCATCGGGGGATCTTTTGGGTCTCTTTAAATAAATGTATAAATAGTTTGATCTCGACCTGCTCTATATGTAAAGTGCCTTGATGTAACTTTATGATTTGGCGCTATACAAATAAATCTGATTTGATTTGATGCATGTTTGCATGCGCATGTGTATGCACGCGTATGTGGTTGTTCTCTCTAACTTGCATTTTACACATGTGACCGTCGTTCTTTGATCCCATCAAAGAACACACTGCCTGCTAGTCCCTGCTTTTGCGTTGTCATCTTATCATCTTATCATTTTAGCTCTATCGTTTTTTGGTTGAGGGAACTTTTTACTGAGCTTCACGTTGAGCTCCACAGAGTGATCATGGAAACACTAGATTGTGATCAGATCCACTTTGGGTGAAAAGTGGCAGGTATTAGTTACTTCACTGAGAGTCTTCATCATCATACCATACTTGGTAGTTATTGATCAGTGGCTGGAGCTTCGGCTTCAGGTTCACGTCTTTATCTGAGCATCAAGCTTCACATAATTTTGGAGAAGGTGAGGAAAAGGAAGGACAAGTGAGTGTGTTCGTGTGCAAGTGTGTGCCTGCCTGCATAATTCCATTGGGTTAATTGTTGAGCAGAGCACTGCACCAGTTAGTAATTTGGTATGTAGTTAGTCATCTTCGCAGACAATAGCATAGAAACCATGAACCATTAAACTAAGAGCGGCCACACACACACACACACACACACACACATTCAGTGTAATGACACTGCACAAATCACTATACTTGATAAGGGCAGATATTGCTAAAAACTTTTGTCAAGAACCTTAGAGCTCACAATAGGTTCCACTCAACCCTCACTCTACCTGCCAGCCCTCGTGTCTCACAAAGACTGCTCCCCTCACCTGCAGTACTGGCCTGCGCAAGCCAGCATTCAAACCTCTCCTGATCACTCACTCCTTGCCCGATTACTCATCACACTCTCCATACCAGACTCTCCTGCATTCTTTCCAGAATTGATTTCTTCTTGTCAACCATGGCAGTTTCTGACCAAACCACTTCATCATAATCCCAGTAAAAACCTCAGCTTTCTGTCCCCGATCACAAGTCCTGGTTCTGTTTCCCCTGTTATCTGTCTTAAGTGTATGCTTGGATTTGCCACCAAGATTTGCCTTGTCTGAAGTCATTCATTTATCTTCAACTGCTTATTCGTTTCTGGGTCACAGGGGGGGCTGGAGCCAATCCCAGCTCACACTGGGCAAAACATGCAAACACCACACAAAAAGGCGCCAGGCTCAGGAACTTGCAACCTTCTTGTTGTGGGGCAACAGAAATAACCACTATGCCATCGTGTTGCTTCGTATTCATATTCGTATATTCAAACCCACAGAAAAGTGGTTCCAGAGTGGAAAACTCCACTCAGAGAACAAAAAGACAAGAACTAGCATTGCTACCCTTCAAAAAATATGTCTGAAGGAGGATGGGATGCACCAAACTTCATTAATTTCTACTTGGCAAATCAGCTGCAATATATCACTAAATGGATAAATCCAAAAGCAGATGACAACTCCTGGCCCAAACTTGAACAGGTGAACTGTCCCAACATCAGTATCTCTGACCTCCCCTTCATTACCATGACGCTTAAGCATCATAACTGTTTCAAAAACCCCATGAGTACCTCCACCCTTTCTGCTTGGTGGAAAACTCTAGACACCACAAGTTCCCAATTGGAACCCTGCATCTTCTCCCCAATCTGGCACAACCCAGACTTTGTAATTAACAAAGTCTCCCCCTCCATCTTAGCACTTGGGAGCAGAAAGGAATCACCCATCTCCATCACCCAGAGGTTGAGGTATTCCGGCGATTGTCGTTGGACTGCGATTAAAATAACGATTAACATATTGAAAAAAACAACTTGTTGATGCGGGATAAAAAACTGGTTAAAAAACTTGGAAATTACTGCTTCTGGAATAAACATAAATGGCTGCTGCACATACATTAGCAGTCAGAAAACTGTGAAAATCTGCCGGACTTATTTGTTCTCCTCCGAGTTAACCTGTAGCATGAACGCTGTGATATCGAAAATCTGAAATTTCCGAGTTGTAACATAGAATTCTCGGTTCCAAGTTTCCATTAACGCAGCATCCAAGCCGGGGTGTTTTTCATCAAAGGCACAGTTTGAAATTACAGAGAGTAAATTTGTGAAGCCAGAGGAAGTGACAGACAAAGGACTTAGAAGATGTGAATAGACGAGAGGGTCAGAGATGACAATACCAAAAGAATAAAATAGTTTGCTGAAGCACTGTAACTGTTAACAAATAGTTTTTGTATAAATTGTCCTTTACTGAATGAAACGGTTGCTAATCGAATAATTAATCAAATTGATTATCTTGACTGAGTTTCACATTTAATATTTTCATCTTTAATTTTTAAATAGTCTCCTCCCTGGAAAAAATTCAGGCTCAGGAGTTTTTCTTACTTTAAGCCCTGATCACCTCTTCCATGACAGCTTACTTTTAAAACACACTGATTCATTTGAGACTTTTAAAATAAAAAATGGCAACTTTTTCCAATATCTATTGTCATGTCCAAGAAATCATGTTTCTATTTTGCCCTTTCACTTCATGTTTTTAATTTTGAAATCCAACTCTCCTCTTGTTTCAGGTAACTTGGCCCTTTCCCCGTGTGTTTCCTACTGGTCTGATTGTTTCCACCTGTTTCCCATTACCTTGTGTGCTTATATATACTCTGTGTTTCCCTTTGTCCTGTTCCAGTTCGGCTTGTCTTGTGAAGTCAGAGAACCTACTCCAGTTCCATGCTATGTTTCATGTCAAGTCATTTTGTGTACTCATTTGATACTTTGTATAGTTCTTGCAATAGTTTTGCCTTATGTTATTTTGATATTTTGTCTTTGTTGTTGAAGTTTTTCCTTGAAAGAGTGTTTTTTGTTTTAGTGGTTCCTCCCAGTAAGTGATTCTTCGTTATTTCAGTAGTTAGATATTTTCCTCTATAAGAGTGATTTTCCTTTGGTACTTTATCATTAAAAGGTTATTTATCTTGAGCTGAGTTCAAAAAACTGAAATTTACAGCTTATCCATTTCAAAGTGTGTCACAGATAACACGCAACTCAATACAAGATGCATAGAATGGGTTTCTCTCACACTAATATATGTATGCAATGCACCCAGAACACATCAGACTCTCTGGCTCTGTTCTCCTGTACAGCACTTCTGGACAAGTGTAACAGAAACTCTCCTCCATTTTTGGACTGCAGGATCCCACTAACCTCTAACTTCTACCTCATTGGTGACCTGACAACAAATTCAAATCTCTTCTTGCAGCTCTAGCCATCGCCAAGAAAACAATCCTAGTGATAAAATAAATAATGTCTTAACATATCCCACTTTTGAACCTCCTTGCAGAATATATGACTGATTCTTGAGAGTTGGGATGAAACATGTTCCACATAGGTAAGTCTTATTTCTATTAAAAATAAAGAAGTTAATAATGATTGGCATATGCATAAAATCAGATCTAAAGGAATTGTGAATATGCTTTAGCATAGATCATTACTTTTTTGGGGGATATTTGTTTAAATGTATGACCAGTGATTAGATGCTCCATGTTATTTCCCTTGTCATCAGCAAGGGGTCACAATATTCACCATCCCCAAAAAACTTTGAAAAGCTCTACAATTGTGAAAATATTGATATCAAATTAAAGATAAGGGTTATAAATGTAAAAATATAAAGATTCTATTCCATAGAAATCTGCCTATTAAAGTTGTGTCCTCTGTTTCCGTCATCCATCAGACTTTTCATAAACCTCATTAAATCAGGCAATAGCACGGTCAGTTATATCCTCGAGGACCCCTTTTCATTCTCCTGGCTGTGGTGAACGTAGTAGTACCACACATGGTTTAGTAGGTTTGAAACCTTTTGATGTTTTTCTATGGTCACAGCTGGAGTCCGTCAACACTGTACATCTCTCTGTTATGATACCTTTTTTAAGCCATAGTGGAATCAATTAAAGCATTTTATGGAGATTATGAAGTCAGCTAGCAAATGCCAAAAACAGCTAGCTCGCTGCAGTGATTTTTTTTCTGCAGAGGGAAAAACATGCCATTTCACCAACTCCATTAGCATCAACTCCATCAGGTTTTATGTCCAACGGAGTTAAAAAATCCACCAATAACTGCTTAATGTGCTAATATTATACTATTTGAACATAGTAAAGGAAGAGAATGTTACTTTAGGGTTTTATCTGCACATTAATGTACACATACAGCATGCAATTACATTATTTTATGATTTGTAGAGCATAGTCAGGCTGTAGTCTGCTTATTGAAAGATTTTCTTTTATCTGCTTATTACTGAATAACTTTCCAGCACGTGTTATATTTAGCACTTGTCTACATGACTGATTGATTAATATAAAATCTAATCTACCGTGTGTACGTTCAACTGTTGACAATATACACACTGGGTTTTTATAGCACGTGGAAGAAGTTCAGAGTTCCTTTTTCAAATCCAGTTGAATTGGACCATCAGACCAAAAGTGCACCTGTGGTAATTTTGTCTTGATATAGTCTTGATATTTTTTATCTTGATATATTACAGTTTTTTGCAATTGTTAAAACACTAAAGGCAATTCTCTGAACCAAATGACCATTTCTCGAAACACACAGTGTTTAGCAAAATTTGTACACAGTGAACACACCTGGCTTCATTCATTAAACATTACGACTCAAAATTGAAGACACTTGTTGCAAATGATGCTACCACACCTATGAAAGCCAGTTCAGAGTGCACAGTTTGCTGAAGATTCCAAAAGAACACAATGGACAGAGGCAGAGTCAGAGGTGGGAGAGGAGCAGGCCAAGACAAGATGCGAGCAACAGTCATTGACCATGTCATTGTCCACGGCATGACAATGGCTGAAGCAGGACTAAGAGTCCATCCAAACTTGAGTAGGTTCTTAGTGGCCACCATTATCCAGGCAGTCAGAGAATACAACAGGTATTGTGCTGCATTGCTGTGTCGGTCGCTACAGTAGATTTTTACAGTATAGATGAGTACAATTGGTTTAATCTTAGTTGCTATACTGTAAAACTTGTCCATTGATGATTCTACTAAGTGTATGTATTTTACAGTACAGTAAATACAAGTCAGTACTGTAATGCATGTTTGTTTCTCTAGAGTTGAAAGAATGCCACATGGAGGTGGGAGGGTTGTCATATTTGCACCAGCACAAGAAACCCTCATTGTGGATATGGTACAGGAGAACACCATCAGACTTGTCAGCTTGGCCAAAGGGTGCGCATTAAGCAGGCCTATAGAGTACCCTTTGAGTGAAACTGATCGAATCAAAGACCTGCGTTACAAGCAAGTAAGTATACATCCATGTTCACAGTACAGTGGGTGCACATATTGTGTTGCTCAGTGGCCTGCAGTACAACAATACTGTGCTACTATATTTACTGTTGTTCTGAACACTGTCACATTTTCACAGAGGATATTCCAGTTGGACTCGATGGCCAGACCTCATGAGTACATCTTCCTGGATGAGGCTGGGTTCAACCTTATGAAACGAAAGCAAAGAGGGTGTAACATCATTGGCCAAAGAGGTATTGTTGATGTTCCTGGACAACGTGGGGGTAAAGTGCTGCCATGAGTTCAGACGGGCTTGTCCATCAGCATGCTGTCCTTGGCTCATACAACTCCCAACGTCTGCTCACCTTCCTGGCAGAGCTATGAGACATCCTCCTGGGGTACCAATGTTACCCCGACCCCCTCTCTTCATGCCTCTCTTGCTTGCTCTCTCTCTCTCTCTCCCTCTCTCACCCACTCTCACCCCAACCAGTCGAGGCAGATGGCCGCCCCCCCTGAGCCTGGTTTTGCTCGAGGTTTCTGCCTCTTAAAGGAAGTTTTTCCTTGCCACTGTCACCAAGTGCTTGCTCATGGGGGGATCTGTTGGGTCTCTTTAAATAAATTTATAAAGACTTTGGTCTAGACCTGCTCTATATGTAAAGTGCCTTGATGTAACTTTGTTATGATTTGTCGCTGTATAAATAAATCTGATTTGATTTCATTTTTGCATTCGTTCGCACAGATATGCATGTTAGCTCATGATCATAATAACATTAGAATTCTGTAATTAAAACTAATAGGTATTAATTCTTCACTGCTCATCTGGTGGTTAGTATTATCAAAGAACCAAAAACCATCTCAGCGTAGCTTTCCATCTCCTCTCTCAGGCTTTTCTCTCCAGTTCAAATGACAAAGGGTCAGTTAGCCAGTCAAAGGAGTGAATCTTAACATCTCCATAGATGGGATGGATCTTTAAAGTTTGGGTTGCAGTCGCAGGCTGTTGTGTGATTAGTGATTAACACATTTCATGAAAGCTAACAGTAGATTACAGTTTGAGAAATAAAACAACTGCGTCAAAATAGTGAAATAAATTATATCTTTATTTTTCAATACTTTGACTGATTAATTGGCATCTGTCAGGTCTAGTCAGGCAGTAGCACAAATGTTAACATATGACATTTGCACCCCAGGTGGGAAATTAACTTGTCCCTAAACATCAGTCAGTAGTAATCCCTGCACACAAAAGCAACATTAATCTGAATAAAACTCAGGACACTCTATGATATAACTGGGGACAGTAGCAGAGGAATCTTCTACCACTTTTGAAAGTTATGTTTTATATGAGTATGAACACCGTCAAACCATGAAATTCGATCACATCAGTTTCTGTGCAGTCATGCCCCATGCATTCACAGAGTCAACATTTGTTTATTAAAAACCTGTCAGACATCACAGTGGCATTGTGGTTGGTGCTGTGGCATTCCAGGAAGAAGCCTGCGTGTTCTTGGGCCTTTTCTGTGTGGAGTTTCCATGTTCTCCCTATGCTTGTGTGGGTTTCCTCTCAAGCATGAAGAATGAATGAATAAGTAAACCTCTGGATTTTAAACATGTGACTCATTCAAAGAAATTAGTTAACACATATATCTCAAATTAGGGGAAATATTTGGTTATAATTAAAATATACCCAGAAGCAATAACAATAATGAATGGTATTGGCAATCGCAGAGATAGTATTGCTGGTGTTTTTCCTGGACTGGGATCATTTGATCCAACAGGCAAATGTTAATTTAAAGCTGAAACAAGTTGAGACTGTGGGAGAGAAACCACTTGACCTGACTCATTAGTCAGTGTGTTTTGAGGTGAGCCAAGCTGTTGGTTTCTGCGGGAACATGGAGGTAAGGGCGTTCCCTGAATCAGATGAGCAGATTGAGTTTCAGCCAGCCAGCCTCTTTAATGACCCCTTTCCCTGGTCGACACTCAGCCCACCAGCAACAACAGAGCCTGTGATTCTGAGCAGCCCTCCTTTCACATTCCTTCTAGACTCCGGGGCCTGCATTGAAAGAGCCTCCAATCTGTTAGACATCTGCAGCCGGTCTTACCTTGTCATTAGAGATCGACCACTCACTTGTCCGCCACGGACACAGCTCACACCCAACATTCTCTCAATCCTGGCTAGCTCTCAGGAGACCCAGGGCAGTGCTGGGACCCCATGATGAGAGACCCCCAGGTTGTTAGAAACCCCACCATCGTTACCTGTATGGGGTGTATCGGGATGGCAGAGATTATGGGGTTTGAGAAGTAAACATCTCCAGGGAGCCATCAGAGTCCTTTTGTTCAGAGAGAGGGAATTGGAGGAGGATGTCAGACTGGTTTAATTGGTAACTGAACTAAAGACTGAAGTGGCTGTAGGACAGCAGAGATGAAACCTTACAAATTCCTGGTTTGCTTGGCTCATCCTGAACCAAAAATTTGAAAATAAAAGTACAGAATTCAATGGAAAAGAAGCCAATACGTTGAAGAGAAATAGATTTCAGATGGTAGATAGATATAGAGTTAAAACTTTATTGTCATTTAAATATATGCAACAGCGTACAAATGACAAAAGTCGTTGCCCTAGCTCAGATGAGTGGAGATGAGGCTGGCATAAAATCTAAAAGATATATACAAGAGAAATAAAAAATATAGACAAAGTAAAAAGCTAAAATAAAAAACTGCAATAAAATTTTTTTGTTTGTTTATTTGTTTGTTTGTTTTTTCTTTTTTTCTTAAGCGTTATTGCACTTGGCAATTGTGGCATATTGCACAAACACAGAAACCCGAAGTCTAAGACTGGAGACCAGTGAGGGAGGCAGTCCAGTGATATGTGTGATCAAGAGCCAGCAGGAAAATTTTGAGGAAAGAACCTGCTGCAGAATTTGGCTCAGCATTTGATGCTACGGCCCCTCCTACCAGAGCTCAGCAGGCTTGATAGATCATGATGCAGGTGGGTGGGGTCCCTGGAGATCCTTCGCGCCTTGGATCCTGGGTCAAGAGGATGAAGAGGAGTGCACACAGCACACAGCACACAGTTTTGAGGAGAGACAGTGCTGAGGGAGATGACAGAAGTTGTTCCCCCCTCGCACTTTTCCAGGTCTGTTGGTGAGGAAAATCAGCAGCCATTTGCACAGGGGGGTGCTGAAACCAAGGGGGAACAGTTTGCTAACCAGCTGCTGGGGGATGATGGTATTAAAAGCTGAAGTGAAGTCTATGAACAGCATACGCACATGCATGTTTTTTGCCTCCAGATGTGACAAGCTCAGGTGGACAACAGAGGCCCATGGAATCCTCTGTCAAGCAATTGGGTCGGTACGAAAACTGGCAGGGTCAAATGCAAGGGGAAACCGGGAGGTGATGTAGTCTTTCACCTGCCTCTCAAAGGACTTTGTGATAATAGAGGTTAGTATTACAGGGCTATTTTTTCAGCACTGGGATGGTGGTCACAGACTTAAGACATGATGAGATGACAGCCTGTTCCAACAAGGTGTTAAAAACATCCATGAGGACCTGAGCTAGCTGGTCAGACACTTTTTTAGCACCTGTCCAGGAATGTGGTGAGAGCCTGCTGCCTTTTGGGTGGTGACCCTTCTGAGAGTCTGCATCAAGTCTATATCAAGTCACCCTGCTCATCACGGTTGGGGTGGGACTTCCTCAAATCAGTGTTGTTCAGAGCCTCTAACCATCCAAAGTGCTCATTCAGTTAGTTGAGGATGGGTTAGGTTCACAGGAGGTTGGAGTTGCTTTACAGTCTCTGGACTCCTTGCCAGATCTGTCTGATATTTGTGGTGTCATGGAAGAAGCCCTGGATTTTGTGGGCGTGGGCCCATTTCATTTTTGAAAGACTCTTGTTCGGCGACTTTTATTTTAGCAACCTGTCAAAAATTGTGTGAACATTGGGGATAGTACCTCTGGAATGGCAAGGTGGTGGTTCACACCAGGGGTGTGTTGGAACGACAAGGGAATCACATTCCTCAGCTCTCCCTGGAAATCCATGCCACAGTGCTGGAGAGGAGAGCCCACCCGTTAGTTGAACCTCATATTCAAGAGGTACAACACCCAACCAGTCTACATGTGCTTTGTGGCTTTGGAAAAGGCTTTTGACCATGTTACTTGAGGTATCCTTCGGGAGTTGCTCCGGGAGTATGAGTGGATGGCTCCACTTCACTGCTGCTCCACTGCTCAATCCCTTTACACTCAGAGTTAGGGTCTGGTTCCTGGTTAAAAGTGGACTCTGTTAAGGTTCACCCGTTGTCACTCGTTCTGTTTCTCAGCAGGCATCACGATGAGAATAGTGGTTAGAGCTGCTTCATCACAGCATGAAAGTTGTGGGCTCAATTCCTGTACCTGGGGCTTTACTGTGTGTAATTTTCATTTTCTCCCAATGCAGTGGGCTTTCTCTGGGTACTTCGGTTTCCTCACACGATGCAAAGACATGCAAATCTAGGTTTATTGGTGATTCTAAATTACCCGTAGGCATGAGTGTGAATGGTTATTTGCCATTGTATAGATCTATTTGTTGGCACCGTGGATAGACTGGCGACCTGTTCAAGGTGTACCCTGCCCTAACCCGGAAAGTTGGCTGGGATTGGCTCCAGCAGCCCCCATGACCGGAAGAAGGGATTAGTGGGGGAAAATGACAGAGAGAAAATGAGAAAGTGGTGGAGGGGGTCAGGTTTCGGATCATGTCATTCCAGTTTACAGATTACATGGTTCTATACTTTCCAAAAAGGGTGGAGTATCCACTTCAGGTTGGGAGGAGTTGCTGCCCCAAGTAGGGGAGTTCAAGTATCTCATCATCGTCATGGTAACGATTGAGGATAAAATAAACAGGAGCTTTGGCTAGTGACTGAAAAATGAACAACTCACCCTGACTGGAAGTGTCCGGTTCTGACGCTGAGACTGTAAACGAAGACAGAGAAAGTGTGGAGGTCTCCGAGCTAGGCTTATGCTAAATCTACACCAGCCAGCACTACTTAGCATCTTCCTTCCTTGAACCCTCACAGACAGTAGGCTTATGGACTGCAACTTCACATTTTTTCCAGAAACATGGAGAATTAATAACGTTTCAAACAATGCGGTGGAACTGGAAGGGTGCAAAGTTTTCAGGGCTGAAAGAGTTGCCACAGCAACAGGTAAGAGTAGGGACGGTGGTTTATGCATCTATGTGAACGAATCAAGGTGTACCAACTCTACCATTGCTGACACTTATTGCTCTACTTATCCAGAATATCTTATTAAGAGCAGACCTTTTTATGTGCCACGAGAGTTTTCATGCATCATTGCTGCTGCAGTCTATGTACAACTGGATGCAAATGCTAAAGTAGCCATGAAAGGCCTCAGTGCTGCTATCAACAAGCTGCAGTCACTGCATCCACATGGGGCCTTTATTGTTGCTGGAGAATTTAAATCTTTCAACCTGTGAACTGTATTTCCACAGTTCTATCAGAATGCTTCATGCATTACAAGAGGACAAGGAACCTTCGACCATGTTTACAGAAATGTGGCTGATGCGTACAAATCCACTCCCCTCCCCCACAAAGGGGAGTGAAACCCACAAAGAGGACTATCAAAATCTGATCAGAGGGTGCTGACTTTGCTCTTCAGCACCACTTCCAGCAGACAGACTGGAGTGTATTTGCTGCCCATGCCACAATGGAGGCTCAGATCAATACTGACTCGTATACCAACTCTTTCCTGATCACAATCATCAATAAGTGTGCGGGCAGAGTGACAACACAAAAACAGATAAAAACTTTCCCCAACCAGAAACTCTAGACGAACAGTGAGGTTCGCCTCCTGCTGAAAGCCAGAGATGCAGCCTTCAGGTCTGGAGGCCAGGAGGTTTACAGCTCAGCCAGGGCCAACCTGAGGAAGGGAATTGCTCAAGCTAAATACAGATACAAATACTGGATTGACAAGCACGTCAACCCCTCAGACTCCTGGTGCATGTAGCAAGGTATACAGACTATCACTAGCCACCATCGTGCCTATGCCAAAGCACTCCACTGCTACAGCCCAGCTGCACTCACACCCATCATTGCAAAGTGCTTTGAGAGACTGGTTCTTATGCATCTGAAATCCTTTCTGCTCCTACCCTAGACCCCCATCAGTTCGCCTACCACCCCAACAGATCAACAAAGGATGCCATCTGCACGGTACTCCACTCCTGACCCACCTGGACAGCCCCAACTCTTATGTCAGAAGCTGTTTGTTGACTTCAGCTCAGCATTCAACACCGTGATCCTCTGCAAGCTGATCTTCAAACATAGCCACCTTGGTATTAGCATGTATCTCTGCAACTGGACTCTGGACTTTCTGACTAACAGACACCAATGTGTGAAGTTAGAGAACCTCATCTCCTTTACCATCACCCTGAGCACGTGCATGCCACAAGGCTGAGTCCTGACTGTGTTAGTGCACATTGTTCTGAGTCAAGTTTGCAGATGACATCATGGTGGTAGGCCCTAATCAGAAGAGATGACGAGACAGCCTCTAGGGACAAGGTCCAGCACCTGGCTGCTTGGTGTGCCAACAATAACCTGGCCCTTAATAGCCAGATGACCAAGAAGATGATCGTGGACTTCAGGCATGCCAGGAACAAAGAATACGTCCCCATCTGCATCAACCCCTTGGCATCCACATCTCAGGTGATCTTACCTGGTCTCTCAGCTCCTCCACCCTCATCCAAAAGGCACAGCAGTGCCTTTGCTTCCTCCTGAGCCTGAAGAAAGCTCACCTGTGTCCCAGGATACTGGTGGACCTTTACAGCTGTACCACTGAGAGCATACTCATCAGCTGTATCTCAGTGTGGTATGGCAATTGCTCTGCAGCAGATCGCAAGGCACTCCAGCGGGTGGTGAAAACTGCCCAGTGGATCACAGTCACCCAACTGCCCGTCATAGAGACCATCTACAATAATCGTTGCTTCTGTGTGTGCCTCTCTCTCCCCCTCTTTCTCCCTCCCCCCCCCCCCTCTACCCAATCGGTCGAGGCAGATGGCCTCCCCTGAGCCTGGTTCTGCCTGAGGTTTCTGCCTCTTAAAGGAAGTTTTTCTTTGCCACTGTCACCAAATGCTTGCTCATCGGGGGATCTGTTGGGTCTCTTTAAATAATTTTATAAACAGTTTGGTCTAGACCTGCTCTATATGTAAAGTGTCTTGATGTAACTTTGGTATGATTAGGTGCTATATAAACAAAAATGATTTGATTTGGGCAGGGCAAAAAGCATCATTCAGGATGCATCACACCTTTTCTTCACCCTTTCTATACTGTACATACAGCCCCTACATATATACTCTGCCAACTCCACTCTGTCAACCTCAACTCCATGTATAAAATAATCCATCTAAACATATATATATATATATATACACATACACTAATCTGTATTAATACACTGCTCACTGTCAACAATATTGTACATATTGTAAGCTATAACATATTTATGTTGTAGGAATCACTTATACCTGCGCTTCCCTGTAAATAATACGTGCACAATGACAATAAAGTTGAATCTAATCTAATCTCTCAATGCCTTGGGTTTCTCCAAGAGGAGCTGGTGGAAATAGCTCAGGAGAGGAGTGTCTGGGTTTCCGTCTTGAGACTGCTGTCAAGATGACCCGGATAAGTATTTGAAGATGAGATGAGACAACATTAATCCTTTGGGGTAGGGCTTTCTCAAACCCAGAACCTTCTAAATGTAAGGCAGTGGTACTGACCACTAACCCACCATTTCCACCATGCTGCCAATGAAGCTTCTTGGTTTCAAGTTAAAAAAAAAAGTTAACCTTGCCATTGGTAGAAATTCAAGCAGTTGTCATTACTTCCCCCAACAGGAGTATTTGTACATCAATGTATTAAAAAAAAATTATATTTGACTCTTTACTTCCTCAACTATTTATCACATTTTAGTCCAGATCAAATCCCATTACTGCTGGTCTACCTCTAAACCAAAAGCAAATAACTGCACAAACATTCTCAGAAGTGTTTCTTGTGGCACAACATCTACTGAGACATTTATCTAATAATTAATTTAATGGGTAAACTAACATGCATCTTTTGGAATGTTGAAGAGGTAAATTCACCAATTAAAAGAAAAAAAAATCTAAAACATAAGTGCAGATATTGCTTTTATCTAAGAGAGTCACATCTGAAACTCTAAAGGGGCTGGGTGGGCCATGATTTTTGCTCTTCCGATTCCTAAAAATCTAGATTAGTGGAATCACTAATTGATAAATATTTTTAGCCCTTCAAAAAATGGCCTGAGCTGCTCTTTCATCCCTTCACTATGTACCCATCTTTGACTCGGCTCCTCTGTTTGGACACCTTCACCTACCTGGACTCCCATCTCTCCAGAGATCTACACAGAAACCCTCTGGACTCTCATATTTGTGAGTGAGGTGACAGGAAAAGCACAGTATCCTACGCTCCAACAGTTCCTACCAGCACCACCTCCTCCCCTTCTCCTGTCCATCCTTCCACATCTTCTCTGTCTTTCACCCCCCCCCCCATATTCACTGAGGTGTAGCACTGCCCTCCCTGCCACACAAAGGTCAATCCACTCAAAGATCAACAAACCAGCTTCCAGGGAGGGCTGGTGTTGGTCACATACAGTACACGCACTGAAATAATAAAATATTTAGCTGCAAGACTATACCTGCATCAATCTCAGATAATGTTGACACATGCTGTGATGCTAAACTATAAGGACCAATGCGTCAGGCAGGGACTCAAGGCTGGACTCAGACTCAGAGATCTTGTAAATCACAGACTTTATTGGTAACACCAGTGACCTCAAAACAGAGTGACAAAAAAAATGGCTATGAAATTACTAGTCCTTTCCTGACTCACGGGGGAAGGCTATATATTCTGAAGTCACAAGAGGAAACAAAAAATAAAACAAAACAAAACACTCCAGGAGGAGGAAAAAGGGTATAATCAAAAGCAAAAGGACTAACACAAAATGCTCTGTGAGGAGGAAATCCTGACCTAATAAAACATAAAGGAAAACAAACAACTCACGCCACAAAGTGGAGGATCTGAGGTAATCTATGAAACTTCAAAATCAAAATCACTCATAAAGAGGAAAACTATTGGCTATGAACTTTAGCTGAAAAAGGATATAAACTGAGGTACATAAATTGCAAACAAAAAATGTACTCCTCTTGAGGTACAACAGCTTACTTGATATTTCTCTGTGGCTGTGGGCATGGATAAGGGGCTCAGGTGCTGGTCATCGCACAAGACACAGACTGTTTAACCACATGGAGAGAAATGGTGAATAGGTGGAGACAATCGGTAATTAGGGTAGATGCACAGGTGACACATGACAAAAGGCAAGTGCTCTGAAACGAGAGGAGAGTTAGAACTTTCAAAATAAAACAGGAAATGAGGGGACAAAACAAAACCAGAACAAGACAACCTCACCACAGTGTGACAAAATGCAGACAAAAAAGAAAAAGAAATTGCTTTAAATATAATTCAGTTGAAAGACTGTAGATTGTTCTTGTTGGCTGGGTACTAAATATGAACATGGTAACTGTGGTGAGGCTAATTAAACACATTAGATCACAACCCCTTAAGACTCAATTGAATGACTGATGCGCCACAATATTCACCTCGCAGATGGAGCTTCAGAAATTATATGCTCCGAGACCCAGAGTTTACTTCTTGTATGACCACCAATATGTCAATCAGCAGAGTGAAGGCCATACAAGAGGGTGGGGATTGGGCTGGAAAAGGAAATATTCAACAACATTTATTGTGCATAAGGTCTAGAATTTATGTATGTATGTGTATGTGTGTTTACGCCACTGTAATACAAGGAAACCCATCAATGAAGATTTGTTTTTATTTTTAAGGAAAAAAATGGTGGATCTTTATGATAATTCACTTTGACACATGAAATTTTGCTCAAAACCTAAACCAGGCAGAGGAACATATTCAAACACAATACATATGAATTTAATACGTGTAAAAAAAAGTTTATTAAATATTTTCACAAGTAAGGACTCTAAACAGTACACATGGACCACATGTACCAATTTTAGTATTTGATCTGACAAATGTCCTTTTGCATGTGAACACTTCAAATACAAAAGTCCTTACAAGGCTGTGGTGCCAGTGGAGCCAATGCTTTACATGTGTGATGTCAAAAAACCAGATTAATCACAAGAAAAATACTGTTCAGCCCATAACACATTGTTAGTTTTTTTCATTTGATTGTGTCTCATTTTTGTGGAAAAAAAAAATGCTCCATCAGTTTTGCCAGGTTCTAACTTTGTGGACAGAAACACTCTGTCCTTAATTAATAAACTTGTCAAATGATTGAATGCACTTTAAAAACAATTTGCACATTCAAACCAGTTATCTTGTAGTGTGAAGCAACAATGGCAGTGACATCTCATAACAAGATTCAGTTCTTTTCATCGTATCAAATCATGACATCATCTAACTAATCAGTGGCAGCTTTAACATTTTAACGATTCACTGAATTTATCTGTTGCTTTAAAGTAACATGTAATCTATTACTTCCTAGTACCAGCTCCCTTTGCTCTCATGGATCAGATTCTTCATGATCCTAAGTTACCAGAGGGGCAATGTTCCTTTTACTGTGCAAAGATCTCTGAAGGCAGTTTAATGACTGTTCACCTAAGAGTGTGTTAAGGCCTTTTATATGCTACTCATGCTGTCTATTATAATCAGTACCTCAGGGCCAAGTACAACATCTAAAACGTTTGGCCTGAGATGCTTCTTTGTGTTCCTAGAAGACAAAGCCTAGGGTTTGTTTTCCCCTCTGAGAGGATACCAACCAATAGAAAAGTTGCCTATGGTCCTTGCCTGGGCACCCAGGTAAAGTTCCACCTGCCTTCTGCATCCTTTCTGATGAAGGCTTGTCCCTGAGGGAAACTGTGGGTCTTGACGCTGCTGGACTGGCTGAGAAACATACTGAAAGCTAAATCTGCCTGGCTGCGTGGTGTCTGAGGTGTGGAAGGAGGCTGGGATCCTGCTGACAGATTTGATGGGTTGCAGCCTTGTCTGGATATCCTGGGTTGTTTTGAGACTGGAGTTGAATCTCTAGGTGAACTGAACTGGAATGTGCCCTGTGAAGGTTTCTGGCTCTTTGTCAGTGGAGACCAGTGCGCCAGATGCTCTTTTGGGTTTCCCTCCAGAGTTTGTGCCTGGCTTGATGCAATAAAGGAACAGACTTCTGCTCTGTCTGGTGACTGGATAAAGGTTAATTCTTCTATTATTGGTGGAGACTGGTTGGCAGTTATTGTGTTGTAGCTCCTGGTCACTGTTTCGGGAGCATCACACAGTCCCCTCAGTGCAGTGGCAGTAAAGTCCAAGCTTTGACTTGGAGAGGTTGTGCACTTCTGAGCTGACTTGGCAGGACCACCACAGTTTGTTTCATGGCATCGGGCAGTGCTGTACTTAACCTCAGGTTGGCTTGTGGAGCCGTGGCAGTAGCTGTTTGCAGAAGGGGGAAGATAAGTGGAAACTGAAGGGCTGAATGAGTTGAGAGTGTATCCAGAGGACAATGAGGAAGTGACTGCAGAATCATAAACTAAACTTCTGAGGCTGTACCCAGGAAAGGACAAAGAGTCACTGGATGTGTCAATGGTGTCTCTGTCTTTCAGTCCTAGTGTTTGCAGAACCCAGAGGTCCAGGTTTGGTTCAGAGGAGGCAGATATCTCATCAGAGTACTCAGAGCAGAACTCAGCAGTGAGGTTCCTGCAGACTCTCTTGCTGATTGACTGTGAGGTCATGAGCTGATGACCACAGTTTGGGAAAGTTCCTTCATCAACATACATCAGACTTCTCTTCAGCTTTCTCGTTCCATCAGCAGATAATTTCTAGGCAGAGGGCAAAAATAGAGCGAGGTCAGGATCTTCACATGTGAAGGTTTTATAATTAATTCCCATGCTCTTTTAATTTTTTATAAGAGCAGCAGTAGGTTTCTCATTACCTTTTCCACCACAGTTATTGACCAGTTTCCAAGTGAGGTTCTTATTTCAAAAACTAGAAAAATTAAGAGTCCTCACAGCCTTTATCAGCTCACAGAACAAAATTTGAGCCACGGTCGTCAAAGGTAGCACTCAGAAAACAGTTTTAACTTGCAGCTCTGTCTATTCATATTTCTGAATGTTGTTAAGTAGAGTACTGACTGGATGTTTGCCCTGGGTTACATAATACAGAGACACAAATTGGCTTTAACAGCTGTACCTGCCAGTTAAAGCCACTGTCCTGGGGAAATTGAGTGTTTTCTCAGACTGTACTGCTGCTGCAGGACAGGGTGTTAGAAAACTTCCCTCAGCTGAATGCTTTTAAAACAGAAGTGCTGGTTATTGGATGCGCGCAGATGGCGAAAAAAATTCTGCTATCTGATGGGCCTTTGGTAAATTGCATCAAGCCCGCTTCAAAAAACCTCTGGTTTTATCACACAGACCAAATTTAGATGGAATCTTTTTCAGGTTTAAAAGACACTGAGATAATTTGACATTTTTTTATTTCATTACAGCTGGATTATTGAAACAGCCTTTTCACCTGTCTTAGCCAAAAGTCATCTATATTCTTAACGTCTGATTTAATGTTATTTTTTTGAAGCAAAACTATACTGACCAGGCATAACAATATGACCATTTACAGGTGAAGTGAATAACACCGATTATGTCTTCATCACGTCTCCTGTTAGTGGGTGGGATATATTAGGCAGCAAGTAAACATTTTCTCCTCAAATTTGATGGGCAAGCATCAGGATTTGAGCGAGTTTGACAGGGGCCAAATTGTAATGACTAAAAGAGCATGTCAGACCACTTCCACAACTGCAGCTCTTGCAGGGTGCTCCTGTAGTGGTCAGTACCTATCAAAAGTGGTCCAAGGAAGAGACAGTTAGTCAAATTGCTGAAGAAGTTAATGCCGGTGGTAACAGAAAGTACTTTGGCACATACCATCTACCTAAGCATTGTTGCAAACCATGTACACCCAGAATAATATTAGGCAGCTGGCAATAATCTTATTAATCTTGATTGGTGTACGGCCAAATGTTTATAGCACAAAAGTGAAGAGGTGGATTTATACTTGATGTTAAATGTGAAATAAACAGGGCAAGTGGAAATAAATGTTTCTTAATTTTAGGAAATTACTTTTTGCAGGTTGGTATGCATGCACGGAGCACCGAACAATATAAACTACTACTCTTAGGTGGGAATTGAACACCACTCTCCTGTGTCATATTACTGTCATTTCTTGACCCATTCATCCACCACAACCTGCTCCTGATGTGGACTTTTGGATTGATGTGTCAGTCTATATTAATTATCATCTAGCAATAAACCCTAAAACCACCATCCATTTTGGGGCAAAGTCTATATTCTTGTTTTGATAAAATAAAAAATAAAAAAAACTCTATTACGCGGGGAAAGTGGCGAGAGACAGCAAATATGGAAAACAAGAAAATGGGGAGAGCCATTTCCTGCTTGGGGCTAAGTATGCTCATCCTCAAGACTTGAAGCCCAGGCTTTACTCTGTGGAGAATCGTGTATCTTCATAGATCAGGGAAAAAAGCAAATGGTTTAGATGGAGAACTGACTTTAGCTTTTTCTTCCAGAGTCCTGACGAATGAAGAGCTGAGGAACTCTCTGAGCTTGCTGTTTTCCTCCTGCAGTCTGGCCAACTGCTCCTCTCTCTGCAATAGAGTGTCATGAAGCTGGACACACAATAAAAACACAAAATAAAACTCATTTGGGGTAATATGCTCATTCTCTAACCTGCATGAATTTCTGAGACATCACTGGCCCCGTTTTTTCAGGAACTACATCAATACATACATTTCTAAAGCACAGAGAGTTTGATTTATAGTAACCTTGGTCATTAGGTTGCAGTGTATGTTGACCTGATGTTATGCTGATGTTGGTACCTGTTTGTTTCTCTGGAGGTGAGGGGAGAGTTGTGCTGTCCACATCAGACCAGCAGGAGAGTTGTTGTTGAAGACACAATGAGACTCTAACACACAAACAAACACAAGGAGTAATGCTACTTCTAACATATAATCTGCCTATAGGAGTAAATCTGTCTGTGCAAATTCAGCCTTCCAAGCAGAAAGAAATTGTGTGTGTAAGCCTGACGCAGCTTTAAAATGTGAATGCGAGTGAAATTTAGAGATGATCTGGTTGTTAATTCTGAAAGGATGGTATGTGTGGTCAGTTTTAACACTCACATTAGAAATTCAGGTGCTTTAGTTCAGAATCTATTTATGTATCTATATGTATATCCATGTCCATCCCTTCTGAGCTTGTTTTATCTACGGTCTCCTGTTGTTACCACCATTATCTGCCTCAACTTTAGAGTCAGCTATGGTCTCCAGCTTGTCCTGCTCCACTTTCCAGGATTCATCAGCCATCTAAATTCAGTCATAATACTACCAACCTTGAGCAGCACCTGGTGGTAATCAGAGGAACTAGACCACTATGGGAGGAGATACTCTGGTTATGTGTCAGAGCCACTTGATGAATTGAATTGAGCGATGAACCTTAATAAAAAAAATCCTCAAATGAAAGAGAGAGGGAGAACTCTATTGTGTTTTGACTGCCATAACTTTTGGTTTGCAGAGAAAACCCAGAGCCTCTCATGTGTGATGAATGAGTCCCACTCTGATGAATGTGACATTTACAGATAAGTAGAAATATTCTTTCATATACAGCAGCAGACATGCAGCTGGAGAACAGTGACTATAGCCAGTAACTTTTTAACTGTTTTTGTACTGTTGGCCTTTAAATGTAATAGTAATAGGACCTAAAATAATGAAAGTGGAGAATGTTCTCTCATATGAAGCTGTAAACATGGTTATCTGACTTTAGCATCATGAATGGAAACAGGGGTAGAGAACTGGTTGGATTCAAAGAAAACAAGAACTTGAACATGTGCTAGATGTTTAAAAACACAGAGCTGTAAAAATGTATGAAATTTAAAGGGACAAATAAAGGGAATCAATTTTTTATTCTGGGGATAAATATTGTAAACGCTGTATTATTCACTCCACTACATTTACTTTACAATTTCGGATTGTCATTCAAAATTGGGATTATAAACAATGACATGTTATTATACTGTACATTAACCTGCCCAGCAAAGTAATTAAACTTATATTCACTGTGAACAGCTCCAAGATTAAAGTAAAGAACACAGTAATGTCCATCCCATCCATTCCACCCATGATTTATACCATTTATCTAAGGGCTAAGTCTTGGACAGGTTTCCAGTCCAGTACAGGCCTGATGTATAGAGACAAGCAGAGACAAACAACCATTCACACTCAGAGTACCCAAACGCCACACAGTGCTAGTATAGTCATGTATATATTAATATTAGTTGACTGTAAACAGATTTCAGCTAGTTTCAGTCTAGTGGGCACTAGTTTCATCTTAGTCTGAGCTGGTTACATCTGGTGTCTAATGATAGCTGGCTTCAGGCCAAAATCAGCTAGCTTCAGTCCAGTATCAGCTGTTTCCCATCTAGAATCAGCTGGTTTCTAATCCTTGCCCATGCATTGTGATATATTGGTAGCAAGCAAAAATTCTCAGTAGACCAAATTGTTTCCTTTTGGTTTGGCCATTGGGGTGTAAGGCTGGGGTAACAGTGAGTTTTCGTTACATTCATCAAGATTCACATTTACTGTATGTCGAATATTTGTTATACATTGAACTCACCCCACACACTCGATAACTTGTGCCGCTTTCCTCTGAGGTCCCTGAGGTCACAGGGGTTACAGGGGTCATGGGCCCAAACAGATGCCAGAGTTTCCATGGGATTGTAAACAGAGTCAGGGCCAAGGGCCAAACGCTGGAGCCTGAGGGGGTTATGATGATGAAGAGGAGGAGGAGTAGAAAGGTTCCCTACAGAGAGGCAAAGAGAGTTGGTGTGTGAATGAAGGAAAGGGAGGGAGAGTGTGGGTGTGTGCACACGCTCAGCAGTGTCAGCTGACTGTGTGTTGATATGGTGATGATCAACATCTCTAAAAAAAAAAAACCTTTCTCTTCCTAACACTGAAGTTCTGAGCTAAATAACAAGCACATACATACAAAGGCACAACACCAGATATTCAAAAATATGGAGGCACCTGAAAATTCCATCCATATGCACCAAATGTTGAAACTGATGAACTGATGATGGGATTTGCTCCATTTTAAACACATTAAAGCAGGGGTGTCAAACGCAATCACACAAGGGCCCAAAACTGAAATGACACTTTAGTGAACAGACAAAAACTAGCCATGTTTTCACAGAAATGTGCCCTGTCAAAATTATAACTTCTAAATATGAACATGGTGGTGCAAACTTGAAAACATAAATAAAAATTATAATTGTTATATTCTTTAATCACAGCCACATCAGCTCCATAAAAGACACACAGGTTTACCTTCAATGTCAATAAATATATACTCTAGATGGGCTTTTTTGAAAGCCCCTGTTTCATAGTCCACTTTTCATTTCACCACTTTTAGGGGCTAGCTTAAACCTGAATGTGTTAACTGTTAATTGTAAACTTCCACAGTTGCCTGACTGGTGTGTCATCAAGGAAGCTGACATTAGGGTGCTCACAGGTATTCTATTGTTTGGCACGGGTTACAGTTAGGGTTGCGAGTTTTAGGGGTGTCTCATACCAAATGAAATGATCTCGGCCGGATATAATCGTACCCTGGGCTGGATGTGGCCCACGGGCCTTTAGTTTGGCATACTGTATATGCATTAGAACATCAGTAGCCCAACAGTGACTTGTGGATGAGGGCTGGCTCTGATGTACCAGGCCAGTCAAGTTCTCCCTCACCACAACAGTTTCCTTCTGGAGCTATCTTTGAACACAGGGACATTCCTGCTGGATTTATCATTTTCTTTTATCAATCGTCTGTGAAGTTTTAACAGCACTGACAGGTGTGAAAAGTACTACTATGAACATAACTCGACTGATTGTGTCTAAATAATCAGTACACCATCTTTATATATTTTTTTCTTTTGAAACATAAAGCCCAAACCAAATTGAAAACCAGAAAAATATCCACATACTTTAAGCCATGCACTGTATTACACAACAGGAGTTTTACCACAGTTACCTCACCATGAACACACACTGTAAGACTCTAAGTCCCTGTTGGGTCTCTGTAAATAATATAAAAGCAAGGTCTATTTGGAAAGTGCCTTGAGATCATTTCTGTTGTGAATAATTAATAAAAATTGATGTGACATGACTAAAGAACAATTATATGAATTTTTAAATGAAATAAAACGTTAGCAATTGTTTAAAAAAGGAAAAAAAACATATACATAACTATCTATAGGACGAATATATCGCTGATCATCAAGCTCACAACCAGACGCGGTTTAAAAAGCACACCAAAAAAGTTCAAACTGGCAGTGAGAAAACACCAAACTACCCAACTGGACACAAGTCCAATTTTTTTCGTTTGATACGTGTTACAATTGGACTCTTTTAACTCACTGTGGATGAGGAACACTGCTGAGATCTTCCTATGTACACCGCACGTGTTGCGCCGGGCCGTGCGTAAAAGCGCGCTCCGAGGAGGCGACGCCAAACAATACTCCCGAATGAGTGAAAGGCGTTTTTCTTTCCGCTCGTAAATCCTGGAGGAACCTGGAGCCTGCATTAACAGGAGCGTGGCATACGGTGTGAAGGCAGTTAAGTATCCAGACACGGTGAGAACTCCGGCCACCACAGACTGAAACAGGGAAAAGCTCCAGCAGCTCAACCCACAGCTTTAGACAGCCAGGCAAACAGACAAGTGTGTGTGTATATGTATATGTGTGTGTGTGTGTGTGTGTGTGTGTGTGTGTGTGTGTGTGTGTTATGATAGTTCTCTCTATCCAATCGGCTGGTCTGGTCTGTCGGAGCGGCAGACAGACAGTTTTGAAGATAATTCAGTCAGTCATGAGTAAAACTGAAGAAGAACCATCAGCTTCATCATCATTTTTAAGCAAGCTCTGGCTAAGAGAAACACACTAGCATTTGGAATAGTTGATGTTCCCATCTATAAAGTGTGTTAGTGAAGCATTTACTTTGTTCTGACTCATTTGAGAAATTAATACTGCTGCCAAATAATGGACAATGTGAACAGTTCATGAAATGTGCTGCTGGGGTCAAGTTGTTCAAGTTGAGTGATTTGGCATACGCTCCAGGGCCTGGCGAATTCTCAGCGCTCAAATCAAATCATGTTTCTCCATATAGTGCCAAATCATACGAGAGTTACATTAAGGCACTTTACATATAGAGCAAAGGCCAGGTCCAGACCAAACTCTTTAAGGAGTTATTAAAGAGACCTGACAAGAGACACTTCAAGAGCAAACACTTGACAAGTGGCAAGGTAAAACTTCTTTTAAAAAGCAGAAACCTCGACTGGTTGGGTTGAGAGAGAGATGTAAGGGAGGGTAGAGGAATGGAGAGAGAACAAGAGCAGGAGGGGAGAAAATGCCATAAAATGCAAGTAAAGCTTACAGATAGAATCTTGGTACCATTTAATGTGCACTAGTAAGTATGGATGAGCTTTTAAATTTTTATATACAGCTTAATTTGTATCACACCAAGGTAAGAAGAGTGAGCCGACCGGAAGAAGAAACAGTGAGAATGAGCAGCAGGCAGCACCACTTCTGTTATGAATTACGTTTTTACCCCATACCCCCATAAAGTGAGGCAGATTTGAAACGGTTGGGGTATAAAAAGCTTTTTTAAAATGATGATGTAGTAGTGAGGATGTAGCCTAACTTTTTATCTCTATTAGGTTAAATGATGATCTTACCGGGGGACAGTTGTAAATATCGATGTATGCCACCTCCGGCTGTTCAGTGGGATCATTTCTCCATGAAATGAAGGCAAACAGAAGGGACAATGAGAAAGACCCACATGTGTGAGTTTTTCTCCGGTATAGCTAGCGTGTTAAAATACTGATCGGACATGTTGAAATAATGTTTTAAGTGAACAACTGGGACAGTGTTTTTTAAATTGTTCCACCGATTATTTGGGCGTGGCTTTCGGAGTATGACACGTGGCGCTCTGTCCTATCACAGGTTGTATTACTCGTATGGTACTCATATTCGTCAAAATTGACCCTACTTGTAAGTATTCAACAGGGGAAATAGGGTTTTTAGCAGAAAAATGAACAATGGGAAATACTTAATTGTGTGGAATGGTAGCTAATGGTAACTATTCCAGTAGTAGGTATTCAGCAGGAACATGGAGCAGAGATGATTCAACACCTGTAGGATGGGGACAGGAGGGACAAACACAGGCTACAGGAAGAAAGTTAGTGACATGTGTGGCACACATGCCTGAGAAAGAGGGAGAGACAGAGGGAGGAAGAGAGAGAGGGAGAGAGGTGCTCAGCACATCCCCCAGCAGTCCAGGCCTACAGCAGCATAACTGAACAGTAATTAAACTTTAACTTTTAAACTGTAGGCTTTGTCATGGAGGAAAGTTTTAAGCCTGATCTTGAAAGCCGTGAGAGAGTCCACCCCCCAAAATGATACTGAGAGGTTGTTTCATAGAAGAGGAGCCTGATAACTGAAAGATCTGCCTTAGGAGAGGGATTTTAAATTCTATTCTTAATTTATACTGTGAGTCAAAGCAGAGAAGCTATCACAGGAGAAATGTGATATCTTTTTTCTAGTTAATGTTAGTATTCTTGCAGCAGCATTCTGAATCAACTGAAGGCTTTTCAGAGAGTTGTTGGGACATACAGATGGTAATAAATTACAGGAGCCCAGTCAAGAGGTAACAAATGCATTGCCAATTTTTACTGTATCCTCTTGAGACAGAGTGTCTCTGATATTTGTAATATTGCGTAAGTGAAAGAAGGCTTATTTTATGAGGGGCAAAGGACATGTCCTAATCAAAAATGACTGAGTTCAGAGGTAAAAAGTTCCAAGTCATCCCGGCCGTTATGTCTGTAAGAAAATTCCTGAAGTCTGACTAGCTGATTAGTTTAATTTGGCTTCATTGACAAGTACTGTATGACTGAGTATCATCTGCATAGCAGTGAAAATTGATGCTATGCTTCCAGATAATGTTGCCAAGGGAACTCTATGATTAATTAAAGGGTGTGAGGAAGAACCATTGTTAGCATGAACAAAGTTATATCTGTCTGATATCTGTAGATATGATCTAAACCAGCATAGTGTGGCTTCTTTTGATCCCAATTGCATGTTTTTGTCTTTGTAACAGAAAATTATGGTCGAAAGTGTCAAATGCAACATTAAGATCTAACAGGACAAGTACTGTATGACGGGGTTGTCTGATACACCAGGGTAAGAGCCACTTAAAAACATAGAAAGAAACTCATCACAATTCCAGAAGCTCCTAACATTAAGTGCTGAAGAAAGTGTAGAAGAAAACAAGAGCAAGCCAGTCTTCCTTTAAGTCTCTCCGAGCTAGTTTCTATAGTGTCATCATCCAAGCTATCAACTTTTTAGACTCTTTTTTTTCGACACAGTAGGCCACAGTGTTCTTATGTCTCATCTAGAGTACTGTGTGGGAATCAAGGGCACAGCACTACATTGGTTTAGGTCGTAGCTGTCTGGGAGACGTTTTAAGGTCATCTGCTCCCCTTTCTTGTGGAGTCCCTCAAGACTCCATCCTTGGTCCGATCCTCTTTGCACTTTATTTACGCCCCTATTTTAAGAAAACATGTGTCTTTTCATTTATATGCAGATGACTCACAAATAGACCTTACTATCAAACGAGCTGGTGCTAGACCTTAAAGACAACTATTTGAATGTTTGAATGACATATAAGCATGGGCTCCCTTCAAGCCTATCTTAAGCCCACAGTCACCAACCTTGGGGTTATAATGGATATCAATTTTTTAATGGACAAGCAGATAAATTCAGCTTCAAAATCTGCTTTCTTCCAGCTCAGACTTTTATCTAAGGCTAAGCCTTTTTATCTTTTATTGACCTTGAAAAGGTTATGCATGCTTTTATTACTAACTGGCTAGATTACTGCAACACACTTTACGTTGGGTTAGCCAGGGCTGCCTTCATAGATTACAGCTTGTCCAAAATGCTGCCACATGTCTTTTAACAGGAATCAGAAGGCGTGATCACATCAACCCTGTTCTGGCTTCCCTTCACTGGCTCCCTGTACATTTTAGAATTCATTGTAAATTTTATTGTTTGTTTTTAAAGCTCTTAATAGGTTAACACCATCTTATATCTCTGATCTCCTTGGCCTTTATGTCTCGCCAAGGCTGTTGAGATCTGCAGGCAAGCGATTGCTTGATGTCCCCAGGGCAAACTTGAAACTGAGGGGTGATCAAGCTTTCTCTATTGCTGCTCTCAAACTGTGGAACTCCCCCTTGATGTTAAGCTGCCCCTTCACTCTCTGTTTTTAAAACTTGTCTTAAAACCCATTTTGACTCTCTAACATTTGTGTGAGTGTTTTAAGTGTATTTTTATTTTTTATTTTCTGGGGGGGATTTGCCTTGTGTATTCTCTGTTTTATATTGTTTTATGTGTTTATTTCATTTTGTTCTTTTTATCACTGTAAAGCGCTTTGGTCAATGCTGTTGCCTCCATACTCCTCTTAGATCTTAGTGCTGCTTTTGACACCATTGACCAGTGAGTGCGATTGCTTGTTCGTCTCTATCTGTCTCTATGTGTTGGCTCTGTGGTGGATTGGTGACATGCCCAGGGTGTAACCCACCTTTGCCCAGTGTGAGGTGGGATTGGTGGTGAATGATTGAGGAACCACACTAAGATGGTTTAAATCATATTTATCACACAGATATCATTTTGTTCATGTTTCCTTTGGGCATTATTAGCAATGTTGTTGTCATTAATTCATTACCTCTAGACTGGACTACTGTAATTCACTACTATCAGGATGTAGAAAAATAGAATTTCTCCTGTGCTAGCTCCTCATCGGCTCCCAGTAAAATTCAGAATAGAATTTAAAATCCTTCTTTTAACGTACAAAGCTCTTAAGGACAAAAGTCCATCATATCTCAGAGGACTCATAGTTCCTTGTTGTCCCCTCAGGTCTTTTTGCTCTCTGGATGGAGGTTTACTTGTGGTTCCTTGATTCTCCAAGAGCAAATCGGGAGGCAGATATTTCAGCTATCAGGCTCCTCTTCCATGGAACCAACTTCCAGTATCGGTCCAGGAGGTGGCCTCTGCCGCAGCTTTCAAGATCAGGCTTAAATCCTTCCTTTCCTTTAAGCTCAATTTCAGTCTCTTTAGCTGCTGCAGTAGGCGTAGATGGCTGGGGTATGCACTGAGCATCTCTCTTATATCTGTCTTTCATCTCTGCTCCATTTTCCTGCTCAATACTGCAGTAGTTACCTTTCAGGTATCAGGCATCAATCACTATTTACATCTGTATGTTTTCCTTGCTATTTTGATAGCACATTCTCTCCTCCTGCCCTTGTTCTTTCTCCATACCTCTGTCCTCCCTGCCCTCCCTCTCTCACCTTCTCTCTCTCTTTCTCTCTCCCTCCCTCCCTCCTTCCCAACCAGTCAAGGCAGATGCCGGGCCTCCTTGTGTCTGGTTCTGTTTGAGGTTTCTGGCTCTTCCAGGAATTTTCCCTTGGCACTGTTGCCAAGTATTTGCTTATGGAGGGATCTGTTGGTTCTCTTTAACAACGCCATAAAGAGTTTGGCCTAGACCTGCTCTATATGTAAAGCGACTTGGTGTAACTCTGTTATGATTTGGTGCCACAAAAAATAAATTTGATTTCATTTTGAGCTTACCGCCTATGTAACCAGTAACATACATCCTAATGTCCACTCTGCACAACAATCTGAGCTGATAATCATGTGAAATAAAACTTTTGAATGGCTCATTTATCCCAATGTTGGGACAGTTTATAGTAATTAAACAAATGCCTTATTGAGCAGACAGGGACAAATGGTGGGTGATGGACTCAGTAACTAATAAGATTTTCACTATTCACTATTTGGCCAGCAACAGGCTGCATCTAATGTGTTAAAACATTCATATATCCTTCAGAAGTGTAGCCTCATTGTAAAATTGAGCTCAGTTATTATTAGGAGTCAAAGTCAGGCTTCAAAGTCTTCTACCTCTAGCCAGTTGGAAGTTTATTCCTGTGTTTTAATCATAGAGTTACTCAGCTCAACTCACCAGTCCCCAATGTCCTCAGAGGACTGGAGGATCTAGGAAAGGAAATAAAGAGGGTGAGTCAGAAACACAGGAGGGCAGTTTTGTTCTCTAGTAGCTGCAATGAATGTTTGCTTCTCCCTCAAACCAGAGGTGGAAGGCCAATTCGGTTGCCCACTTCACTGATCCTGTGTTTTGTGGTAATCACTGACGCTTAGTCCCATCCAGCTCACAGCAGACGTTTCTCCGTCTCCAACTGAGGCAGAAATATGTCCCCCTCCGCCACTACTGGGAAACAGCTTGACCATTAAATTTAACTTTCCCAATTAGTCTTTGAGACTGGTTAAGTGGTCACGAAGGGGGGCAAATTACCTCTGCCCGCAGGCCCACTGCACGTCAGATAGCAGCAGAGTGAACACAGTCACAGCCATATGTTGAGACAGCAGGGGATGGGACATGATCACATCCCCTTGTCAACACAGGCCAAACTTTGAAGACTTTAAAAGGCAAATACAGGTTTCTTATTCCTGTATTAAATTATATTTTGTATTATCTAGATTTGTATTCACTGTCTGAAGAAGATAGAGCTTAGCTGGAAAATTAAGCTCCTCATCAAGTCAATTGTTGAATGCAGGAGCTGGTCACTGGGTTTGGTGTTTTGTCAGGTATTTAGGGGGCTCCTTCGGGAACATCCAGCAAGCAGGAGGCACTGGGGTAGATGTATAACTTGCTAAAGGGAGCATGTCCCACATTCTTAGGAATGCTTCAAGACCTTCCAAATGCTGGATCTGGAAACTCTTGCTGGCAGGAGAGAGAGAGAGAAGTGTTGACAATCTCGCTTTGCTGCCATTGTGACTCTGGATTGAGGAAAATTCATATATTTATATCCATTTATAAATACTCTGGAAATACTCAAGTCCTTGTGCATAAATACAATTTAGTTTTACTATCCAGAGGATCTCAATGAACCAGTGTTTAGATAACATCCAAAATTATTTAATGGGGAAAATTCATTATCTGCTCCTCATTTTATGATGTCCCTGTGTGTTAATGTGTGTATGAAAAAGTATGTTTGTGTGTGTAGGTAGGCAGGGGGTATATGTGGGTGTGTTTTGATGCGTTCAGGTGGCCAGCTGCGCTTTCATTCATAGCCACTAGCTCAGGAAGCTCTTTGCCAATTAAACTGAGCCTCCAAGCTGCTATAGTTAAGCAAAACCAACCAGCAGGCAGCAGGGTGGAGGATTACTGACCCTCTGGAACCCTTGGTCTGACAACCAGCTGGTTTCATTTAGTCTGATGGGGTTTCTGTTAGGTTGTCGCCCCACAATAAGATTCCCGGCCTGGGTCCTTTCTGTGTGGAATTTGTATGTTGCCGTGCCTGCATGGGTTTCCTCCCACCGTCCAAAGACATGCATGTTTGGGTTGATTGGTGACTGTAAATTGTCCGTTGGTCTGAATGCGAGCATGAGTGGTTGTTTATCTCTGTTTGTTCTTGTGTGTTTGCCCTGTGATGGACTGGTGACCTGTCCAGGGTGTACCCCACCCTTGCACGGAACATTGGCTGGGATTTGCTCCAGCACCTCCTGCGACCAGGAAAAGGGAAAGTGGTAGAAGATGGATGGATGGGTTTCTGTTAAGGTGCCTTTGATTCAGGCACTGAAGCTTTGCTCCAGGAACCAGAAGACTGTTTTCATACTGTCCTGCTCCAGTACAGCCGAGCTCCTGAAACCCCCTGTCCAGTGAAATAAAGATACAGCAACCTGCCATGGAATTAGATGGTCATATGCACACCTCCTGAAGCTGTGGGTAACATTTTTAATCAGATTCTGACAGAAATCAACTCTGTAAGGAAAAGATGCAAAAAGTTGAATGAGGTAAGGATAGAAAAATGCATTTAACGTGCATTTAACATTGAATGAAATACAACCATAAGATGTGGCTTATGCTTTACTGTGCCATCTGAACAATAAATAATATGATAAGATGAAGATAAAAATGTATATAATCATTCTTTACATCTAAAAGGAAAACCAACAGAAGTTGCAAAGATTAAAATAAGTAACATTTATATATTTAGCATATTTTAACATCTAATTTAGTCCCATTTCTCTTTTGCTAACTTTCAAATCCTACTCTACACAGAATCAACCCTATGTTTTACTGTATACTGCAGTTTTTTGAAGACTCACGAGACTCATGATCATCAACAGATTATTGTAAGGTCATCGGTGATAACCTGTGAGGCTGGTGAGCATCTGTAGAGCTTTGACAGCAGCACCAGGTGAGAACTAATGGTGTTAAAAGTGACAGACATTTAAACAGCTTTGAGTCCTGACAGCAGTTAGCAGCTAATTACCCCTCGGTTTGGCAGTATGGAGCAGCAGTGGGATACAGGTAGGCTACCTGGTGGTCTAATCCAAGTTCAGTGGGACAGATGTTAAACCCCACCCCCCATCTTTACTCTCCACCCTGCTGGGATCCTAATAACAGGAGGACGGTTGGGAGGATTTGTTGGACAACAGCGGTGGCTGCCTAACTGCCAGCAGCCTGCTGTCTGTTGGACACATGCACACACACACACACAGACACACACAGTTACAACCACTCCCAGCTCAGATACGCACCTGACTTCACTGACTGCTTTACACAAGCTGTCACTGCATACAAACATGTTTACTTATGATCCTTAAACCAGCTATAACAACAAAAAAAGTCCAGAATCCCTCTTACAGAATTCAGAAACCCTCAGATGGTGATCATTAACCACCACTTCATTTACCTCTTTTAGGTTAATGCAAACCACAATGCAATGACTAGAATATCCCAAACAGTCCCCATAACCATCAGTGTGAAATCTGTAAATCCATTAAATCCACATCCTCAAACAGCAATAATAAATCACTGCATATATTCAACCCTTTACTGGCTTGTCGAGGAAAATATTCTATACCGCAGTATGGCTTTCTTCCAGAACAAGACACATCAGGGCGCTCCATGAATAAAATGTGTCATTATTATTTTTATTGTTCATATTAATATTGTTGAATATGCATGTCTTTGGACTATGGGAGGAGCCATGAGGGAACCAACACAGGCACCATGAGAAAAGGGCCTGAGGTTTGGATCTAGAAAAGTCTTTCTGTGAGGGTAAGCCAAGTTGTTACTATTGTAATCATGACAACAAAGACTGTCCAACATTCAGGAGCAATTGTTTTTAACCCAAAACTACCCAATACCTGAGTGTTATTATGGTGACCATCGTGGCAAAGGTAGATAAGTTGCTTTCAGTTTCATCCTACACTCTTATGGGTTGTTTCGTAGGACTGCTGGTGGCTCAGATTGTGGGACTGGCTACTTCTTTGTTGTGTGTCAACATCATTGAGTCCACTTCAGTCCAGTAAATTATTTGAGACCAAGTCTTACAGCTAAAGGGCTCCCTGGTTGTTTAGAGGCCTGACATCAGAGGCTTCAGCTGAGTACAGATGCATTACTAAAACCAAACTAGTCACAACCTCCAACAGTCTATATAAACAAAATATAGATTACAATCCAAACATAGGCACATCACAAACACATTAGCTCATATAAGACCTTAAACAATAATTTGTACATAGTTTATAGACCAAAAATACAGAACAGTCAACGGGCTGGAACAGCCAAGGAGGTCATCACACACACATTAACTACCCCCCTCAAAACACAAACATGGGCACAAATGAAATATAATAGTCTCCTAACACACATATACACACACACACACATTAACAATCTGTGTGTGCGTGTGTGTGGGCAAATGCTGGCCTCGTGCTGATAAGCTTCTTTTAAATGAATGACAATGACAACCTACTGTGAGCTCAGGGCCAATTAAAGCCCTGGGAGAAAGAGAGAGAGCGAAACACCTCATAGCCTCTATATTCATTATCCAAGGTCATTTTCTATTATCATCACACATAAAAATATTTTCTCAGATTTCATGAACTCTGTATAGGCTATCAATCATCCAGGTCAATGTTTTTGAATCTAGGGCAACTGGACTTGTTAAAGATTGTTTTTAGGGGCTTTTTGCCTTTTATTTTAATTAGTCAGTGGCAGAGTAGCCGACAGAAAACAAATAAAAAAGGGAGAGGAATGACTTGCAACAAAGGTTCCAAGCTGGAAGGAATGCTGCGATAACATGGTGTATGTACAGATCACTTTACCACCTGCGCTGCCTTGTAGCTTTTTAAAAACATGTTTCACCTCATCCAAGAGGCTTCAACGTTTTCTCTCAAGTTTCATCAGTTTTTATGTGGTTATAACAGTGCTAAAAGATTTACTTTTGAAACAAAGTTAATATAGCAGGTATAATTCATAAACCTATCCTATACAAAATGTTCTTTTCTCGTGGATTACAGAATTGTCAACAATCTTTTTGAATGCAATAATCTTATTTAAATCTAATCAACCTCTATTTCTTTATGTAGAAAGTGGTGCCCATAAATCAACGTGGCTCTGCCCACAGTTAAATACAAGACTTGCTTTTGTATACAACTAAAAACACAACTTTTCTAATTCCCTGTTGAGTGCATGTGAAACAATTCATCCTTCCAGGACCATCTCTTGGTGGTCATGCTTTAATAAAAGCGAGCGTCCTCCGATGAGGTTGCGAATAGGCCTCTACCTTTAACAAAAACGTGAATCAGAACATTGTGATATTTCAGCCAAACAGCGGCAGGCTGAGGTTGGTGGCTTCTGTTGGGTTGTTGTGCTCCCAACTGGTTCCCTCCACTCCCTAAACTAATCTGGTTTAATCCCAACAGGAATCCAGCAAACTAATACCTCTAAATCTAAAATCTGACCATGCACACACATTACTTCCATATTGCAGATGGGTCGATTTAACACAGCGGTTAATTTCCCCAAATAAGGACTAAATATACAAATACATGTGTTCAGAAAAACTCCCCACATAAAGTCCCATCAATTTTCCTATAGTGGTCATTACAGAATATGAACAAGACATTGATTGTAACCAGTGGACTAAAGTTCAGGAAGTCACACGGAGTGAATCTTCTGGGGAGAAGGAGTTTCAAGTTTGATTTTAGCAGTTTCTTCAGGCTGGAGTGTAACTGCTGATCTTCACTTTCTCTTTTTAAAAATTTTGTTTTTAATTGCCTTTTTGACAAATGTTTTATAACATGCAAACCGATGCAAATGGAATTATATGTACATTCACACTTTGATCAACAGGGACTTAAAGTGGATCAGAGCAGTCTGAAAACATGGTGTCAAGGCTAAGTACAACATTTATTAAATAAATGAAGATGATTATTTTAAAAAGTGAACTGAATGTTACAGTAGAATGGACAGACCAGGACAGCCTGGACTGAGATGGTCTTGATTCAAGACAAATTGATGGAGGAACACAGTGGCTGAGAGGGAGCCTGAAGTCCAGTGGAAGGTGCAGACCCAGAAATCTCTGAAGTATGATGAGGGATTTAAACGCGGTTCAGGGATCAGGGGAGACAGAGCAGGTCAATGAGTAACAGAATTACATGTGATTGTTTCAGTTGATTGAAGCCAAGGCACCACATTCTGGAGCAGCTGTGAGGGTCTTACTGAGTACAAAAGAAGATCTGCCAAAGGACTGCGGCAGTTGAATACAGTGCTCCGCAGCCACTGCATTCCCCCATGAATGAATTTTGCACTTTGTTATCTGATCTTCTGTATTTAGACATTGAATGCTTACACTTAATGCTTACACCGAGATTCTCTCCTGCACTGAAGCTGGACTGACGGTGATGTTAGAATCAGAGTGTGAAACATGTAATGTCTGGTGTGACCAGAGGACAAACCACAGCTTTCTGGGAGCAACAGACCCAACACACACGCTGCCATAAAGGCAACCAAATAGAGTAGAAAAGGCTGTGAGAAGGACTGCTGGTGGCTGTTGTGTCTCCAAACCAAATAGTGCACGAGAGGGGAGGGCTCCTGGAAAGTTGAACCGAGTGTCTGAACTGCAGCCAAGCCTGAAGGGGTAATATGCAAGACACAATGCTGGTTGCCCCAGTAACAGTTGTAGTAGTAGTAAAAGCTGAACTATTAAGGGAATGCACAATAATCTTTAATGTGACACTCAGTATCTGACACTAGAGATACAAGGAATTTAAATGACAGAGATCACAAGGCTACACACCACAGGGAGGATTCCAGGCTCTGGTTAGCCCGCTTCATCTGGCTAACTACAAATTCCAGGTTGTGTCAACTTTGATTTCAGTGCATCAAATGCCACCTGGGCGGCAGGGTAACTAGTCAAAAGATTTCTTAACTGAGATTAACATACTGACAGGAGCAGCTGTGCAACTATCTTCTACCGCTTTTCTGTTTCCGGGTTGAGGGACTGCTGGAGCCAGTCCCAGCTCACATTGGGCGAGGGGCGGGGTACAACCTGAACAGGTCACCTATGCAACTAAGTCTTTTGATTAGTCATTGGGGTTTTTGGGGTGGTAGCAAAAGGGTTTGTCTCCAATAAATGATTTCATCTGGGGATGTTAGTCAGGTTCTCAGATGTTCTCAGATGTCACAGGTGTTTGGATAATTTGTGTCGGAACCACTGACACCAGGCAATGTTGGTGGCACTAATCAAATGAGCTGTGAATGGCACATTGGGACCATTCTATGTGAGGGTTGTGAACCTTTTACCATGGTAACCCAAGCACTATGGGGGTGAGAAGAGATGAGATGACCAAAGGTTCTCAATCTTCATTGTGGTTGCCAGATAAGGTGAGTTTCATTGGTTGAAATTGTGTGTGACCTGTCCTTGTAACTTGGCAATTACGGCCAAAACTTTAATAGGGGATCTGAAGTTCATACATAGGAAGGCCATGTCGATGACGTTCTCTGTGGTTCAGAGTCTGCTGTGATCAGGGTAACCCTGCTTTAGCTTGTATCTGGCTGGTGGGAAATTAGGTGGAGGAGTTTCGGCACATCAGAGTCCCTCTGCCTGCTGATGAGCCTGGTCTTTTGCTACTTCTGGACACTGCGCTAGGTATTGTCCATTCCAACCACAGTGATACCATTGTTTTCTTTCTTTGGAGGTCAACTTAGCCCATCTCATCTGCAGGAGTTCATTAGTGGCTGTGGGTGTTGCTGGAACCCCATTAAAGCAGCAGAGGAAGAGATGATGGGATGGGACCTCAGTCCCTGGGCTCTCCCCCGGCGTCATTCACTCTGACTATTGTCTAGCCTCGTAGTTAGGTTAATTAGCTTTTCTAGTTAAAGGTTGTGTCTCTGGCAGCTAATTCATCCTTCATCTCTTCTGACAGAGCTTTAAGAAAAAATACACTTAAGAAAGCTGCAAACCTTGTTTTAGCGAGAGAAACTGACTTTTAGTTTCTATCTCCTTAAAGGGATGAACAAAAATTTTTCCTCATCTCTTGAGAGAGATGAGGGTAGTCAGAGCATAAACCCAGGGTGTGTGTGGATAGAGCAACTGCCCTTGCTGAGCCTTGATCAGTAAGCAAACTCATTAAGAATCTTATTTTGGATTGATCTGTGGCAGAAGTGACAGGCTGTTGGCTGAACACTCTTGAACACTGTTGCAGAAACTGAGTAAGCACATGTCTCCAGATTACCTGGGTACTTAGCAGGGTTGGGATGTAGGGCTCTTAGGGCAATGGCGATGGTGCTACCATAGAAGTGAATCTAGAAGTGACAGGGATGGAGGTGGAGGTTCTGCCTGCGATATCAGGGTGGAGAGTTGTGCAGCAATGCTGTCCATTCTCCCGCCAAGCTGTGCGTAGTTGCTATTCCGTAACAAGCATCAGAGTTGAGTCGTATTTATTTACTATGGCACCCTAGCTTGACAAACCTTGCTTACAAGCTTCTGGGTCTATGATGGCCAGATTATTCTCTTATGGTTGGGATTAAACTGGACAGCACACAAAAAATCACAGGGACAACTCAAACCATAACAGGTTCTCAACTCCTGAACATTATTTGAGCTTTTATTTTGAAACAATTTCCTATCTTGATCAGAGTCCACAGGTGATGAGCTCCTCTTGCATGTGTGTGTGATGCTGAAATATTTTTTCACCACTAAAACCGAAATGTACAGAATTTTATCCAATTGAACCATTACTTACATCTTTTATGATTGAACCAATTCCACTTTTTTATTTCATGTTAATGTTTGAGTGGGACCTTATAATTGTAGTGGAAAGTGTGTGTGGCTGTGTTTTGGTCAGGGGGTTACTACAATTGGAAAGCATACAGGAGCCCATGCCAATGGCCCACTCAAAGACCAGTGACGCTGCAGTGGGAGGATTACTGCGATGTGTGTGTCTCTTGTCACCGTAGTGATGGAGCAGGACCAAAGTGTCCCCAATGAGCACGCTCAGACATAAGTGAATCTCACCAATCAGAGTGCTGCTGCCACAGTTTTGCTGTCACAGGGGGCACTGGCATCCATCAGCCCCTCAGCTACATGCCAATAACACATACACACATAACATTCTCATTTTTGGAGGCATATAAGCTGCTGCGGGCTTAAGTTCTACTTTATATTAACACAACACATTCTCAGTGTTGCTTTCACTTACATCTATACAACACTTCAGTCCACTCCCTACAGAGCAGCAAACAGCAGACACAAACAGTCAGGAAGCATCTTGGGAACACACAAAATGTTAGATGTTTCTCTCAGGAGGTGCTGGAGATCAAAAACAGAGCTAATGGAGGGGGAACACTGAACTGGCATGAACACTACACATAGATCATCATGTTGCTCATGGTGATGGTGGAAACAAGAAGCTGTTTGTGAACAAGTACATCCATCCATCCATCCATCCATCCATCCATCCATCTTCTTCCGCTTTTATGTTTCCTGGTTGCTGGGGGTGCTGGAGCCAATCCCAGCTCACCCTGGACAGGTTGCAGTCCATCGCAGGGCCAACACACAGAGACAGAGACGAGCATGAACAAGTTCATATGAACTTAAAACTGACCTGTGTTCAGTTAGTTCTGCTGCCACCAGGTGGGAAAAGTCAGCAGATGCAGCTTTAAGGTCAAGCAATCACTTGACTTGTTGATGAGTTCATCTGCTAAACCTGACATGAGCAAAACACTTTGTAATGCATTTTACAGTTAATTCAGCTGATCTTGGATCTTGATCATCTCTGCTTTCAGACTTTAGAAGTAAATCCTCAAAATGATCAGTGGTGTGTAAATGTACTTGTTGTAATTAAATGGTAACAGCTACCCTTTATTTCTCACTTGTGATTGTACCAGTGCAAGTAGCAGGTAATGGCTTCTGTCATGTTTCAAGTTGGTTTTAAATGTCCATTTATTATCCAAATGTTGTCAGCAGTATTAGCTTTCTAATCTTACGGGACAGGCTGCTGTCACCCTGGTGCCATCCAAGTGATGACATTTTCATCTTTATTTGCACATAAAGGTGCCCATGATTTGTTCAGCTCAAGGGCGGGACTTGGCCACTGTCCATCAAACTCTCACTGGGACTCTGATTGAGGCTGCTATAGCCCATCTCCTGATGCAAGTCTGCAGCTTTGATCTCTTGCCAGGAGCCTCCAACTGCTTGATACAGCCTTTAAAGCGCTTTTACCGGGACCACATTCGTGGTCATCGGGCAAGGGGCGGGGTACACCCGATCGCAGGGCCAACACACAAGGACAAACCGAGACAAAAAAAGGACCCAGGTGACAGTGCTAACCACTGCCCTCGGCAGTGCGTTGGCACAGTGGTGAGTGCTGTTGATCCACAGTAAGAAGGTTGTGGGTTCAGTTCCTGGCCTGGGGCCTTTCTGGGGGGAGTTTGCATGTTCTCCCTGCGTCTGCGTGGATTTCCTCCATGTACTCCAGTTTCCTAACACCATCCAAAGACATGCATGTCTAGGTTAACTAGTGATTGTAAATTGTCTGCAGGTCTGAATGTGAGTGGTTGTTGGCCCTGCGATGGACTGCTGACCTGTCCAGGTTGACCCTGCCCTGAATATGGTTTGTCCTTGACCTCATGAGCCAGAAGGGTGAAGTGGTTAGACATTTATGCCCCAAAATATATTTTTCACCCAAGAAAGTGAGTTGGTCAGTGCTACCATATTGAATTTATTAGCCCCCACAGTTAAAATTGTGCACATTCATGCTTATAGACACTAAAATTGATGTGTAAAACAAATTCAAACTTATCTATTTTGGTCTAAGTGCAAACCTCATGAAACTAATAAATCAACTAAATTCACTGTTTTGGGTGAAAAATGTTTTTTTGGACATAAATGTCGAACCACTTTACCCATGAGGTTCTTACCTTCACAGAATCCATGAAATGATGCCTTCCTCCTAAATCATTGGTCACATGCTCAGTTTGTGGTATGGTTTCCTAGCAAGAAGGGGTGGCTCAACTTACCCCAGTCTCCCCTAACACCAGCACTACAGCATTTCAGGTGGTGACGTCATCACCAGAAATTAAAGTGTGTAATATCTATAAAACTGTAGCAGCACAAACGAAGCACAAATGAATGGGGTGGGGGGCCAGCTTCACGCGGGTTGGCAGAAATTGTATTCGACAGCTGACTTCTCATCTGTTTTGAAGTTGCTTTGGGGGTTATCTGAATGCATCACCAGCAAGTCCATCATTTTGGTGAAAAGAGATCTTTTCACACATGTCACAATTTTTAAGATATGTTTTGAAATTAAATGTTCAAAAAGATTCAAATTTTTGAAAAAAAAAAAAAAAAATTCAGCATATGAATGATAACAATTCTAAATTAATTGAAAGCACTTTCATTAACAATGCTACGAATGCTATGTTTCAGTTCAATTCCAACTTTGCTTGTTATTTTTAACATAAAAGTAGTTGAAAAGGTTCTTTTGTTCTGAAAAAGATACATGGATGAAATCAGCTCTGAAAGAGTGGATTTAGGGCTGAGATTCGACAGCTCTCCGAGGCAAATTTCACCTCTGATAAAAATCTAACTGATAGTTTTAAAGAGGCATGGCATATATTAATGTTTTGAATTTTACTGACATCCATCACAAACAAATGCCAAAGGATAAACCACTTAACTTCAAAATCCTCCTTTTTCAGTTTCCCTCAGTCACAGTGGTCCAGTGTCCTTTCATCACTATCCAGAGGAGCAGATCTTAGATGATTCAGCATCCGTTTATAAAATCCAATACCATTAAACTACTGCTGCTCCAGAGAATTAACGCAAAAACAAGCAGTTGCTTGACTCAAACGTTGTTGGATGCAAACCTTTGGAAAGTAAATCTGTTTAATTCATGAGATGTGACTTTAGTTTTCATAAAAAGTATTTACTCTTATAAATTCGAATTTTTTTTTTTTTTTTTTTTTTTTTTAGGTGGGGGCAGAGTTTACCCAGTCTCAGAGAGTGACCAGTTTGAATAACCTGCACGGCTTTTTACTGTGGGAAGAAGCTTGAGGGCAACTATGCAGACCACATGCAGACTCCAGGCCTCAGGTTTCAACCCATGACTAAAATGACAGTGCTAACCACTATTCCAGCATGCCATCCCATTTAGTTCATTAATGAAAGAAAATTTAAACACGAGATGATGGGGATATTGGGTAAAAGCATTCATTGGTGACAGTATTATATGGTGCGGTTCAGTCTACACATGTCATAGAGTAAAGTCAGCTTCCTGTCCCATGCATCAGTTGCAAGACAAGAGTTCAGAGAGCTGAATGGAGTTTTCCTCAAGTCTTTATTAAGAAAAGTATCATCTGATCCAGAGCAGACAGATTGAGTGACGCAGAGTCACCAAACTGACTCTGGATCAGGTCTCACATTTCAAGAGAGTGATCTGGAGTAAACAGAGTCATATTACCAGTGTGAATTTAACCCTGCAGACAGTTTACACTTGCAAAATTTCAATGGGAGCAGAAAGGAGTCAAAGTGAGGAGTAGGTCTGGCCAGCCAATATGTAAAATATAAACATCTTCACAGTCAGATTGATTTAAGGCAAGGGGCAAAGTTTTGCTCTTTAATCTAGTAAAAGAAAATCAGAGGGGACAAAATAATCCTCAAATCAGCTACATCAAATTTACCTCTCGGCTCAAGAATGAGGCAAAATGACCATCAGTGTTGCCTCACTGTCATTGTTCACATCGATTCCCCTGTAGCTGGTTTTAGCAGTTTGTTTATGCAAGTACAACCAGATATGTAAGAAACTGTAATTGAGAAACAAGAGGAGCAGTTTTAATAAAATGTCATGCCAGTTTCAGAGATTTTAACATTAAAAAGAGCCATGGTTCAATTAAGATGTTTCTGTCTGTTTGATTTTTAAAGTTTAATATTAACACCAAAAGATTTGGATCACCTGTTTTAGGAAAAAAAAAAAAATACAGAAGGCAGTTGTGGACATTTGTCACATTTATGTGTCAGGTGGAGTGTACAGTTTGGGAAAAAGGTTATTGTGCCCATAGAAACCAATATTTCATACCTTGATATTAAACCAATAACACTAATGTGGCTGACTAATAAGCTAACACTAGTTACGTTCTTTCTAACTTTAGTAAAGTTGTGGACTCAACTGACTAGCAGACTGCTAGCCTTAGGTAATACCCAATTAAACAAAAGTGGATGTTACAGTTCTGTGCTAGATGTTGGAATAAAGCTTGTTGATTGCCAAGTTAGCAACCTGGGAATATGTTTATGATTACTGACACTTCACAGGTTGTTTGAAAGAATTGTAGCTGGCCTCTAAGTTAATGGCTGTAGTTAGTTGGATGTAAAGCTAACCTTATCATGTCATCACTCATTGCTACCAAGAACAGCAACTAGAATTGCCAGTATTGACGTAGATTCAATCAATAATGCTAGTTAGGTAGCTTAGTAAAGCTAGCAGACTGCTAACCCTAAACCAAATTGATTCGGTGCTAGTTTGGAGCTACTCCTTTGTTTTATATACACATCACATGATTGCTTGATAACATTATGCATTTGAACGACTAATTTTGAGGTAAAATGTAATGATAAACTCTATAGAAATACCATCTAAAGAGCTACAGCCAATGTAGCATAAGTTAATATTAGGAGGTCAAATCCGTAAAATAGCTGATCAGTAACATCAGGAGAAGCAGAAGAACCATTTTGGACCATATTTAGTATTTTGACTGTGATTTAGGCAGATGTTTATACTTTAACTTCAGCCCTTCAGTAAGGCAGAGCTCAACCTGAGGATAGGGGAAGAGGAGGCTAATCATGGGATTGGGTGGAACAAAACATTAAAACACAAGAAGTGAATAAATCCTATGGAGGTTAAAATCAGAGCGGCATCCTGTTGCCTTCTACACTGATTTTAACTGCATGACCCGTCTTCGTCAGTCGGCGGATGTCGGCAAATCTACGCATCTGTTTATCGACACGGGACAGACCCTTCTTCGCTGGACCCTGATGGAACAGACAGACACAGAAACATGGATTAAAAACACAATGCACTTCTCCTCAGATATGTATCTCCCATCGGCATCTGTGTCACCTCAACTCCATAAAGAGCTGCTGCACCTCTGACCAAAATCTCTGAAAATTTTTCGGGGTTCGTGAAAAGTGGCAGAAAATGAAGCCGAGATGTGTCTCATGTTTAAGACCGGGCCTTAATTTTGTACCTCCCTCATGTGCATGCATAAGTTATGGGTATGACAGAAAAATGACATCACCCCCTTCCTCACCTGACTTAAACCCTATTGAGAACTTGACTTGGGAGCACTTCTTAAATGGAAGCTTTACCATGGAGGAAAACAGTACATCTCTTTGAACAGTGTCTCAGAGGCTGTGTTTGCTGCTGCACAAAAAGTTGATTGTCAACAGATAAAGAAACTGACAGACTCCATGGATGGAAGGCTTGTGACGGTTATTGAAAAGAAGGGTGGCTATATTGGTCACTAATTGTGCATACCATAATGCATAATTCTGCACACCAATATTTGCCAAATAATTGAGCTTTGACATTTTGGATTGAGAGAGAGCTCTGTAGTTGTTAAAAAAATTAAATTGGCAAAAATACAACTTGCCTAATAATTCATGAGGTCTTTGAACATGTATGGGACAATTGCATGACTACTTGGCTGATTTTGGCATTTAGACTTGTTTATCACTGATCAATGCGTGATAATCTCACACAAACTCTAGAGGCAGCAGTGCCGGAAGGGTTGCTGAAGACTCTGGAGGTGACAAAGCTTTGCAGGCGGCAGCAGGAGGGGCACGGCAAACTCTGGAAGGGGATAAGTAAACTTTGGAGGCAGGCCTTTGGAGGAGGCTGCAGGCCCTGGAGACAGGCCCTCGGGCAAACCTGGGAACTGGAGGCTGACTCAGGGGTAATAGAATAGAAGGTTGCGGCAGCAGCCCTGTCAGGACTTGGGAAGGCTGGCGGCTAGCAGGCTGGATGGCTGGTCTGGATTGGGCCACACCGTTGAAGGCTCGACAACTTGAACGAACTTGAATGGACACAGCCCAAGGCTCAAAAGACGACATTGTTGACAAGAAAGGTCAGAGGATTTTGGTAGTGTGGGGATATTTTGACTATTTAAAGTCCGACAAGAAGCAGAGTAGCATGCACAGCAAATTGCGTTGAGCTTTTGACTTATAACTAAAGAATTTAGTTGCCGATTCGTTTGTGTTCTCCTGTAACACTTGAAGCTTCTGACTAGTCAGAGTTAAGACTTTAGTTTATTTTATAATCATTTTATTTATTTATTTTTTAAATACAGTTCTACAAGGCCTGTAGTACATTTCATATGTTTAACTTTTGACAGAAAATAAATAATATTTAAACCAATATTAATGTGGTATCCTCACAGTTCACATAGGAGTAAAAAGGAAGCTTTAAACCTGACAGAAATAGGTATTCGATTTATATCTTGATATATCAACTATAGATACTGACTGATATGTAATATCATGATAGCATTTTCTTTCATATCGCCCAGCCCTAACTGGAAGCTTAAAGTACCATCAACAATGGGTGTTACAGTATTCTGTTAAGGGACAGTTTTCAAATTTTAAAATGTGGTTGATGACTTCCACCACAAGGATGTTCAGTGCCAGATACATTTTATATTGTGAGTTTGTTGTCTTCAGATATCTTGAAAAATGGCCACACTGGAGAACTTGAGACTTGGGAATTTGGCGACTGGCAACTGACAACTGTTTGTTAGTGCTGGAATGATTAATCAGTTTATTGGTTTCCTGGTAGTCAATCTGTAGCTGCTATCAGAAATTATTTGTAATTTTACTTGTCACATACTGCTTCAGCAATCGCTGATTAATCAGTTAATTTAAAATCTAGTATCATCAACAGACGCACAATCAGCAAAGCTAGATTGCGTCATTTTGACACAAACCAGGCTAATAAGAGACATCTTGTCCGACATGGATGCTACACTACAGGCAAAAGGTGCAAAGAGTCATGCCCAGCAAGAAGAAACAGAAGCAGAATCAGCACACAACTCCTACCAGAGGCAGTCTAAGTGTGGTGTGAAAGTCAGAGAGTAAAGGTCAGAAGCAAGGTGTTAGGGGTCAATGGTCACAGCTAAGTCAGTCTACTGGCTAAGATGGCAGCCTCTTCACAGACAGCTTCATCACTGTTTTCTCTTGAGACACAGTGCTGAGGCTCTGTACAAGGGAAACACACAGTGGCACCACCACTGCACTCCATGCAGAAGGACTTACTGCCCTCACCCAGGCCAGCAGCAGGAACTACAGAGGCATTCTGTTCCCCTCTATGCTGATCTTGACAGCTCCCTGTGGGCAACGCATTTTCCTCTCCTCAGCAAAACGCCGCTTGTGCTTCTCCAGCAGGCTGATGCCTTTCTTATAGCCGCTCTACAGAGGACCAATCACAGCTCAGGTTCTGACCCTCAACTTCCACTTGACAGAGCGATTACTTTAATGTGTTCAGCCTGAATGATTGAATTATTATGCCTCTCTTCTATCAGAGCTAAATGTCATTTTTCCCTCAACAGTAAAATTGTTTTCTATGTCTGCTATTGTGGAAATAAATCCCTCTTAGAACACCAATCATTTACTAAATACTACTAAAAAAAAAATCCTACAAACACTTCACTACCTGTCCGTTTAAAAGCATGTTTCCTCAATCAATTAATTTAATAGCCCACCTTTCAAACAATTCCGAAAATTGACATAAAATCATTCAGATGTGTTTTAATGAAAGATATTTCATATTACAAATTGTGTAAACACATTTTAGCTTTTAATAAATAAAATTAATGTATTAATTAAATGCAATTTAAACTTGTCAGGTTTATTGTCAGATGATAATGACCAAACAGAAACACAGTTTGAACTAGTCTCTATCTTTAATGTCAAACTATGAACTTCATAATTGACACATCTTCACTACTGTCTGTCAAAACCAAAGTGAATGCTTGTGGAAATATTGATTGATCGATAAAAGTGGATAACTCAACAGAAATAATATTCATATAGAGATAGTTATCTTAAAACTAGGTTTAAAATGCAACAGTGGCAGCCTGTTACAGCAGCTCTCAATCACTTTTGAGTTCCTTTCTCTGTTAAGTGTGTTCCTCCTATTCCTTTTCTATTTTTTCCTTCATATTATTATTCTAAATCTTTTTGGGAGCTATGGAAACCAAAGATGGTACATTGGGTCTCATTTTACTCCTTGTTCTGCTCTACCCAAAGTGTGCTTTTTTTTTTTCTCAACAACTCTTCAAAATAGAAGAGAAAAAAAAAAAATCTTTAAACTCTTCCAAAGCTGGATGAGCCTCAGAGCCAGAGACAGAATGGCAACCATCAAGTCATAAGTCCACTCACTGATGACGCTCTTTCATAAGGTCTTGTAAGGTTTGGATTGAAGGTTGGCTGATGTCCTTCAACCTCACTCTTGAATTTCATCCTCTGGAGGTGACTGAACATCAGACTCTTCCTTCAGATTTGTTAACATAATGAAGTCACTGAGCAGAAAAATAACCCCCATGTACTCACTCTGTTGGAGTCCACCTCAACATTCCACTTGGGTCGTACAACGTAGTCTTTGTTGGAGGGCATTGGAACACGAGCCCGGGCACAGAATCCGGGATCACCAGGACGCAGAGCTCTGCAGGAGGGAGGTGGAGTTTAGTGTCAGAATACAACATTCAACATTCTCAGATGTCTGCAACCTTACTCAAAGACTGATTACTACCATCAAGCTTTTCATGTTGGTGGCAGCATTTTCTGTGACAGAGATATTCTCTGTGTTTTTTATCTTTTTTATTTCTTATTTTAATATTGCTGGATATTTGTCACTCTGACCACTCTCACCTGCAGCAGATTTTGGAAACATCCACAGTACCCCATGTCCCTGCTACGCCTGCTGCTCCCATATCATTATGAACTCCATACAGCATCAATTCTATGAACTTCATGCAGCATCATATGTTCCTGCCTGCACCTGTATTGAATATCCCCTCCTCCTGCTTTCATTCTCTCCCTATTCTACCAAACTTTGCCCCCAACCCCATCTCCCTTGCTCGCTCTCTCTCTCTCTCACTCGCTCTCAACCCAACAGGTTGAAGCAGACGGCAGCCCCCCCTGAGCCTGGTTCTGCTCGAGGTTTCTGCCTCTTAAAGGAAATTTTTCCTTGCCACTGTCACCAAGTGCTTGCTCATGGGGGGATCTGTTGGGTAATTTTATAAAGAGTTTGGTCTAGACCTGCTCTATATATAAAGTGATGTAACTTGTTTATGATTTGGCACCATATACATAAATCTGATTTGATTTACTACATTTTCATTTTAAAACTCATCTCTGTAGCTATGTTTTTGCCTCCTGTCCATATTACTCTGGAGCTTCTGAGCCCAGAACATGGTGTTGGTCATTGAGTAGCAGAGTGACATCTGCCATTCTGGGCTCATTGAAGACCTTGGACCATCTGTGCAGACACAGATCATTTTAGATATGGAACTACAGATACTCATTTGCACAAAAAGTGTGGATATTTCATAGTCTGTATCCAATTAATGCTGTCTAAGGGTCAGTATGACATATTTGGATGTTGTACAACGTGGGCATGACCTATTCGTTCTATCAAACAATAAAGCCCTACGTCCTGAAATTGTTAAAATGTACTCACTTTTCCTCTCCAGTCAGCTGTTTCTCTAGGTCTCTGCGAGGCGTTTGGCCACCTGAACTGGAAAGAGACAGAGAAATTTAATTCACATCATGAAGTGACTTAGTGAAGACAGTAACCAGGACAGGAAACAATCAGTTTGACACATCCAATATGTTGCAGTTGATGGCGTACAGGAAGAACACTCCAACAGGAAACTGTTCTGTGTCTGGCAGAAAAGCCACACTGAGCACCAACACCTCCTGCAGAGTCCTCATGTTATTAGCATTCTCCACCTCAGAGCAGTTAGTCATGAAGTCAGTGCTAAAGTCCGAGACCTGTTGCCCTCGAGTTGTTTCAGAAAACCAGTTACCTTACCTTCATTTTGACCAAAATAACTGGCCTTACTGCACCTCTTAATCCCAGTTCATGCACTGGAGCTACCATACTCCACTAGTGCCAACAATAGCACAACTGTCACTTGTCTAATGTTTATTAAAACAAATCTGTGTCGTCGATTCCTTCGTTGCAGGCCCATACGGAAATGTAGCCCCTCTATGTTTAAACAGACTTCCAGTTCAACTCTCAAGGTAGAAATTTTGCAGTGCAACCATGCAATTGTATGACTGAACCTGATTGGTGGAGAGAAGACGTCAGGTTCCACTGTCCTCTCCACCTTCTGAGGTTGACTGATGATGGGAGCAATGGAGGGGAGTGTGTGTTTGTGTGTGGGTGGGTGGGTGGGGTGTAAAAAAAGAAAAACCCAGAAAGGAGAATAAACAACATAACAGAAAAGAAAGCAAGGAACAATGCAACATGAGAAAGAGAGTAAAATGAAACTACCTGGAGTAGTTGGAGCTTACAAAAACCTTGAGGAAAACCAGTTATTGTCACCTCCATTTAGACTAAAAAAATGCTCTGAAATTCATGAATGCCTGACAATAAAACTGGAAACTACTGAGAGCTCCAACACCTAGACTTAAATGCAATAAGATTTATATTTACAGTAAGTGCCGTTGCCCCTCAATGGCCATTAGATAGAATGCAGGTTCAAAGATCTGATGCGTTTTGCACTTTAAAACCTCAGTGTCAATGTCCATTTTAAAATATAGCCCATGGTGGGTGCTAAATGTGTGGATGTGATAATTTAGAGTCTCTGTCAGTACCTGAGTCGTCGTCTCTGAGGCATCTGTTGGTCCAGGTCTCTCTGCTGCCGCTCTTCTCGTGTCATTCCCTTGTAGTTTGATGTTAGACCAAAGATTGGCCGTGACCACTCATCTGGACAAAAGGCAGATTCATCACTGATAGCTTCTGAGTCTCTGCTGCTCATTTCCTAAATTATCTATTATTTATTTGTACAAGTACATTAAATATTTGAAATTTGCACCCCACTTTAGTCTGGACACCTTAGCGACACTGAACAAGACTTTTTACAATGAATTTGTTAACATGCACTAAATACAGTTCAGTTGAACTTCCTAGCTACAGTGACTACCAGTAACAAATACCGTAATTTCTGGACTATAGAGTGCACCTGAATATAAGCCGCACCTGATAAATTTAAAGAGAAAAACAGTTTTGTACATATATAGGCCACATTTGTTAATAAGCTTCAGGAAATATGGGAGGAAATGGCATATGGGAGGAATTATGTTACACAGAAAGATTTTTCCTTTTCGCCAGATTGATTGACTTTAACTTGAAAGCTGCATCATATGCATTGCTTCATGTGTTTTCCATGATAAGGGTGTGTGCATGAAGCGTAAAATAAATGACTGATCTGAAGAATTTAGTGTGGGTGCGTTTAATTTAATTCGAACAATTTCACTGGCCCACTGTAACCTGTTCTGTAATTTCATTGGTCTGATGTGACGCTAAAAGTATTGGTGGCATGAAGCTCATTACATGTAAAAATCCATAAATTAGCCACATAGTTGTTGAACAAGCAGGGTCCAAAGCGTGTGAAAAATGTAGCGGTTTATAATCCAGAAATTATGGTAACTGATTTCTCTGTGGCCCCAGACAGTCATAATGGATTACACTGATTAGGCATAACATTATGACTCTTCATCATGGCTCCTGAGGGGAATGGGTGGAAAATATTAGGCCGCAAGTGAACATTTTTTCCTCAAAGTTGATGTATTAGAACTTGGAAAAAATGGGAAAGCATAAGGATTTGAGCAAGTTTGACGGGGGCCAAGGTGATGGCTAGATGACTGAGCATCTCCAAAACTTCAGCTCTTGGTAGATGTTCCCAGTCTGAATTGGACAGTATCTATTAAAAAAGGTCTGAGGAAAGAACAGCGGTGAATGGACAGGGTCATGGGCAGCTAAGGTTTATTGATATGCGTGGGGAAAAAAGGCTTGCCCATGTTGTTCAAATTGTTGTGCAACTGTTGCTCAAACTGGAGAATGAGATAATGTTGGTTTTGATAGAAGGGTGTCAGAATAGACAGTGCTCCAAAGATTGGTCTGTGGCTATGGGTTCCCATACACAAAAGGTGGCCATGCCGGCCCTTGCGTATCGCTGAGAATGCCAACGATTGGCGTGTCAGCGTCAGAACAATGAAAGAAGGTGGCCTGGTTTGATAAATCACCTTTTCTTTTACATCATATTGATGACCAAATGCATGTTCTTCACCTGCCTGGGGAACACATGGCACCAGGATGCACTATGTGGAAAAAGCAAGCTGACGGAGGCCATGTAATGATTTGGGAAACGTTCTGCTTGGAACCCTCATGTCCTCCATTCATGTGAATATTACTTTAACATTTGCCACCTACCTAAGCATTGTTTAAGACCATGTACACCATTTCATGGAAACTGTATTCTCTGATGTCTGTGGCCTCTTTAGCAGTATAAAGCACCGTGCCACGAAGCAGAAATGGTTCAGGAATGGTTTAAGGAGCACAAGAAAGAGGTGGAGGTGTTAACTTGGGCTCTGAATTCCCCAGATCTGAATCCAACTGAGCATTGGTGGACTCTAGTGGATAAAACCAGTCTGATCCAGGAGGCTGCATCTTGCAGCTTACAGGACTTAAAGGTTCTACCGTTAACATCTTGGTACCAGATATCACAGCACAACTTCAGATATCTAGTGGAGTCCATGCCTTGACGAGTCAGGCCTGTTTGGCAGGAAATTTTAGGCAAATGGTCATAATGTTGTGCCTGATTGGTGTATGAACATAAGTGAAACCAGTATAGGTGAGATGTCCTCACTGATGAGTTTGAGAGCGAGGTCTTTGTTCGGTCGAGACTCTTTGGGATGTTTGTACAAGAACATAACGGCCCGGCCGATCCCACTGTGCTTCAGCGTCTCCTGACTTACGCTGGGGAGCTGCAGGACAGGACAGGTAGGGTCAAAAACTGAAGTACATCTGGTTTTTAAAAATCCAGCCCTTGAGGTGTGACCTCTGTACCCACCTCCTGAAGGATCCTGAGCAGCTCCTCTCTGATTCTGAGGGCAGGCAGGGATTTATCTGGGAGAGGACTGATCCACTCTTTAATGGCAGACATGACTCCACTGTCAATGAATGTCTCCTTCAAGTCCTGTCTGAGGGGGGACAGCCATCACTAGAGCACTTAAAGCAGCTCTCAAATAATGGTCAAACATTGACTGATTGAGAGACAAAATATGAACTATAACCAGCGCTTACTTCTTCAGGTGCATCACAACTTGTGGGAGCAGTGTGAGTTTCTTCAGTGCTGGTTTCTTCTGACTGTTCAAAGTTCGATCCTCCTGTTAAAAGAACACACAGTCTGCAAAGCACTGAAAACATGCTCAACGATGAGGCTTTCATTTTGACAGACAAACCTCTGCAGCTTCGTTCATCTTTGTGATCATGGCACTAACAACATCATCTGCATCACTGATAAATGTTCCTCCATCACGGTGTCTTCTCTTCCTGCTGTTCATGGCTTTCCTCCGGGCAAGCATGATGTCGAAGTCTGACATGAAACTTGTGCTACACACACAGAAGATTACAACTTATTCTGCAATTATATCTTTTCAATTGGAAGTTCAAAGAAAAAAGAATCATCAATTTCCATGACAATATTCAATATTACAACATTTGCGATAAAGTTAGAAATAAAATGATCATTGTGCCACTTCTCTATATGCAAAGTGCTTTGATGTAACTTTGTTATGACTTGGTGCTACGTGAATAAATTTGATTCGATTTGATTGAATCCCTACAAATCTCACACCCCCCATCCATCTCAGATATTAGTTGATCTGAACTGTTAAATAAAAAAAAAAATTGTAATTATGATATTGATTCATTTGATGTCATTAAGACAGCACAATACACAAAATAAAATTTTGTGATAATGTTGGCAGATATGTTAGCTGTGATATCGCACCTGCCTGTATTGTGATTTTGATTAGTTTTGCTGTTTTATTTTATTACTTGATTATATATGCTTCTGTATTTTTACAGCCCGATCACTTACTCTGCAAGACCCCTATTGCATATGTATGCAATTTTCTTAGTTTTTGTTATTTTTCTGGTGCTGAAGGGGATGGATTTTTCACGGCTTAAACATGCATGAAAACGACTCTTGGACTATACCCTGAGTTCAACAGGAAGTGGGCATTTTTGATTTACTTTTTTGGCCCCATTTGTGCTATTTCCAGGCCCTTTACTATAATGAGCTACTATTAAAATTTTCATCCAAATTCCTTTATAATCACTCAGTAACATCTGAGGACTTAGGAAATTAAAAGTTGTATTAAGTCTTTTTAGCATTTGTTCCTGCTGCAAGTAGCAATGGCTCAAACTTTGAGGTTTTGCCATGTTTCACCATAAAAGAGGAAGTCTTTATAACTAACATGCATTGGCCAATCTGCCCCAAATACACCACGCATGGTGAGATTCCCACCCTGAATCCATCTATCTGTCAATAATGTATATAACTAAGCTCGCTACTGACTGGACAGAGGAAGTCAGTGCCATTATGCAACCATTTAAACAGGCTGTGTTCTCACCATCAACTATGACATGACACATAACTAGTGGGTGTTCTCTAGCACCACATAGCTGACACTCAAAAAACTTTGCATACACACCACCACTGGCACATATTTTAAGATCTAACGTGGTTGGGTGCAGGAGAGTCCAGGGGGCTCTGAGTTGCCAGGGCCTGTTCATCCCTGCTTGCAGCTTTGTTTAGTTTTTCTGTTGAATTATATAAAATATTCAGCGAAGTCCACAGTTAAAAAGACAGTTTTGCTTCTTTTTTTTTTTTAAGTTCAGTAAATGTGTGACGCTTCCGAAGTCAATGACTAATCAACCTAACTCATGATGATCAATATAAATGAACATGTCTCATGTAGGAAAATAAACCTTCACATGCTTGCACACTATGTGAGCATGTGAAATTCGGGTCACTACAGAGAAACCCCACCCCCAACATCGTCCTGAGTCATGATTCTTACTCTTGACCGCTGCGGTCGACTCCTTCATCAGAGTCTGACTCTTCCTCCAGATGCTGATGCTTCTCCTTGACGTCCTTCTTATCTCCCTCCAGGTCTTCCTGGTTGAAACCCTGCAACAGAAACAGACACCTTGTGTGTGAAGTGATGAACACGGCAGCTGTTTCATCACAGAATAAATCAAGGTGTCTTCGTCAACAACCGTCATGTCCACAAACTGACCAGGATAACATGTTCACTCAGGTATTAATGTTGACATCTCATTTTCCTTTCTGCCTTACCTCTTTTCATTCCTTTCATAAAGGAAAATAAAGAGAGAAGGGAGGTAGCAAAGTGGGGAGAAAGTAATAAGATGTGTGGCTCATGAAAGGTATAAACCCCTGCAGGTCTCAAAGTGGTACTCACCGTGAATTCTTCTTCCTCCTCGTCTCCAGACTCTCCAAAGATGTCCGCGATCATCTTCCTGCAGGAAACAGAGTGGGTCAGAGGTCACACCAGCAGCTCACAGTTCTGATCAGGATCTCAAATATTTGTTTTGATGGTTGTGATAGCAACAGAGACATTAAATATAAAGAGATATTGGAAGGCCAATGAAATGGCAGCCCTCTGGACTTGTCCTTGGTCCCAGAGCATATTTACAAATGTAACACATTTTCTCACATCACCCAAAGCTTTTCACTCTACTGCTCATTGATAAACTTAGAATGTGCACTTTAGTTGTTTGCATTCACTTGACATTAAATTATTCACAGCCCACTGAAGACACAAATGGAGCATTGCCTATCCCTGTCCATGGGGAGAGTGAATCTTTGGGTGAGAAAATTACAAGAAATTAACAATAGCCACTGAAAAGTGTCTTTATACACACACACAATTTGTTTAAATTATTAATGAATCAACAATTTTGGATATTCCAATTCTTACTTATAACCTAAATGTTTTTATTACTGCATACTTACCAAATTGATTCATCTACATAAACTGATTAATCATTGTTTCATAAACAAACAGAGACAGCGTAAACATTTTTCTGTGTTTGTCTGTTCATATTTTGTAATAGCAGCAACAATAGTATGTCTGCATGTGATGGTTTCATTTTAGTTAAAAGACTTCAAACACTTTTGAAATGGATGCAAGCTTTAGTGACTCTGACCAAACATATGTTAGCCCTTTCTTAATTTCAAAAGACATCAGCAAATTAGTGAAATTTAAATTAAACTAGTGACAAATACTCACTCTTCCTCATCGTCATCACCAGAGTCGCTGTCACTGCCAAACAGGGCCTTTTCATCCTTCTTAGCTGTGGTGGCCTTCGACCTCTCGTCATCACTGCTGCTGTCTGAGCCAAGCTCCCGCAATTTGGCTGCCAGGCTCTTATCAGGACCACCTGATGCCCCATCACTCCCTGAGTTCTCATCTTCTGACACTGCTCGGCTTTTCTTTACCACTGAGGGTGAAAAGTAAAGGCCAATGAGACAACACTGATATTATGGCATCACACTGAGAGCAAGCCTGTTTTTCACAATACTGCCAAATGTATTTGGACGGTATGACACCCCATAATTGCGCAACAATGTCTTTCCAGCAGTTGTTCACTTCGACACGTTAAAGCATTAATAAGGCTCAACCATCACCAAAAGCTCAAAACTAAAACATCTAACGGAATAAATTCCTTATAACTGTACATTATAAACTTCACCATTTGGTCTTTGTAATGAAGTCTAGAATTTACTCTGTCATATCAATATATAAACAAACCAGCAACCAAGGCAGGTTAGTGACAGAGAAAATATCTAACATACTAATAAAAACTACGAATTTATACATGCTCATATCAGAACATTCAGGTATAATGCAAATAGCAATACAGACCAAAATGTCCAATGAATCAAAGCTAATAGTTTTGTTGATTTAGTCCTACCAGCTTCAGTTGTGTCAAAACTTCAGTATTTTAACCCACATCACAATAAGTTACTCTGGGGTGGGTACAAATTGGTTTTATTATAAAATGTACATCACTGTATGTAAAAAAGTGAAATTTTATAGAAACACAAGTTTGTTTCCCAGCTAGAACTGTTTTGACAGAATCTGGTTCAATCATTTCCGCACTAGATAACTCCTATTTATTTTTACAACTACAGATTTTTGATTTTTTTTTAGCACTGAAATAATACATTACAAATATCCTCAGAGAAAGTAATAAGAGTTAAAGGTTTAAAAGCTGACAGTCTCTTACCTGGTTTATCATCTTTCTCCTCTTCCTCACTGTCTGACAAGATTGCCTTCTTTCTTTTCACTGCACACAAAAACATGTTCATGAGGTTCTGAAGAAATATTTCAAGGTGTTTTTAACAGTCACAACTACATGATGCCAGTGTTACTGCCAGTGTCATGTTTGAGAAATAAGTCAGAGCCCTTCGATGAGGGGCTGAGAGCTGATCACTGCACTAAACAGACAAGCTACTTTCAAAGCTGTATCAATAGAAACTAAACCATACAGTCATGTATGGCAAACGTAAAAAGGTCAACTGATAAACCACATAATTTCATTATTTTATGGTTTATTTTCATAGGTTCAAATAACAACTTTCCCTTGGTCTTCCACTGAATATAGAAGTTTAGTTAGCTTTGGAGAAAAGCCCAGGGTTAAAGTTCAGTTGTAGAATGCATGTGGCCCCAGGTTCAAACCCCAGCCACAACATAAAGCAGCGGTAGGCGTGTGACGGTTCCAAGCCCGGACAAAACTTTAGCCAAATCTACCATGCAAGTCACAGAGTTGACTTGCTGCAGCGACTCAAACAGAGAAAAGAAGAAGAGAGTTAGCATTCTAATGTGAGCGTTTTGATGATCTGGTCTGAGATCAGTACCTGGCTTCTCGTCATCGCTGTCATCTCTCTGCTCCCTCTCCTCTTCCTGCTGCTCCTCATCACTTTCTACTGCAACTTTTCTCCTTCCTCCCTCCTCTTCTTCACTGTCAGAGTGCATCACAGCTTTCCACTTTGCTCCTTCTCCTCCTACACCCTCTGCCTCCTGTTCTTGGTGCTGCTTGTCCTCCTCTTCATCTTCAGAGTCCATCCGTGTCGCCTTGCACCTTGCAGGCATCTCTTTGTCAGAGTCACTGTCGGCATTGGACCGATTGGAATCCTCTTTTTTGGTATCATCGTTGTCTGAGTCGCTGTCTGCAGCTGTTTTATGGCAATCCTCCCCCTCATCTATGTCGGAAGTGCTGCCCCTGTGTCTGACAGCAGGAATTCCCTCCCCCTCCTCATTATCATCTGAGGCTGCATGTTTGACTGGCAACTCCTCCTCATTGTCTGATCTGCTCATCCTGCTTTTCACAGGAGAGTTGTCATTGTCACTGTCAGCAGGACGAGGAGCCTCTGCCTCAGAGTCACTCTTGTTGCCGTCATCATGGCTCCTGGGGGCTTCTCCCTCTGAGTCACTGTTGACCCTTTGGTGGTTCTCATTGTCAGAGCCGCTGGCTGCCCCACTGGTCTCTAAGGCATTGGGGGCATTCTCATCATTGCTTCCCTCATCCTGCTGAGACAGGCAGTGGTGGGTAAGTATAACAGAAACACAAGGGACCGCTTTGTAAAACTATGGAATACAAACCATTATTCTTATTTAAATCAGTCAATGTGACTGAGATGAACAGGAATCAGAGTTCTAGCATCAGCTTCAGCATTACTGACAGAGTGTGAGAAAAACCAACACCTGGTGCAAAATATCAATAGGTCAAGAAGGATTTGACAATGAATCACAGATGCAAATCGTTAAAACCAGAGTTGAGCTACCTGTTCTTTTTTTCTTGTGTTCAGACAAAAAAAAAAGTAGGGATGTTTTGGCACGGACAGACCGACAGACAGTCGAGCTGGCCAGCTGATAAATGATACGTCAACATGTTGGATGACGCTTCTGATGAAGACTGAATTCACAGTCGAAACTGTCAAGTATCCCTACATCCCTACATTTTTTTGTCTGAACACATGAAAAAAGAACAATTATCGTAACAGAAGAAAAAATGAACATAATTAGTTCAATACAATTGATCTGAATATTCATTAAATTGTGCACACGATATGCAGTTAATTATTTAATCCATGTCAGATTAAACCTGTGAAAGGGGCATCATAAAATCTGGTTGCAGGTCATCAAACTATGAAAAAAATAGAGACTGTGAGCTGCTGTCAGTATTTTTGGACAGTTTTATCTCCCACAGAAGTTTGGACAATTCACTGAAATACTACTACTTTACAGGGCCAAATAATAAGGAAGCGCCAAAAAAAGATAACTGATAGCTTCAATATTGAGCTTTCTCAATCTCCAGCTCAAATTGTCTTTGTGTTGGGTGTCATGAATACAAGCTGTCATCACATCCCATTTGGGTGTACATACATTTGGCTAAAGCCACTTCTGATTGGGGAGTACACAGGAGCACTCTCTCCGTTGCTTAGTATGACTGTCATAAGAGGGGAAAAGCCATGCTTTTAGTCTGGGTACATAATCTATTTTATACATTGCAGCTTTTTGCAATTTTCGAATTGCAATGTCTGAAATCACAATTTTGATTAAAATTAAATTAACTGTTCACCCCTAGTGCAGAGTCTGTGAAGCTGGTCCACAGGACATCAGCCATAATGGCTGCCCAGAAACTGACATACTCCCTAAAGCCATAAATAGTGGTTAAAATCTGTGAGCAACAGAGTGAGGGCAGTTACATGTATTTCAGCATTTCAACATTTTGTTAGGCGTTTTGCTCACTTGTCACGGTAAAAGAATAAAATAAATAATTCATCTTTAAACAGCAATAATCTGACCTCTGATTGGTGTTTGTCGCTTGTCCCTTCTTCAACATCTGATGCTGGGTGTTCATCCATAACAGGAGTGCCACCTCCATCATCTGCAGAACGCCACAACATGCTGTTATATTAATGGTAATACAATAAATGTTTTGCTGATGGAGAGAAAGGACTTCAAATGAAGACTTACATTTGTTTAATCCTAGCCTGTTTCCTTTTTTTTATTAGAATTTTACAGTTTTAGCAGTTACACTGAACCTGGCCAGCCCTCATTGTGACACGTCTGTTTTCCTTTACACACACAAACGAACACGGACAGTCCTGAACCTGGCTCAGTTGTCAGATTAACATTTCAAACTGAGGGCAAGGTGGTCTACTGCATGGTTCCTTTCAGGTACACATCCCCTTGAAAAATAAAAGCATTTCAGGGTCCATTAGGGTCTGCATATCTTAGCCTGTGTTGATTATTGAAGTGGGAAAAGTAAACCCTGCAGTGATCATGAATTGATGCATTTTAAAAACAGTAATTGAGGCTTGTGAAAACCCTTCGTGTCCTAAGTCAGTTTTAAAACGTCCAAATCAGCTCTTGAAGATGCTGTGCAACAGAACTCAATGCATTAACAATGCAAATGTCTTACGGATCAAAAGCACATAAGAAACAGCTGAAGATACAAATATCCGTTGTCTTCAGTTTCTTATTAATTAAAGTCGATCTATATCAAAACCACTGCGTTGGAACTCAGATGATTATTATGAATCAGAACTTACACAAATACTAAGATAATTTTCAGTTTCCGACTTTTAAAAATGAACATGGTGGACAGTTGTACTGCTGACTCGATGATGCTCTTCCTGAGTGTGGAGAACGCCGCTGAGCCCAAAGCAGCGTACACTTCAAAGAAGAACCAAAGTGTTTGTGGTTTTTCTAAAGTCAAACCTGACCCAGGTGCCTGTGAGGGGTGACTGTTAGTGTGGTCTTTAAAGAAACAAAGCAGAATGGAGTTATTACCGGATCGGCTCACGGACATGAAGTCGTCCTCCTCTCCGTCCATTTCACAGACAAAGGAATTGGATAGAGAGCTGAACACGAATACGCCTCCTCTTTACTCCACTTTAATATCAAGGCGGGAATATAAACCCAAACAAAGTAACAACGCGTTTCCGAAGCTAACAGCTAACTACAGCCGCCTGAGACCCAAAATGGCGTAACTGCGTCATCTGCGCATGCAGTCGCTGCGTAATAGCGTCACTGGATTTTTTTTTTAACAATATTTATTGGAAGATATTTAGGTAAAAGATATGCAGAGGGCATGAAGATCGGGTGTCTATGTGTAAATAGGTTCATTTTTATTAGTTTTGTTGTGGATCCATTTATTTATTTATTTATTTTGCACAGTCTCTGTACACCAAAACAGAACACTCACTCATGTTCCCACTTATCCGATTCCGGGTCGCGGGGAGCCAATCCCAGCTCACACTGGACGAGGACGGGGACACACAGTGGACAGGTGTCCAGTCCATGGCAGAGACACACAGAGCTCCCTCTTCAACAGGATCCCGTTCTCCGCACTCCGGTACGGTAGGTGGCGGTATGCACCTATAAGTCGGTGTTGCAATCCGCCAATAAATGCAAAGAAGGAAAAGAGCCAGCCAGCCAGCCAGCCAGCCAGACAGACAGCCAGCCAGACAGACAGACAGACAGACAGACCGACCGACCGACCAACATCCACTCACTCTCAGACCTACGGACTGGAAGTGCAAATCAAAACACAACAACAAAAAAGAGACACGGCAACGACAATGTGAAAAACACAACAAGAAAAGCTCTTGCTTTCAGATCATTAGCTGAGCAATGGCTTTGAAACCAGGACTTGACATAAGCATCTGGTTTGAACTTTTTTAGTGGGGGGCCAACACGCTCCCAGCACAAGGTTGGTCCTGGCTATCATCTATGGAGAAAACTGTCGTGGCCAAATACAGATTGTTATGAGGTTAGATTTATTCCCAAAGGAGTCACCATTTTCTATATCAATTCTAGCATTGTAAATGTAAAGTCTAACCTGGCGTTAGCTAGCTACCATCGTAAGCTCCAAACTAACATCGCAAACTGTGTTATTATCACACCTGTCCAGAAATTCCACCTTTAGTGACATATAAAAAGTATTCTTGACTCTTGAGTTACCTACACTGTTACTTTTAGCACTGTTAAAACCAAAGTCCCTCAAATCAAGCTTATGACCAAGTCTAGGGTCTGTCCTCTGTTGTGAGTGGGCTGCATGACAAGCTGCTTAAAATCCATACAGTTTAAAAGATTTTAAAATTCAGTCATGGCGGGATCTGAATTGTCCAAGTGTATGTTAGAATCAACAGTTATTAAAACCTTATTATAGGTGGAATGTAAAATTTATAAAAGTTCGTAAAAATCACTGATAAAAGAGGGATGGTGTTTGGGTGGTCTATAGATAGTCATACATAAAATCGGGGGACTTCTAAAAACAAAGGCATAATGTTCAAATGATGTGTATTGAGTAAAAGGAATGTCTTTTGTCACTCTTATGTAATTTGAAATGATTGTAGCAGTCCCATCACCTCTTCTACCACTCCTGTTAAAGAATAAAACATTTAAATTGGGTGGGGAAGCCTCAGCTGGTGCATCAGTTACGTTGTCATTGTAAGTCTGTGTGCCCCTCGCCCCTAAAAAGGGGCAAAGGGGGATGATTTTGACCAGCTTTATTTCAGCAGGGATGCCATCCCCCTCATCCCCTTCTCGACTCGAGTCCTGGTTACCAGTAAACCTAAACATGCACGCTTTGGATGGTGGGGGGGGGGGACCGCAATACCCGGATGAAACCCAAGCAAACACAGAAACACACAAAGGCCCCAGCCTGGGAAGCAAACCTTCTTGTTGTGGGGCAACAGCACGAACCACTATGCTGCCGTGCTTCCCCAAAAAAGAGCTCATTGATTTTGTAAAAAGTAAAGTAAAAATGCAAGAAATATACGGTATGTGTATATGACGTAAAAGAGGATAAAATAACTATTTTTTTACACCACGTGTCACCAGCTCCTAAATCTAACATTGAATATAATGTTAAGCTATTCAGTAAAATCTGTGAGTGAGCGGGATATACTAACCCCCAAAGCACAGGAACAAAAAGGGTTTTATAGTAATTATCCGTGTGGATTTTGAAAAGTCCAATCTATTTCTGATGCCCTGTTCAGAGTCAGTAATGAGGCAGAAAAGACAATGAAAATGAAAGAGCTGATGGCAATAGTATTTTTTGATATAGAAAAGTCATATGTGGACTTTTTATTAAGTTAAATAAAATGGACATCGGACAAAAGATGTACAATTGGATAATCAATTTTCGGACAGAGTAAAGGCAGGAGCTGAGGTATCAAATGATTTCAGCGTTGAATATGGAACCCGTCCTTTATTGTTTAATATTATGATAAATTAGATATTTTCAAACTCAAATGGATGTATTAAGTCAGCATGGTAGGCAGAGGTCTGCTGATTTGAAAAAAGTACAGATGATCTGCGAAAGTACAGAAGAAAAGGCTCACATGATAGCTAAAGACAGGTGCAACAGCTGCATGATGTCCAGTGGCCTGCACATCCTGCATAGTGGCGTTGATGTTTTTAAAAACCCGAAGAGGCCTCGGGAGATATAAGCAGGTAGCAGGAGCTGTTAGTCAGAGTGTATTCTGCCCCTGGGGTCTGACTCCACTCAGCTGTTTGTTCAGATACTTGCTGTATTTTGAATGAATCTCATCCACATCTGACTCGGAAGACTCTGAGACCTTTTTTCTCCTGAATATTTGGAAACCATTAGTTGCTGATTTTTTAGACTGTTTGTTCATGTCGGGCACTGCTGCCTGACCTCTTCCGACTCAAAGCCAGGCAGTTTTGTACTGTACCCCAACAGTGCAAAAAAGCAATCATTAATCGATATGTATAGGGCTCTCAAGCGGTCAACTTTAGATTATGGGTGTGTAGTTTATAGAGCAGCAGCTAGGTCACCATTACAGAAACTGGATAGGTTACAATATAAGGCTTTACGTGTTTGCACAGAGGCAAGTTTACCCTCATAAATGCTTTACTTGTAGAGGCAGAGGAGATACCTCTGGAACTAGGAGGAAAAAATTATCACTTGTTTACTTAGTCAAGCTTAAAGGTAGCGAGGAAGAAAATCCTGCAATTAAACTACACAGAACTGCTGGGGATATGCTAGGTTTCAGAGGTGAGGATTTGAGTGGTGCATTAATTAAAGCGCTCATTCATACGGTCTGGATTGGCCGTGAGAAGTATTCCCTCATGGCTTTATCCCGAGGTCAAAGCGGACATCAGTGTCCTAGAAATGAAGAGAGAATGGAGAATGGATGAATTTGGGGTGAAAACAAGTGTTTACCTGAGGATTCTTTATTTTAACTACCTCAAAATATTCGAATTTGTTTTCCTTGATATCACGGGGCTGATCGGCAGAATATAGGAAGCATTGAACAATTGACATGATGGGACACACTCTTACACAGTAGGTGGCGGCATGCAACTAATAGATGTTTGCAATCCGCCAATAAATTAAGAAGAAGAAGAAGAAGAAGACTGACGTAATTTTGGAGCGACACAGTCAAAAAGGAAGCACGCGTGTTTGATCCGGAGAGATGGGGGACCGTCGCCGTTTGTGTACCGTGTGGCTGGGATCAGAGACAGGAATCCTGAAGGGGGTCGATGTGTCCCGGAAACAGGCCTTAAATTTCTGCAACTCGAGTCATCTTAGCCGAGAACAGGAGGTCCGCAGCCTGTGTTGGGGAGACCCGGCCGAGAGCGAGTTGCTGGTCGGCTCGGCGGACGGAACCGTCAAGACATTTAGCGTAGAGAAAGGGGACTTCACCGATTCCCGGCGATGTGGAAACCCGGCCGAGGGTTGTTTCACGGGGCTGGCACCCCTCAGTGGTTCGGCATTGGTCACCTGCGGGGAGTCCGGGATGCTGCGGGTCTGGAGGGAAGACAGCAGTCAGCCGGCTATCGAGCTCAATGCGGGGAAGAACGTGTGCAGGATGCGGCAGAGTCCGGTAAACCAGCACAGCGTCGCGACGGGTGGTAAAGAGAACGGCCTGAAGATCTGGGACCTGGAGAGGCCCGAAAAGCCGGTGTTCACAGCCAAAAACCTGCGGGACGATTGGCTGGACCTACGACAGCAACACTGGGTCAGAGACATGGCCTTCATCCCAAACACCGACAAAGTCATCACCTGCACAGGTTTTCACCAGGTGAGTCCACTAGAGCACAAACTCAATTTCATGTTAAAGTTTTAGCTGATGGTCAATGGAGCTTTGAGAACTTCACCTGCAAGACGTTTTCTTCAAGTCAAGATGCAGTTTTAAGGGGCTATTCTGTAAACAACATAAGCACGGTGGTCACTTCAACATATAGAAAGAAAACACATCAGCTAAATGAGACACTTTGAGTTATGCATGTGTTTGGGTGTAAACAGCACAAATGGACCCTGAATTCTGCAAAAGTAAAAAACAAATCACAGCTTGCATTATTCACTTTAGCTTTTTGGCTGTTGGAAGTTGGCTTCCAAATATCCCCCAAAAAACTGCCACAAATGGTGAGGAAACATTTAAGGGAAGCTGGCTTGAAGAGTTGTATCTGCAAAACAACACTATTTTGACCACAGAGAGAGATGAATGAGCAAAAGCAACCCTAACCCACACAATGAAACAAATTCTCCTTAACCATAACCCTAACCCATGCAGTACCAGCTGGACTAAGACTTGTGGGTTGGAAGTATGTTTTGCAGCAAAATAGGGATCATAAACATTTTTCCAGGCTCTGTCAGGGTTGCTTAGAACATAAGATCTCTCTCCAATTGAGATTGTATGGAATGATTTGGATCAATCAGTCAGAAAAGTGCATCCCACAAATCAGCAGTCTGTCATTGATGGACTTAAAGTTGGAATACATTTCCAGGCACCTCCCTTTTTATATGGAAAAAATAGCATGAATGCTTCATATGTTCTTGTAAAAGCCAAAGGAGGTGACTCTGAAGAAAGCTACTCTAGACAAAAAAACAACCCACAAATGGCTGATAATTATAGGTATTGATTATGACTATCATAATCATGTTTATTTTATTGCAAAGTATACAAATGAATCCAAACTTTTGGCCTGTAGTGTATGTGTAGTAAATTGTCATTGCTTTTAACGTTTATTTGTATTGATTGTTTCCTCCATTAGATTTGGGTGTCTTGAAAGGCCCTTATAAATGAAATGTATTTACATTGTCAAGACCTCACATTACTTTGTTCTGTGTCACTGTCCACTCTGTCAGATCCACATCTTTGACCCGTTGTCCCCTCAGCGCCGCCCAATCATGGAGGCAAAGTATGGAGAGTACCCACTCACCACTTTGTCCCTGCCTGCCTCCGGTAACATGGTTGTTGTAGGAAACACCCACGGCCAAATTGCTATGCTGGACCTGAGGAAAGGTCTGGTCTGTGGCTGTCTGAAAGGTCTGGTAGGAGGCGTACGGGGGCTGCAGTGTCACTCCTCTCAACCAGTGGTGGCGTCCTGCGGCCTGGACCGCTTCCTCCGCATTCACAGTCTGGAGGACCGCAAGCTGCTGCATAAAGTTTATCTCAAATCCAGACTCAACTGTCTCTTGCTGCCCAGCCGGGACCTTGAGGACAGAGGAGGGGCAACAGAGGGGGAGGGGCTGAGCCAAGAGTTGAAGGTGGAGGAGGACGAAGTGTGGGACACTATGGAGCAGGTGGGAGAAGGTGATGACAAGCCAAAGAGGAAAAGCACAGAGGGGAAGGAAGTGCCTCAGAAAAAGAGCAAGAAAAGATGAGACAGGTATGGTCAGATCCTGAGACATTTGAAACCAGGTGTGTCATAGGGGTTATTTTATTTTATTTTTTTTTTTTTCTGCGCAGACCACAAAGAAGATTTGAACAAAGACCCACCAGGCCACTTTTGCCTCTGCCATTTTGATAAACATGCATTTTGTGGAAATATTTAGTCAAAATAATCTTATTACAGTGGTTCCCAACTAAAATGTATTTACAGGAGCCTTGCTATTTAACATCCCTCAAGTTAAATAGTAAATATTTCTCTCTCTCGCTCTATTGCTCTCTCTCGATAGATAGATAGATAGATAGATAGATAGATAGATAGATAGATAGATAGATAGATACACACTCTCAGCTTCACGTGAATGTCAACCATTAACACAGCAAAGACAGTTATTTGATAGAGATATGGAAGGAAACCCATATCTATGAAACTGAGGTCATGAACCCCCCCCATGCATTACCTAGGTTTGAAGTCATTATTTCATACTGGACCGTGTCTTATTTAAATACCACTGATATAGACCACCTAGTACTCAGATAATTCATTGTTCCGCGCTTATTTTCAAGTGAACGACAGGAAGCCTTGCAGATGCTATGGTGTGGCAGAACAGCCCCTCTTTTAGGACTGCCGATGTGATCAGATCACATCATGTGTTGAAAGTGCTGCCAAGAAAAAACTAGGTTACCTAGAGTACTGCCATCAACTTCTGTGCATGCAGATTTGAAACTCTCTCCCAGTTTTATTGAGGTAGATGGACCATGTTGTCGAGTTCCAGTTCTGCTCAACTGTGCATGTTCAAATGAAATCTGAGCAAGACAAGACTTGAATCTGGACGGTCTCCAGTAACACAGTTTAGTGCTTGAGAAGTAGCAACATAGCTGTGGTCTCTATTGCTGTGTAACCCCTACCTGCACCCATCACTAAGATAGTATTAAATATCAAATAAAAAATTTGGGGTTGACTTTGATCAGATTTACCTGCCTATTTGTTAGATTTGACCTACACTATCTACCTCAAATAACACACACAACAGCAGACTGACAATTTTAATGTATATTGAACCCAATAAAGATCCTTCACAACGCAGTATCTCGAAAAGGTAAGTAAATTAAAGTGAACATTGCATTAAAATACCACAGTACCTTTTTGTCAACGCAAAGTTGGATTCACAGTGCACAGTTCTTTTTAGTACTCCCATTGGATATTTTGAACCAAAAAGGAAAATGAAATTTCAGGCAGGGAAAAGGAAATTGTCACTAAGTTAAAATGAATAGGGGAAAAAAATAAATAAAATAAATGCACTCAAAGTCCTACCATCCTCTTTCCCAGTGAGTGTCCAATGAGTGTTGCAATGGGGAGGATATGGAGATGTGGACGTGTACGGCCCCTTTTCCGAAGATGGGTGGCAACCAGGATGCAGATGAATGACAGCAGAAGATGGGAGAGGAACCGAGGGCTGAGGACGCAATCGAGGGGCTCAAAAAAAATATCAATAAATAAAATCAGCCTATACAAGAAAATTACTCACCTAGTTCATAATAAAGGTCCATGTGGATGTATTTAAATAAAGTTGTGGCTGAACAGTGTACATTTGACTTTTTTTCATGACTTCTTAATAGCCATCATAACTCACAGTACACAAAACATGAATTCAACCCTACCCTCACCTGGTGTTAGCTGGGATTGGCTCCATTCATGAAAAATGAATTATGATTTCTGTTAATAGTAACAATAACATTAGACATATCACTGAGCAGAAAGTATATTAAATGTACAATTACTCTAAAGACCACTCAGTAACTGGTCACATCGGACGGACCACAAGACAGAACAGCGGGGAGCTGATCAGGATCAGGACCAGTATCTTTAGCGCCCCCTAGTGGTAGTGACCATTGGTCCATGCCAAGGAACAGTTGGTCATGACAGCGGCTGGCCACGAAGACACGGACATACATAATCGATAGTACAACTACGAATAATAATAATTTAAACTTTGTTTATTTCTATTAATAACAGTGATCAATAACATTGGATAGACAAACGATTACGGCTACTCACATTTATTCATCTGACAATGTTGCAGTGAGAAAAGGGAAAGTGTCTCTTAAAAATAACTACAAACAAACAAATACTCAACAGATCACTCAACTGGTCCAGACAACAGAATAGATCACAGAGGAGGTGGTCAGGACCAACAATTTATATTTCATTTATATGGTCATGACCACTGGTCCGTACCAGGGACCATGGTACCATGGATTTTCAAGAAAAATTATCTGGCTCAACACTTATACTGCCAGCAGTGACCCTAAGACAGGATGTCTCAAAATGCCAAGGACCACTTTGTCAAAAAATTTTATAAATTCAGGGACCACCTGCCCACGTTGTCCTGAAAGGGCCAGTAGTAATTGTAAGACTGTACAAATGTAACTGCTCATGAACATATTCTTGAAGAACGGTCTCTGTGTACTGTACGTGTGTTTTAATAAAAAATGTGTAATTGCTGCATTATTACAACAATAAAACTGCTGTAGCCTATAAGACGCACCTTTTCTCATTGAAAATGGGGTGTCATACACTGGATATGCTGTAAAAGGCCGTCCACACTGAGAATAATAACTAAAACTATAAAGATAATGATGTGAGCATTCACAATATGAACTATATATCCTGTAAATACCGATGTCAGCAGCTCATGAAACAAAGTAGGCTATTAACAGACCAAACTGACAGCTGCGAATGTTGAAGCGTGAATGTGCAAAAGTGCACAAACTACCAGCTATTCCGTGTCAGTGACACACACATCTGAATGATAAGGATTCACTCATTTCCACTGGATGGATGAGAGGATGATGTTTTGTTCGACTCTGGGGCTGACACAGTCTGAGGGCAGTGAGCTTGGTGAACCTATTGCGACTTTCACTCCACAACTCAGATGAAGAGTTTTTGGGACTCCAGTAATACATAATGATGTATATACATGATATATGCAGAGGTAAAATTGTGCCAGGGCCGTCTGTGGCTGAGGTTTGGCGTTTTTTCCAACGAGCTTAAGTCAAGACATGCCATTTAAGCTAACGAGTTTGACACGTGTTTTAGATGTTGTAGGAGGTAAATTATGGGGTTAATTTTGTTAAAAAATTTCAACAAAAATACAACTTGTGCTCAGATCCCTTCACAAACTACTAAATACATGCTTTCTGTTGATTTCTGCTGGAAATTGCTTAATTTACTGTTTTTACAAGAGTTCAGAAGCAATTCAACATGTAGAGTGGGTTTTTCACATTTCAACAAAAATTCAGGCAAAGTTGTCAAATTGCTTCACAAAGTGATGGAAAGATGTTTTCTGTAGATTTCTGATAGAAATTGCTTAATTTACTGTTTTTACAAGATTTAAGAAGCAATTCAGCATGTAGAGTGAGTTTTTCACATTTCAACAAAAATTCAATTCATGTGCTCAGATCTCTTCACAAACTAATAAATACCTGTTTTCTGATGATTTTCTGCTGGAATTGCTTTTCTCACTATTTTTCCAGGATTCCACAAGCATATCACCATGTACAGTGAGTTTTTCACATTTCAACAATGGAACGAAATTTCTCCCATCTTTTCACAAACTAATAAATACATGCTTTCTGTTCATATTCTGCTTGAAACTGCTAATTTCACTATTTTTCCAGGAGTCCACAAGCTTTTCAACATGTAGAGTGACTTTTTCACATATCATCAAAAATACAGCCAAAGTGCTGAAATCTCTTCACAAACTAATAAATACATGATTTACTTTGATATTCTGCTTGAAATTTCTTATTTCACTATTTTTCAAGGATTCCACAAGCAATTCACCATGTACAGTGGTTTTTTCACATTTCAACAAAAATACAGCAAGATTGCCAACATCTCTTCACAAATTAACAAATATATGATTTTTGTTGATATTCTGCTTGAAATTGCTTGTTTCACAATTTTTCGAGGAGTCCACGTGAAATTTAGCATGTAGAGTGACTGTTACGACCAGCTCCTTTGGGGAAAAGGAAGTAACATAAAAACCTGATGGAAAGAGGTAAAATAAAATGTATTTATTAATAAAAGTAAGCGAAAGTAAGCACCTTAAGCAGTTAAGGTGGCCAACGGGGAACACAAAAGGGCCACAGTCAAAACATCAGCACAAAATGAAAAGACAAAACCATTAACAGCGTACAACAAAATGTCTACAATGGTAGATCTTAGATAAGCACAAGAATCCCGAATCGGGGATTCGGGACAAAAGCAAATGGCCACAGCGCAATGGCGAGTCAGAGTATGGGGAAACCCAGCTCGCCCAGAACAAAGGATTGACAGCTGTTTTATACAACAGGAGGGCCCAGCTGATCAGCTGTTTGGCTACAGCTGGAGCAGTGAGGGCGCGAGGTACGCAAAGTCGCTCCTGGGGAATTCCTGATGATGTTGGTATCCCCCCCTCTCGCAGGATCTGCCAGGTGATCTGCTCGAAACAACCACAGAGAGAGAGAGAGACAGACAGACAGATCCCCAATAATACGGCAGCGGCCGTAACACCCCTCACCTTAAAAAGCAAACTCTGTTTGTTGTACAAAAACAACACTGAAACTCTCTCTCTCACGATCTGGACAGCACATCGGCTATGACATTATCTGACCCCTTTTTATGCCTAATCTCCAAGTGATGATCCTGGATGATCAGTGCCCACCGCATGAGTCTTTGATTGTGATTATACATGCACTTCAAGAAAACGAGTGGGTTGTGATCAGTGTAGACCACCGCTGGCAGAGGACTGGAACCCATGCAGGAGCATTACACATGCCGAAAGCCATCACTGTGTACTGCAAGAAGGTATCGGGGGTCACAAAGGCAGAAATCTCAGACACGCGGTTAGTTAGAGGGACTTGCCAATACCTTTTTAGCAAATCTAACTTGCTGACAAATTTCGCGGACCCAATTGTGTCAATGCAATCTTCCATTCTCGGAAGAGGATACGAGTCCAGAACAGTTACGGCATTAACCTTATGGAAATCAGTAATAAAGCGTGGGGAACCGTCAGATTTTGCTTCCACGAGACATGGAGAACTCCAGGAACTGGAGCTTGGCACAGCTAAACTGTTTTCTAGCAGATAGTTTGTCTCTTCTTTCATTAATTTGCGTTTCACAGGGTGAACCTGGTAAGGATGTTGACGGATGGGTTTTGCCTCTTTCACATCAATAAAATGGTGCAATGCTGCAAAATGGTGGTGCGAGTTGGCACATCACCAAAGAGGCAGGAGTATCTATGGATTAATGTCGTTATGTCACCCAGTTGCGCGCAGGTCAAGTGGCTTAACTGGGATGAGAGTGTTTTTAGCATCTCTGATATTGGCAGGCGAGGAGTTTGATGGGATAACTGACGCTCTTTAAATCATCCTCATCAGTCAAACTGTTAGAAGGCTCTATGACAATTAGCGCACTGACTGCAGCAGGTGTTGATTTTACGGGAACTACGGTTGAAACAGAGTTTGGTTCACGTGTGATATAAGCCTTCAGCATGTTTATGACATACGCAAGTTTTGCGCCTTCTCTCTGGGGTAGCAATGACGTAGTCTGTTTCGCTGAGGCGTTCACAAACCTCAAGGACCGGAGAATCTGGCCAAAGGCGCAGATCCAAGAATAGGCAACAAGGCCAACACTATCTCCAACGTTAAAGCGGCGCAAGACGGCAGAACAGTCATATTTCTTTTTCATTACCTTTTCAGACAACGACAAATTCCTCTTAGCAAATGTGTTAGCACGGTGTAATCATTCGCAGAATTTACTCAAAGTCGAGCACGTTTCCTCACCAGGGAGGCCAGAGGAGAGGAACCCCTCCTTTAGGGATTTGAGTGGACCACAGACAGTATGTCCAAAAACAAGCTCGGCTGGACTGAATCCTAAGGATTTTGGACGGCTGCACAGGTGATGCAATGATGCCATTGTTCCAGTGCACCTTGAGATTCTGGGTGGTAAGTGCTGGATACACAGTTTTTGACGTTTAAAGTTTTTAGGACCTGTTTGAACAGTCACGACTGAAAGTTTGTCCCTTCGTCTGTCTGAATTACTTGAGGGAGGCCGAATGTAGAGAAGAATTTTGTCAGTGCTTTGACTACGGAGGTAGATGTGATTTTACGTAGCGCGATTGCCTCAGGGTAACGAGTGGCAGCGCACATAAGAGTGAGTAGATATTGATTTCCATTTTTAGTGCGGGGCAATGGGCCTACACAGTCCATGATTATTTTTTCAAAGGGCTCACCTATTGCAGGGATAGGATGGAGTGGAGCAAGTGGAAGGACTTGGATCGGTTTACCCGTTAACTGGCAAACATGGCAACTTTGGCAGAATTTTGCAACATTACATTTCAGTCCTGGCCAGAAGAAATGTTTCAAAATCATTTGGTAGGTCTTATTTATCCCCAAATGACCTGACCAGTTACTTTCATGAGCAATAGAAAGCACGTGTTGATACACAACAGGAATCACAATCTGATAGGCACTAGATTCAGGGTCAACCACAGCAGGACTCCATCTAGGCACTAGAATTCCTTTGTTAATCAGATAGGCTACTGATTCATCGGTTGCTTTGGTACTTACCACACTTTGAAAGCAACACTTTATTGTCAGGTCAGCCCTCTGCTCAGTGGCTTGTATGGGAATGCTATAACCACATGACGATTTGTCAGAAAACGGCAAGGCACTAGCCAGGATCACAGATAGAGAGCCACCGTTGTCTCTCAGAATGTGCACAGGGCACTGATCATCAGACTCACCTGTAAGAGATACAAACCCCTCAAAAACAAATGGCTTGAAGCAGGGGTCTATATGATCAGAAGAGACAGAATTAATATCAAGACGCTTTACCGTTTTAATCAACCCTATGCCTTTAGGAGTCGACCCCTTAACATTTTGCTCTTTTCTCTTAAGAGTGGGGCAGTCAGCAATGAGATGTCCAGATCAGTGGCAATTTCAAAAAAAAAAAAAAAAAAAAACCACAAGAAACTTGTGTGACAAAAAAATAAAAAAATAAAAAAATGGACCAGACTCAGTGATTACCTTCCTAGCAACAAACTTTTGCCCTGCTCTATGTTCCCTACAGATAATATCCAACTAGGCCAGTGAGCGGTGACAGCTATCATGTCTTTGGGGTCATCAGGTGGGAACCTCCTTTCACCGGTGTTTCATCTAGTTAGGCCCGGTAGACCGTGAACACTGGCGTCCCAGAGTCACCCCCTAATGCCAGCCATCACCACTCCTCACACAAAGACAACTATCTCAAACAGCATGACTGTCAACTACTCTGACCTCTCACCAACTGCACCAGTGAAAGTGGGGTGGGGATACAGACCCTAGTTTGGGTAGGGGGGAGAAATAGAAGAGGTGGAGATAAAAGTAGGGACAGGATACAGACCCTGGTTCGGGTAGGGGGGCATGAAAGTATAGAGGGTGAAGGAGGTGGAGGCAATACAAGCTACACTAGCAGATTCAGCAACTAAACTCACCTGAACAATCTTTTATTCAAACAAAATCAACACACCAGTATGTAGTAACACTCTCTCTCATCTCGCTTGTTAACCGTCTTGGTCTGAACATTGTGCTGTGCTGGAACACAAGGCTTTTCTGGTGCAGACAGAAACACTGACTTGTGTGTAAGCACGTACTCGTCAGCCAGTACAGAGGCAGTGGAGAGAGAGGACACTTTCTGTTTGTTTAAATAAACCACAATGCGCTCAGGCAAACATTTCTTAAACTCTTCGTGCAGAATTAACTCACGGAGTGAATCAAAGTCACTTGCTTTACATGAATTACACCATTTGTCAAAGAGATTTCCCTTCTCCCTTCCAAACGCAACATAAGTTTGTGCTGGGGCTTTTTGGTGTTTTCTAAACCTTTGCCGATAGGCTTCAGGGACCATTTCATAAGCACGCAAAATAGACATTTTAACAGAATCATAATTTAAGCTCTCCTGTAACGGCAGAGCAGCAACAGCTTCTTGAGCTTTAACGTGAATTTTACATTGTAGCAGGAGTGGCCATACATCATAGGGCCACTGGAGTGCAGAAGCAATGCGTTTAAACGCAGCAAAATAACTGTCTCTGAATGGAGGAACTAGAGAGATGTGTTTACTGATGTCAAAAGACTCACGGGTAAAGCTAGTAGAAGGGGAAGACTTACTTGCATCCGCAGATGCACTCAGTGCTTTGCCTTCTTTCACTTACCTCATCAGTCTCCCTCTGTACAACAGCTTTGCTCTCAGTTTTAGGCTCAGACCCTGATGCACCCACATGATTAATCCCAGTTCCAGTTTACCTATGACTAAAGTTTTTACATCTCTTTTTAGAATAGTTGTTGCAACAGAAATTTTGAAATGAGCAGCTATCTCAATCAAGTGATCTTTTCTGCATTTATGAACTTCCTCCAATGACGGGTTCTCTAAGAAGCTGTTCAAATCAAAGGACGCCATTTTCACTCTTACTTGTCAAGAATTACCTTTAATTTAATAATACCCCCCCTCTTTTTTATTTTTTACATTTTTTTGGGGGGGGGGTTCCGAGTCTCCTTTAACAACAGATGGATTGATGACAGATTCAATCTCATAAGGGCCAATGTAGCGTGGTGAGAGTTTCTTGGAATCTGTCTTTAATGGAATGTCTCTAGCGGATAACCAAACTTTCTGACCTGGCTGATAGATGGGAGCTGGGATTCTATGGGGGTCCGCAAGGTGCTGGTTGCAGTCAGCTGTGTGACGCAGGGTAGCACGGGTCTCCTTCCAGATCCTGCGGCAGCGACGGAGGTCAGCCTGTACTGAAGGCACAGAGACTTCCTCTTCCTGAGCTGGGAACAAAGGGGGTTAATAACCTAGAGAACAAAAGGGGACATACCAGTTGCAGTGCAGGTCAGCGAGTTGTGGGCATACTCAACCCAGGGAAGGTGTGAGCTCCAGGAAGAGGGATCTTTTGCAACCACACAGCGGAGGGCAGCTTCCAGGTCCTGATTAGCACGCTCAGTTTGACCATTAGTTTGGGGATGAAAACCAGATGAGAGACTCACTGATGCTCCAAGAGTTCGACAAAATGACTTCCATACCTGAGAGAGGCCTCTGTCAGACACTATGTCCAAAGGGATGCCATGGAAACGGAAAACATGATGGACCAGCAGCTCTGAAGTCTCGAGGGCTGTGAGGAGTTTAGGTACAGGCACAAAATGCACAGCCTTTGAGAAACGGTCAATAATTCTAAGTATGGTTGTGTTACCTTCAGACGGGGGTAACCCAGTGACAAAATCGATAGCAATATGGGACCATGGAAGGCCAGGTATTTGCAGTGGGCGGAGCAGACCAGCTGGAGGGCGGTGGCTGGCCTTTCCCCGAGCACACATAGTGCACGCCATGACAAAGCCTCGAGTATCAGCATCCATGGTGGGCCACCAGAAGCGCCTCTTCAGGAGAGAGAGAGTGCGGCCAATTCCAGGATGACTGGCAAAACAAGAAGAGTGACCCCACTGGAGAACCTGGGAACGGACAGCGTTAGGCACATAAACATGATTTGGGGGTCCGTTACCTGGATCAGGCTGGGTGTGCTGTGCTTCATTGATGAGGGATTCAGTCTCCCAGGTAATAGCTGCCACAACACAGGAGGTAGGGAGAATGGTGTCGGGGGGAGCACATATTTCTTCACAGACATGCTGGCGGGAGAGAGCATCCTGCTTAACATTTCTAGTACCAGGGCAGTAGGTGAGTGTGAACCGAAAGCGGCCATTAAACAATGCCCAGCGGGCTTGGCGTGAGCTCAGGCGTTTGGCTTTTTGAATGTAGGCAAGATTTTTATGGTCTGTCCATACTATGAAGGGATGCTCAGCACCTTCCAGCCAATGTCTCCATTCCTCCAATGCCAGTTTTATTGCAAGCAACTGACGATTCCCAACATCATAGTTGTGTTCGGCAGGGGACAGACGGCGAGAGAAAAAAAAGCACAGGGGTGGAGCTTCTGACCTGAAGCAGAGCACTGGGAGAGAACAGCCCCGACTCCAATATCTGAAGCATCCACAATAAACTGACGCGAAGGGTGAGGCTGAACTAAAACAGGTGCAGCAGTGAAGCACCTCTTAGTTCTGTGAAAGCCTGCTCGGCCTCTGCAGTCCAGGAGAAGGGTACAGCAGAGGAGGTGAGCTTGGTTAGGGGTGCGGCTACACGACTGTAGTCTCTAATGAAGCGTCGGTAGAAATTAGCAAAGCCCAGGAACCATTGAAGCTGTTGCACAGAAGTGGGGGTTGGCCATGCTGCCACTGCCTGAATCTTGTCAGGATCCGTCTTCACCTGCCCTCCTTCAATGATGTACCCCAGAAAGCTCACTGAACTGACATGAAACTCACATTTCTCTGCCTTAACGTACAGCTTGTTCTCCTGAAGACGTTGCAACACCTGGCGGACATGTTGAATGTGCTCCTCCATGCTCCGAGAGAAAACCAGGATGTCATCAAGGTAAACAAAGACGGAGCAGTTGAGCAGGTCTCGAAGCACATCATTAACCAGAGCCTGGAAGACAGCTAAGGCATTTGTCAGCCCAAAAGGCATAACCAGATACTCGAAGTGTCCAAGGGGTGTGTTGAAGGCGGTCCCTCCCATATCCAAACCAGATGGTAGGCATTTCTCAGGTCCAGTTTACTGAAGACTGTGGCATTCTGTAGGGGCTCGAAGGCAGAGCTAATCAGAGGCAGGGGGTATTTGTTCTTAATAGTGATGTTATTCAGGCCACGATAATCAATACAGGGACGGAGAGTGTGATCTTTCTTAGACACAAAGAAAAACCCCGCACCAACAGGGGAGGAGGATGGGCGAATGATTCCTGCTGCTAGAAAATCCTTGATGTACTTCTCAATAGATTCTCTCTCTGGACGGGAGAGGTTGTACAAACAGCTGGTAGGGATGGGGGCTCCTGGGAGGAGGTCAATACCACAGTCATACGGGCGGTGAGGAGGAAGGGATAGGGCATGTTGTTTACTGAAGACCTCACTGAGGTCGTGATATTCGGGAGGAACAAGGGAAAGATCAGAAGGTTCTGATTTGGATGATGAGGTTGGAGTATCAACCTCATCATGTCTACAATTGTGCAGATTGCAGACATGTAGAATGGCAGTAGGAACTCCAGCTCACCACTTTTGCTGCTGTCCAGTTGATATGGGGATTATGCAGTCTCAGCCAAGGCTGTCCAAGTATTAACGGGGCCAGAGAGGATGAGATGAGGTGAAACTGAATCTGCTCACGGTGATTTCCTGAGAGGATGAGAAGCAGGGGACAAGTTTTGTGAGTAACCCAAGCCAGAAGTCTCCCATCTTGAGCATCAGCATCCATGGGTCTAGCAAGTGGCTCAAAAGGGATGCTATCTTGGGAGGCGAGATTAATATACAAAAAATTCTCATCGTTACCAGAGTCTACCAAGGCTGACAAGGGCAACATCTCAACTCCCCTCCTGAGTTGAGGAAGTGGCCTGTCTGGCCACAATACAGGCACTCGCCTGCCCTTATTCTTTGGTAACGTTCGGATGGGGACAAATGTGCCCGGGCCAGCTGCATGGGCTCTTTAACAGATGGGACAGAGGTGGCAGCACTGGCAGGAGGATTACTGGGGTTGGTTCTCACATGAGGGGGAGATGGATTGTGAGAAATGGGCCAGGATGGTGGGCGGCTAACTCGCTCCCTACGACGTTCTTGTAGGCGGTTATCGATTTTGATGGACAGGGAAATGAGGGAGTCTAGACTGTTGGTATCGTCTCTTGCTGCCAATTCATCCTTGACTACAGCATTAAGCCCATTCAGAAAAACTCCCTGGAGGGACTCATCATTCCAGCCAGAATCTGCAGCTATAGTCCTAAACTCAACTGAATGTGTAGTTTAGTGTAGGTTGATGGCTGCTGTTCGAAGACTAAGGAACACTGCGTCAAGAAGGCCCTGCATGTTCCCAAATCCCCGGACTAGCACTCCGGCTCTCTGGCTGGGAGAACAGGAGAGGCTGCAGCGACCACTGGTGGAGACTGGCTGGGCTGGGCTTCAGGCGCAGGGTTGGAAAGGTGAGTAGAGAAAAAAAATCCACCTGACTCCCAATTCGAACTACCTGAGTTGAAGTCCTCATTGAGTCCTGAGGGTTTCCATAACTTCTTGGAGAAGCTGCTCATGGTGACCAACACGAGCACCTTGTCAGGCTGGGACTCACACAGGACTCAGGAGCAGAGGTTTTGTCAGTCACAGACTTTATTCTCGGTAGCAATGACCTCAGAACCGAGTGAATAAAGGAAACCAGGCTATGAAACCTTAACTGTAGCGGGGAGTCACGAGGGAAAAAGGGGAACAACACAAAACTCTCCGTAGGGAGGAAAACCTGACTAAACAAAAGAAAACTCACTCGCGCTATTAAGCGGAGGATCAAGGTAACTCTCTAAAAATGTATAAAAACTCAAAATCACTCTCAAGGAGGAAAAACACAAAAGCTATGAACATTAATCTAAATAACAGATTGTACAAAAAAAAAAAAAAAAAAAAAATCGCTCATATTGAGGAAAAACAAAAGGCTATTGTTGGAAACGAGCTAACTCAGATATAGAAGTTTACAAACAAAAATTCACTCCGTAGAGGATCAAAGGCTTACACAAGGAGACGAGGACTGTGGCTTGGACACACGCTGGTGTGAGACATGAAATGACAACACACTGGCACAAGACAAGGGAAAGACAGGCTATTTGAACTGTGAGGGAAAATGGGGAACAGGTGGAGACAATCGGTAATCAGGAGGACACACCGGAGACATGAGGAAGGGCAAGTGTTCTGAAACGAGAGGAGAGTTAGGCATTTCAAAATAAAACAGGAAATGACGAGACACAGTGAGCCCAGACAAGACAACCTCACCACGGTGTGACACACCTTGGGCAGCAAGGGCATGACGGAGTGAGTCAGAGTCAGCATGGGAAAAAAACAGGGTCTCGGGGGGAGGGATCTGTGTCTGCTGGGTCCATTGTGGCCAGATCGTTATGTTATAATATAAAGGAATGATGAATGCAGCATGAGGAGAAGATGTCCATGGGATGGAGGCTGAGGGGAGTTGGTCGATGGCCAAGGTACAGAGACGGGGGTGGAGGATCTTAGCTGGCTGGAAGCGTGGCTGGCAGGCTGGCAGGCAGGCAGGCAGGCAGACAGACAGGCAGGCAATCAACAGTGATAGATACAACGATCTGGCGAAGACTGGAGAAGAGCACCAGTGTTTTTAAACTGAAGGGGTTGATACTGGATGGATCTCAGGTGAACAGCAGGGAACAAGTGAGTTGAATGATGCAATTAGGAGCCCAGAGGAGAGAGGGAGTTGCCACGCCCACAGCACAGACACAGACACACACAGACAGGGGGAGGGGAAACAGGACAGGGGAAAAAAAAACACAGGGAGCAAATGTCACGGCCAGGGCTGTGACACTGAAATCTCTTCACAAACTAATAAATTCATGCTTCCTGTTGATAATTTGCTTGAAACTGCTTATTTCATAATTTTTCAGGAGTCCACAAGCTATTCAGCACGTCGAGTGATTTTTTTTTCACATTTCAACAAAAATGGAACGAAAATTCTGTACAGCCTGAGGAACATAAAAGGCAAATGACAACCACAGACGGACAGCAGCCCAATAACATGGACCAAGAAAAGGAGGATCTTCGACCAGGTCTGGCCTTGGACACTTGCATGCAGCCTTTCGACATAGCACAGGAAGTTCTATCCTATGGAGATGGGATATTTAGCGTCGCTCCTGCCCTAGGAAACAAACCTGTCAGCTTCTTTGCTGTACCCAAACTTGAAGCAATGGCCTTTCCTGTCCAGTTCCCAACTGGACAAAATGCATTGGATGAGGTCAGGGAAATCAAATTGTCCCCAAGTAAATATTTAAACGCGAGGCTCTTCTGTGTGGACACCCGGTTTGCGAAGGACCAAACTTCCCTCTTCTTTGTGCAATTTGTGACGGAAACTAACACGGCCACCAACAGCATGTCGATTCAAACACAGAAGGGAAAGGAAAAAACCAAGGATGGGAGGAAAATTCTGCTGAAATAAGATGGCCTGAAGTTATTGAGGTCATAAAAGCACAGCAAGGTGCAGAAGTGGACTTTTCAAAGTTCGACTGGAATGAAAAATGCGAGATTCTCTGGAGCAATCCTGTCACTGTCATGCATATGTTTGAGAAGAGAGTGGATGTGCTCATTACAGACCTTATCCTGTCACCAGCACAGCCCATTGGTCTGGTGGAGGATTGCTTTTTTCGGGTGGAGTTTAAAGGGCGAGGAAGTCCACATATTCATATGCTGGTTTGGATCAGAGATGCACCACAGCTTGATCTAGAGGATGACGTCGAAATGGCCAAAATCAACTTCATTGACTGTTAAATCAGCTGCCAGATGCCCAATGAGAAAGCTGACCCTGAGCTCCACAAAATAGTATCGGAGGTTCAAGTCCACAGCCGAAACCACTCAAAAACATGCATGAGAGGGAATGTAGCTTGCAGATTTGGTTTTCCCGAAGCTCCCTGTGGAGAAGACAAGAAACACTATCCCGCCCCGGGGACTCCAAAGTTGAAGATGACGAAAACAAAAAACAAGAAATGTGGGGGAAAAACCAAATGCAAGTCAAATAAGAATGAGAAGAATAAGAAAAGAAACAAAAGGAGGCTAAGGAAAAGTTTAAAGCGCTGAGAAACTTTCTCATGGATCCAAATGAATCGTTCCAGGATTTGTCCGACTTGCTGGAGAAATGTGAGATGACCCATGAAGAATACAAAGGATATGTTGATGACCTCACCTGCGGAATGGTCGTCATGATGAAGCGTGATCCCAAGGACAGCTGGGTAAATTGATACAACCCTGATCTACTGAGAGCCTGGAACGCCAACATGGACATACAATACGTACTTGACGACTACATTTGCATCATGTATATGATGTCATATGTGTCAAAGCTGGAGCATGAGATGACAGAGTACCTCAACACGGTCATTCGCCCCATGAAGAAATCCAATGTCAACGAATGGGACGAAATGAAGTAGATCATGCAAGTGTACGCTAAGCACAGGGAGGTCAGCGCTCAGGAAGCAGTGGTACAAGTAAGCAGCCTGCCACTTAAAAAATGCACCCTGTCAGTCATTTTCATATAGACTGACGAGGATGACATGAAAATGAGTCTCCCAGTGAGCAAATTGGTGAACATGAATCCAGACAATGAAGACGTGTGGATGTCTGGATTTCCTGAGATTTCCTGAGAAGTACGCAAACAGACCCGCAACACGTGAATTTCAATTCATGCCTGTCCCAGCCTGCAGTGCTTCTTACTGCATTTACTGGTATTACAGCTTTCAACATTTCTGGAAAAACCCTGCATTCCCTCTTGAAGCTGCCAAGAACTTTAAAGACAGCATATCAAGGTTTTGGAAATACACTAGACGATCTCAGAGCAGTGCTGTCCGATGCAGAGATTTTGATCATAGATGAGATATCCATGGTTTCTAAGGAGCTCTCTGCCTACGTCTATTGGAGATTCCAGCAAATCAAAGGCAACAGGAAACCATTTGGAGGAATGTCTGTCCATGCAGTAGTAGACTTTTACCAGCTGCCACCTCTTGGTAGAGCCTAACTCTGGAGAGATTTCCAGATGGAGACGGATCCTCTCAGTGTCGACGAAAGAGCTTTGCTCACATGGGCCGTCGTTTAAGCCAAAGATTGTCCAGGCAATGCCCTTCATACCTTCGCGACGAGCAAAGAAGTTGATGCTCACAATTCTGCAAATTTGACTGGGCTTAAAAGTTCAAGACATTCCAGCAGAGGACTACAAAAAAGAAGTAAACAGGACGAATGGTCATGACGCATGTTTGCATCAAGGGCAAGAAGAGGGATTTACCTGACATCATACAAACTGCGTGTGGAGCACGGGTAATGGTGATTCGGAACCTGGATATCGAGGATGGGACTGTAAACAGAACTTTCACTGCAATCAGGAACATTGTCAGGAATTTTGACAAAGGCCAACCTACGACAGTGACGCTGATCGGGCTTGAATTGGATAATCCAACAGCAGCTAAGAAATTCCACAAAAGGATTCGAGGACCAATGGAGATTTATTTGTATAGCGCCAAATCATAACAAAGTTACATCAAGGCACTTTACATCTAGAGCAGGTCTAGACCAAACTCTTTATAAATTTATTTAAAGAGACCCAACAGATCCCCCGATGAGCAAGCACTTGGCAACAGTGGCAAGGAAAAACTTCCTTTAAGAGGCAGAAACCTTGAGCAGAACCAGGCTCAGGGGGGGCGGCCATCTACCTCGACCGGTTGGGTTGAGAGTGGGAGAGAGAGAGTGAGACAGCACCTGAGACAGCACTGGAAAACACCGCCTCAGATGCAGTGAGCACGCCTGTCACATCAGACTATGGTCAACAGACTCTAGAGAGTGAGAGACGTTATCCTGCCAGAGAAAGAAAGGCTCCAGTGCATCTACAAGACTATGCAAGATGAATACACAGACACTAAGTGACTTTGGGGCAGAGTAATCCCCTCTCTCTCTAATAAAGACAGCGAATGGGTCATTATATTCACCCAGCCGTTTTTAGTGTGTAACAATAAACTTATTGTGTTATAATGTTGTAAATGGTATATTGTTCTAACAATAAAATATAGATTGAATAGAATAGAATATTTAATATCACTTTTGAAAACTATACACAACATTCATGAAACAGACATGATATGACGAAGTCTTGCCTATACCTAAACTGTACCAACTTTTATGCTTTCATGAAAAATGTTTTAAAAAATTCCACATAGCACCTGCCTATGTCCAAAACATATGTACGGTTTCTAAGAAAACATTGGAACTATTGTGCATGCTCTTTCCCCAGGTCACGGCCGAGAAAGCTCCCCAACTTTGCCTTGATAGAGTTTACAATAAAAGTCACTGCATTAGCGAACAAGCTCCAGTTGCAACACGAGCTAGCACTAGCATAGCTAGCAAACTTTCCGCCATAGCAGCTAACACTGCTCCTGCTAACGTTGGCTTACCTGTCCGGGAGGATGCAACTGACACCATCTCCATGTCGCAGTTGGTTGCCGCGCCCAGAATCAAGCACTGTGGGACCGCGTAGACGACTTGGAAAACAGATCACGTAGATCCAACTTGAGAATAGTGAACATCCCGGAGGGCAGCGAGGATGGTACGGACCCGGTCAAGTTTATCTCTGAACTCCTGGCGGAGTGCATGGGCCCTGGTGTGTTTTCTGACCCGCCCGAACTGGAGAGGGCTCACCGGTCACTTGGCCCAAAACCGAAGGAGGGGAAACCAGCTAGACCATTCGTCGTGCGCTTTCTCCGCTTCCAGCAGAGGGAAGCAGCCCTGCGGTGGTCCCGGAACCATGAGGTGAATTACCAGGGGACACCTCTGAGGCTTTACCCTGACCTGAGCTCCGCGCTGGCGAGGAAACGAGCAGCCTTCAATGAAGTGAAACGGGCTCTCTACCAGAAGGGAGTCCGGTTCCGTCTGATGTACCCGGCCCGTCTAGTAGTAACTTTGGAGGCGCGGTCGTTCACCTTCGATTCACCTGAAGACGCCCGTTTTACAAGCGCCGGGTAACTAAGGAGTAGGCTAATAAAAACGTCTGTGACTGTTGGCACTCATCACCGAGTAGAATGGCTCCTACACCAGGCACCGGAATGAACTAACTGGACTTTACATCAGCAATATTTACACTCGTTTTCACCGTTGGTCCCAGGTGTCCTTTTCCGTTTTAATTACTATATATTATTATCGTTACTTGCTTTTCCCATTGATGTATTTGATTACTCTAGACACAAATGTTGAAACAACCGCTGTGGGATGTAAATATTATTACTTCAAATGTTACCTTTAAAGTAAGCAATTTAATACCTGACACTGGGTTAAAGCCCAACTGCATTTGTCTCTGCGTTTGTTTACTTCATTGCTATACGTTTTTATAATATAACCATTACTTTTGATCGGGAGTACCTAAAGTGAAAATAGGATTAAGGAGGATGCACTCAAGGAAGAACAGGGGAGATATGGTGAGCCTGCAGTTTCCCTCAGTTTGGGAGGTAAACATAGGCATTGTTTTTATTTTGTTTTATCATGTTCTGTTGTTATTTGGGGGTTCTTTTAGGGCTATTAAGGTGTTGGGGGAGTGCATCTCTGGATCTCAAATCTATCCCAGCAGTTTTGTCAGTTTATTTCCACCGTTTTACGATATATTTTTAAGTGGAGGCTTCTTCAGGCTCTTGGGAGTGAGGGTTGGGCTGTGGTGCGGCGGACCATGTGTTCCCAAAAACCTTACTGATAGATCTAGTAGACCATGAACAGGACACAGGATGATAATCAGAGTACAGGAGGGGCAGACGTAAGACTTATTTCATGGAATGGCTTGAACAGACCTGTAAAGCTAGCTAGAATATTTGCACATCTGAAACTTTTTAAATGTGAAGTTGCATTTTTACAAGAGACACATTTAATGGTTAAAGATCACATCAGATTAAAAAAACAGTGGGTTGGCCAAATTTTTCATTCAAATTTCAACTCCAGATCACGTGGCACAGCAATTATAATTCATAAAAAAACACTCTTCAATGCCACAAAAATTATATCTGACCCACATGGCTGTTTTATTATCGTTTCAGGGTCCCTCTACCACAAACCCGTTCTATTGGTTAGCATATACGCACCCAACTGGGATGATGAGAAATTCATAGAAAAGGTAATCTCGTCTATACCTGACCTAAACTCGCCCTGCCTGATTTTTGGAGGAGACTTAAACTGTACAATTAACCCATCCTTGGACCGTTCTAACCCAAAATCCAAAATCCCCTCCAAAACAGCTAAAACACTGTCAGCGTTTATGAACCAAATTGGATGTTTTGACCCATGGCGCTTTCGCTTCCCTCATAGTAAAGTATTCTCATTTTTTTCACATGTCCACCATTCGTATAGCAGAATCGATTATTTTTTCATAGACAGCCTATTAATCCCCTTTGTCAAAAATATAGAATATGCCACCATAATTGAATCCGACCATGCCCCAGTAATATTAGATCTTTTCTTCCCACTTAACTTCTCTGACCGGGCCCCATGGAGATTCGATACCACACTACTGACAGACGAAGGATTCTGCCAGTCAATTTCAACAGCCATTGATAATTTCCTAGAAACCAATAACAAGGATAATGTCTCCCCTTCTTTGCTCTGGCAGACTCTTAAAGTGGTAATAAGGGGAGATATTATCTCCTACACATCCAGGGTTAATAAAGCTAGGAAGCTAGAACAAGAACAACTTCTCAGTTCAATATTTGATATAGATCGCCAATACTCTCTCTCTCCCACTCCGGAACTTTATAAAAACAAGCTGAATCTTCAAGCCAAATATGAATTATTGTCGTCTGAAAAGACAGAACGTATATTACTGAAATCACGAGGCTTTGTCTATGAACATGGCGAAAAGGCCAGCAGACTGTTAGCGCATCAATTAAAATGTAAATCTTCCACCCAACAGATTACACAAATACAAAAAGAAAATGGGGAACTTACTACAGACCCCCTCGAAATCAACAATACCTTCAAGGCATTTTACTCAAAACTCTATACTTCAGAAGCACCCAGTGATGATACCGTTATGCACAACTTTTTCAAGAACTTAGACGCCCCTGTTATCATTCTCGCTCATAAAGCAGAACTAGAACTACCTTTTCGACTGACAGAGGTTTCAAATGCAATTTCGGCGATGCAGGGTGGCAAGGCCCCGGGCCCCGATGGATATCCAATTGAATTCTACAACAAATTTTCAGCCAAACTGACGCCACTTATTTTGGACATGTTTAATGATTCGCTGGGTACTGGGGCCTTGCCGCAAACACTAACTGAGGCATCCATAACACTTATACCGAAGCCGGGGAAGGACAAGACACAGTGCGGATCATATCGGCCCATCTCGTTGTTAAATAGCGACATTAAAATTCTGGCCAAGGCTCTTGCCCGGCGCCTGGAATCTGCTACTGATGAGGTGATCTCCCCCGATCAAACAGGTTTTATGACTGGTCGCCACTCCTTCTCTAACATCCGGAACCTTCTCAATGTCGTATACTCCCCTGCATCCGGGGAGGTACCAGAAGTGGTTATCTCCCTGGATGCAGAGAAGGCTTTTGACAGGGTGGAGTGGGCGTATTTATTTGAATGTCTGCGGGCCTTTGGTTTCGGTCCCACTTTTATTGCCTGGATTAATCTTCTATACGCCTCACCAAAGGCATCAGTGGTTACAAACGGGAAGCGATCTGAATTTTTTTCACTGTTGAGAGGGACACGTCAGGGGTGCCCACTAAGTCCACTCTTGTTTGCATTCGCCATTGAGCCTCTGTCCATCATGTTAAAATCTTCCCCAGATATAAATGGAATATCTAGATGGGGGAGGGAACACAAGGTGGCTCTATACGCCGATGACTTACTGCTGTATGTGTCTGACCCGGTGCGGTGTGTTCCCTACATAGTTCAGGTGTTGCATAGGTTTGGTATCTTTTCGGGATATAAGACTAACCTTACGAAAAGTGAGTGCTTTCCGGTGAACAACCTAGCTCTTGCAATTCCACAAAGGTACCTGCCATTTCATCTGTCTAAATCTGGTTTTAGATATCTAGGAATCAATATTACGCGGACTTTCTCTAAACTATTCAAAGAAAACTTCACTCCCCTCATTGATAAACTAAAAAACGACTTGCAAAACTGGAGGTCCATTACTCTACCACTCTCATTGGCTGGAAAGATCAACTGTATAAAAATGAACGTGTTACCCCGATTCCTCTATCTTTTTCAGTGTCTCCCTATATTTCTCCCAAAATCCTTTTTTCAGTCCCTTGATAAAACTATATCATCATTCATTTAGGGGGGGAAAGCCCCTAGAATACAAAAAAGACTTCTGCAGCGACATCGATCCCAGGGCGGATTGGGTTTGCCAAATTTGCTTCACTATCACTGGGCAGCCAATATTCAGAAAATCATATACTGGTTTCATGCTCCAAAGCTGTCATGGTGTGAAATTGAAAATGAGTCGTGCATATTGACATCGCTTCCTGCCCTGGTTACTTCGAGCCTCCCTCTGTCTACTCCGCTTTATTCTTCTAACCCTGTTGTTATTAATACTTTACGAATTTGGTCACAATTTCGAAACCACTTTGGTTTAACTGATTTTTCTCATCTGTGATAACCACCTCTTTGTCCCGCCTAGATTAGACAACGCCTTTGCCCAGTGGAAAAGACTAGACCTCTCCAAATTTAAAGATCTCTACAGCGAGGGTGTCTTCTCTATCTTTAGTCATCTCTCTCAAAAATTCAACCTCCCCAATTCAAGCCTTTTTCGATATTTCCAGGTCCGACATTTCATGCAAAATTTAGATACAAACTTCCCGAGAGCACCCCAACCTACTGCTATGGACGACATCCTCCAAATTCCCTCCAACCCAAAAGGCTTCATTTCAAGAATTTACTCCAACATATCATCTCTAGGAGACGCCTCTCTCATTAAAATTAAAGGGAAATGGGAGGAGGAGCTTGGGGATGTCATACCTGAGGAATCCTGGACTGAGGCTCTGAAGAGAGCCAATGGAACTACTTCACGTGCTAGGCTAGGGGTAATTCAGTTTAAAGTCTTGCACCGCACCCACCTCTCCAAATCTAGGCTGGCCAGATTTCATCCCGAGATGGATGAGAATTGCAGCAGATGCCATGCTGCCTCGGCAACACTAACACACATGTTCTGGTCATGTTCTTCCCTCTCAGACTACTGGTCAGCAATCTTCAGAACTCTTTCACAGGCATTATCCCTAAATCTGCAACCTAACGCCCACTCTGCCATCTTCGGTATAGTACTTCTGTTGCAAATTCTTTCATTCAGCCTGGAGCGCTGCCATACCCGATACCCTGACTTCACCCATCACCTTGCGGATTGAATCCAAACAATGATTCCATCTTGTCCCCCATCTTGTGTTGTGGTTTAGCTAGCTTCAGCTTCCCTCTTGTCTTCTCTTTCAGCGTTGTTTTGCAATCCATATCCTCTTTTCTTGCCTTTGCCCCCATTCATAATCGAAGCAAAATATATTTGTGTCAACAAGTAAAGATAATTGAATTTCATGAATTTAAGGCCAGTACACGGAGCTCTGTTACAATGCTGCCATGCTGTTTAGCACGCAACCGGATCACAGAATCAATTACACCAAATATTGACAAAACTTCGACATGTAATGAGCTGTCTATCAAGCAGGCATGTATTAAAAGGAGTCTCTTCTCTATGGGAACAAATCCTTTATATTTTTTTTACTCAGTGTTGTATTTGTAGTAATTTTTAGAAAGTCCTGCATATGAAGTTTGACTTGCTTGAAGCTGGCAAATGTAGCATCTCCATTTGAATGTTTTCACTGTAGTGATAATAGGCCTCAATAAATTTTGTGATAAGATTTAATAAACAGCTTTTAATGAAAAACAAGAAACATCAATCTCATACAGTTTAAAGGAGTTCTTTTGGATGACTGTGGCTAAAATCACTTTTTAAAACATTAGACTGAACAATAAATGTTCATTTATTTGACCAAATGTAGTAATAAACAGACCAAGTTAAGTCTGTTCCATTAATCTAGATTGGATGGGGCTCAGGTCGTTTTTTGATAACCAGTTCATTGTTGTTGTTGTTTTTTTTTTTACATTTTATATTTAACATAACAACTTTCAACTGCACCAGTCTGCAAAGAGTCTGTCCAGCAGTCCCTTCAGCACATAGGACCTTTAGAAGATGCCGTGTACAGTGAGATGGTATTCAATCTATGGCTTTCTCCTCTTTCAAATTGTGGTCAGTCTTTCAGAAAGTCCAAAATCCAGTATTGTAGCAGGGTGTTGAGCCCCAGTTAGCGCAACATGTTGACCTGATGCTGTGGTATTACGGTCTGGGCATCTGGGCAGAAGCATTCTAATTTTCCAGGTGGAATGCAGTGGTAAAGACATCATCTGAAGAAGGATAGGACTGGTACGCAAACTGGAATAGGTCAAGTGAAGATGGTAGGACCAGTCTTTTGTAAGACTTGAATGTTGAATGAATGCAATGAAGGAGGTATATGATACCAGACAATAGCTATTGTAACTAGATTTTTTTTTTTTTTGAGGATAGGAAGAATGGTTGATGTTTTGTAACATGATGCCACCATGAATTGACGCAGGGAGATGTCGTATCTTTCAGCTGCTCAACAAATCCTTTGAGAACACATCCTGGTATACTGTCCAGACCTGCAGCCCTGTGGTGGTTGGTCTTTTTCAGGATGCTGTGGATTTCAAGTTTAAATGTATAGAAGATTCTGAGTATTTCCTCTCAGACGCTGGGTCTTTATAAAGAACCAGTTGTCTCACCATTTTCACAAACAAGCCTCCCTCTAATAAATGCCTACAACAACAACAAAAAACAGGTAAGTGCCACTAATTTTAATAGTGTTCTCCATGCTGACTACTCTGTCATGCATGTCTTTAATGTTGTCCTCATTGGCACACATATCTCCATCTCCTGCACTGCAGCTGCTCCAACAGCGTGGAGAGTGAGGACTCAGTATTAGTTAAGGTGCTTCGAATGGTGGTTGTTTTCTTGTTGGGATATTTGTACAAATCTTCCTTAATTCCCTCAAGAGCTTCTAAGAATTTAGTGAGGGTTTCTTTCCCTGTCTGCCATGCCTTTTCTTTTATCATGTATCTGTCATGAAACCTTAGTTTTACCTAATTTACCTAAAGTTGTATTTTTCCATACATAATATAAAAAATGTCTCTAGATCTAATACATTCTTTAAAATTATGAGAATACTAAGCATGATAGAGCCAATTGTTACAGTGAGACACAGATACATGTCTGCACTCTTTGGTTGCAACTGGAAGTATCCTCTTTTAATGTCATTTTAATATATTCCACAATGATGCTCATGTGTCTGATCACACAGGTTAATTTTTCTTCTTTTTCTTTTTTGCCCAACATCAAGATGTAGCTTTAACATAATGTACAGGTCCTTTACTAACCCTAACCCATCTAAAAGAGTAAATTTACCTTTAAAACCATGTCCTCTGTAAACAATAAAGAAATAAGTAAGCTCAGTTACTTAGCACTCTAACCACGACCTAATGGAATCTTCTCCAACATCAGCTCTATTTCAGGATTTTCAGAAGGTCAGTGACCTCTGACGTTGCCATGCCTCTGAGCTGCTGATGGGACATCTCTGTGTCAATATTTGAATTCAGGGGAAAGTTCAATCGATTGGCTTCATCACTGTTCTCCATTTTGTTATTTTAGCCCTAAATAGGCACCATTCTCTCAACCACAGGAGATATCAGAAAACAGAAGACTAAAAGAAGCAAATAAAGGCAACAAGTGACGACAGCAGATGACAAGAGACAAAGAGAGAAAAGAGGAAACAACAAGAGGCAACGTGAACCAACAGGAGATGAAAGGAGATGACGGGAGACGACAGGAGACGACAAGAGGCAATAGGAGATGGCTGGTAGGTGGACTTACAGGTTCTGACCTGGAGGTTCAGTGTCCCAGTGAGATTTGAGGAGGAGGCGATGAAGAGAAGAAAGAAGAGAGAGGAGATAAAATAACGTGGAGAAGGAAGAGAATGATTGCTCGATTTATAATATATCAATTAGTCATAACATTATGACCACCTTCCCCATATTATGTTTTTGTCAATGGAGGTCTTGACTCCTCTGAACCTCTGAAATTGAGGTGAGGGATCTGGATCAAGACATGGAGCCTCCATGGTTTAGATTTGTTGGTCCAACCCATCCCACAGATGATTGAGTGGATTGAGATCTGGGGAATTTGGTGTCAATGCCTTGAACTGGTTGTTGTTCCTTTTGAACCATTGTTGCAGTGATGATGATGATCCTGCTGAAAGAGGCCACTGACATTAGGGAATACTGTTTCCATGAAGACCTAGACTTGGTCTGGACGAAGACTCTGTCTTCAAGTGATTCTCCTTCCTTGAACCCCTTCTGGTTGGTGCTGCCCCAGGAGACTGTGACCATAACATAGAACTGCGGTGTTGAAGAAGCTCTGACTCACATCGTACTGTCAAAGTGACTTGTCAAAGTCTCTCTGATCCTCACACAAGACTGTTTTGCTGTTTCAATGTCAACTTCAGCAGTTAGTGTTTACCTGCTGCCTGATAGACCCACCCACTGATAGGTATTGATGGCAACCAGATTTGTCCCAACCGCTGGCAAGTGTCCATAGTAATAGGATATATCCCACTTACTGACTGGTATCCAGATAATCAATGCTTTACTCTCAGTGGTCATAATGTAAACTGAATTTAACAGTGGAGACAGTGGAGGAGCACATGACAGTGAATGTTACACATAATGACTGATTTGTATACACTGGTTGAAGCTTCCTCCTGTTTTTTTTTTTTGTTTGTTTTTTTTTTTATCTCTTCTTAATGTGTTCTGATTGGTTGTCTTGTAGATGTATTTTTATTGGTTCATAGCATTTTTTAGTAAATTTTCCATTTTCACTGACACACACATTAATGTGTAAATTTCAGTTTCGGGTTCAGATTTATCATGCAACATGTTAGCATGTTGCTGCGTTTTGTAAAATTTTTTATATTATAGCATAATAATGACATCACTTGGCTAAAGAACTGTGAACTGTGAAGGTGACCTGATGGTGTCACTGTCACTGTTTGGGAGGAAAAATAATTTTTGCAATGTTGTCTCTTGAAATTATTCAGCTGAAATTGACTAAAATCTTTTCCTCCTCCTCGTTTTTTAACCTTGTCTGCCTTACACAGACAAGGTTAAAAGGTGAAAGTGATCAGTTAATTTACTGTTGGGGCTGATAACCAAAGTGTCACTTAATTTTGTCTTATATATTTCCTTTCCCTGGACTTTCTCAGTGGTGCCCCTATACAAATGACCTTTTTAATTTTTCATGAAAAATTTCAGACATGTGAATGTGGGACTGTCCAACTCATTGGACAGATGTTCTGCAGGTGCTGATTTAATTAATTGACTTTCAGTGTAGACCCTGAATCTGATAAACATGAACCTGATTGTGTATGTCCGCAGAGAAAGATATCGCTGACACACACAGTGCTGACTCTGACCGTCTGCATCCAGCTCATCCAAGCTACAGCTGAGACAGGCTCAGGTAAACTCTCCTGTCCTTTCCTGTCTTGAGATAACACTTTGTCACAGCAGATGCTATATGAGTTAGTGTAACGTAACATGTAATTCTGGCCCACAGACTATCTGAAAAAGTGGACATATGTTGTGGAGCTGTAAATACCCAGGAGAGAGACAGGTGTCAATCACACAGTAGCCAAGCCTCCTAATCCATCCCCTGTTTCGTGGTCTATATTCCTCCAAAGGGCACATTCATTTAGAAGATTAACTTTGTACTGTATTGAAGACTTGAAACTAGAGAATGAGACCATAAACTAATTATGAAGTCACCTCCTGATAGTCATTAGATGAAAAGCAAGTTTAAGGCTCTTAAGCATTGGCTTGACTTTGCAGACCCAGTTTCCAGGTCCAGGTTTAGTCTGTGGTTTAACCTCTGACCTTGTCACATGATTCAGTTGACCTCACCATTGTTAGCATGTAAACAAAGACCTGCTGGAAACCACCAGTCCAGTCATTCCTCTTTTCATGAGGAAACCTCTTATGATTTTCCAAAAACAAGCACTTGGACAGGATGGACTGACAAGGGTCAAATGGCAAAGGCTTATGTGAATTAACTAAATATGTTTTTGGTCATAATTTAGAAGTTCAGACTCAGTTTCTTTATCCTGTAAAGGATAGAATAAAAAAAAGAAAAAAAGAACAAAGGATCTAAGGGCAACTTCACTGTTTACATGTTGGCTTGTCTCTACATATCTTTGTTTCCTTGTTTAAATTTTTCCTGTGTGTGGCTTCAGTTCATTACGCATTTGGCATGTGTAAATAGTTTTAGACACAAACCCACTTCCTTTTTTTTGGGGGGGCAGAAACAATTTTATTAAAATTTCACTTGGTCTCTTCATTGCTCTGTGTATGCCCTGGTGTCAGTGTCATTGACTCTGTCCACCCTCAGTGTTCCTGGATCCATCGGCAGCAGGTCAGATCCTTCGCTCCTCTTTCTTCTCCAGAAGGCGTCGGGCCAACTCCTTGCGTTTTGAGGAGATGTTACCAGGAGACCTAGAGAGAGAATGCTACGAGGAGAGCTGCTCTCAGGAGGAGGCTGCAGAGATCTTCCAGACCAAGGAAAAGACGGTACGATCTTTCTAATCTAAGAGTGTTCATATGAAAAATCTGTTAAATCCAGCCCTCTGTGTTTAGCTCCTTCACATAGTGTGGAAAAGTTCCTGTTGTTGTTTGATATTATCCTTGTTCTAACTGTTCACCTGGACCAACTTCTGCACTTTTAACTCTCAATATCTTGTGCCTCACAGCTGGAGTTTTGGTTCAGATACACAAGTAAGTACAACATGATCGATTAAAAGTCACAGAAGTCACATGACCCTGCTGTTCAGATGGTTCCTCTGCTGCTGAAGGCTCCATTCGTGCAGAGGTCCATTTGTGACCTCATTAATATGAATTAATGTAAAGCTTTAAATTAATTGCATAATTTGAAATGTATTTGATTCTTTTAACCAACAACAAAAGCTGTTAGCTAACTGGGACTCTTCTTATATCTTACATGTTCTTCATCAGCAGATAGAGATATAATGATACACTCATCAAAATTCAAATCTAAGCTGACATCAATTCAATTACAGCAATTTTAAACCATTTAAACTTTGATTTAATTGTAAATTTAATTAAATCATTTGGTTCATCTGATGACATAATTTCGATTGTATGAATGAGACGTGCTGCGTTTAAGGGTCTGTCCTGTGTGGCATAGATCTGAACCCGTGTCAGATAAACCCTTGTCTGAATGGAGGGATCTGCACTTTGGATCGAGGAGACTTCATATGTCTTTGTCTTCCTCAGTACAGTGGCAAGAACTGTCAATCAGGTAAATATCACCTGAAATCTTAACCCAGTTAGTCCAAAGTGTCAGGTAACATTCCTTTGTTCACCTGTGTCACGGGTAGAGTCCAGCAGGGGGATGTTAGTTGGATGCCTTCTATTAACGCAGAACTTTGGTCTTGGTTGTACCTGTGTGCAGAGGTGTTGCGGTGTCACTACAGAAATGGAGGCTGTTTGCAGTACTGCAGGGACCTGACAGGGGAAACTGGAGTTCAGTGTGGCTGCACTGAGGGATTCAAACTGGACCCTGATGGGCAGAGCTGCTCCCCCACAGGTAACACTCAGAGAATTGCAGTTACTACTATAACTCATTTTTTCAGCTTTTTCCCTATTTTGGGTCACTGTGCACAGCAAGTCAGCTCTGCTCATGACTTGACTTTGCCAGGGTGCCCTTCCCGACCCAACCCTATCTATTTTTCCAGGCTTGAGACTGCCACAAGAATACCACTGGTTTGTGGGTTTGTTTGTTTGTTTGTTTGCTTGTTTAGTTTTTTAAACATTTGTCAAAAGTGGGATTTGAATCCACACTTCCAGGGGACGGGTTACCTGAACTACTACAGTTATGAATGTATTTACTAAAGTTATTACTGTAACTACTGCAATTAGCACAGTGAATTAATAATAATAAAAACTGGATCAGTCCTTCACCTTACAGGAATGTTTGGTTCAGTCAGTCTTTGTTCTGTATCCCTGCCCAGTCTTGTTCCCGTGTGGTCGAGAGCGGATGCACATGTTGTCCCAAAGTCGTTCTCTGCTGGACCTCTTTGAACGGGTCAATGTCACTATGGAGCTGGACAGTAACATTACAGACAGCTGGGAACCTAAACTGAATTTAACAGTGGAGACAGTGGAGGAGCACATGACAGTGAATGTCACACATAGACAGAGAGAAATCAATGGCACTGACCTGTGGGAGGACAGTCAAGGTCTTGAAGATGGAGGAGGAGAAGAGGAAGGCACAGAGGCAGATACTCGTATCGTGGGTGGAGTTCTGGAGAAGCAAGGAGGGAGTCCATGGCAGGTCAAAGAGATGTTTTGTTATTCTCCATTTAAGAGAAGCAGCGTCCATGTCTGTTTTAGTAATAGGACTGTCTATCCTCACTATTATCTAGCAGCTAAGGAACCAGATATTTTGTTCAAGTAAACATGAATGAATGAATGAATGAATAACCCTAACCCTAAAGAAATGAAATCATACCACATGCTAACATTAAAGAGTGAATTAAAAGTTATCTGTGACTGCAGTCTTTAGGTTTGTAACACTGACAGAATCAGTGACAAGATGCTAATACATTAACATTCCTGTGTGTCTGTGTGTGTGTGTTCAGGTTCTGATCCACAGGTCTGATGGTTATGGTTTCTGTGGAGGAACTCTGGTTTCTGATCGCTGGGTTGTCTCTGCTGCTCACTGCTTTGATGAGTCTGCAGACCATGTTACCATAGGTGACAGCACTTGTGTGTGTGTGTGTGTGTGCATGCGTGTATGCAAGTTTACAATATCTGCTCCTTTATGCTTTTTACTGTAATAAAGCTGCTGTTCATAGACCCACAATATTAATATAAAATGATAAATCATTCAAATTATAGCTAATACATGAATGCAACTACTGTGTGTGTGTGTATGTAGGAGACTATGATAAGAAGCGTCCTGATCCAGGTGAGCAGCTGATAAAGATAGAGAGGGTCTTCATACATCCTTACTTCCACTCGTTCACCTTCGATAGTGACATTGCTCTTGTGTATCTGGCCCGGCCTGTCATCAGGGGCCCAACGGCCATTGCTGCCTGTCTGCCTGACGCACACCTGGCCAAGTACCTGCTGAAGGTAACTTTATTCATCACAATCACTTGTGTGTATGTATTAAGCAGCCTTGCAGATGCCATGATGTGTGTATTCAGGAGAATAACCGAGGTGTGGTGACGGGCTGGGGACTCACCCGATTCATGGGCCGATCTTCCAGGTTCCTGAGGAGGGTGGCACTCCCAGTCGTTAGCTACAAAGACTGCATCGCTTCCACCGAACAGGTAAGCAGTTCCACCTGAGAGCAGCGACACACCTCACCTGATCTGGTCTGATAAGATCTGATCATTTTTAATGTTGAACCCCACACAGGTGATCACAGACAATATGTTCTGTGCTGGTTACCTGGACACAAGCAAGGATGCCTGTAGTGGAGACAGTGGAGGACCGTTTATGGTGAATTACAGAGGGACCTGGTTTCTAACTGGAGTCATCAGCTGGGGGGAGAAATGTGCTGCCAAGGGCAAGTATGGAGTTTATACCCGACTGGGGAACTTTCTGAACTGGATCAGAGATACCATGGAGCAGCGGGACCTGAATGGGACCCAGAGCTGAGAGATGAGAGCTGATTAGAACAGGATTCAAACCCCATCATAAGCCATGTGCCCTGATTACAGACACAGATGCCTGTTTGTTGATGTTGATGTTGATGTCCCCACAGCACAACACATTATTACATAACATTATTATCATTATCATATGCGCCACCACCACCATCATCATCATCATCATCATCATCATCATCATTATTATCATTATTATCATAATCTCTACCACCATCATCCTCATCATCATCATCATTATCATCATTATCATTATTATCATAATCTCTACCACCATCATCCTCATCATCACCATGATTGTCATCATCATGTAGAACTGTCAGGACATGCAACCCACTCACAGCACTGGCCCCTATCCTGTCTGTGTGGAAACTTATCTCTGCTGGTGATAAAGACAAGTACTGGCCTGACCCTCAGCTATTGGCTGGTCCCAGGTCATGTCACTGTGATTGATAAAGCAACAGAATTTCCACTGGGGAATAAGAAATATTTCTGATTCAGATCAAGCGCTGACATCCCCTGGGAACTGTTCTCTGGAGGCAGAACCTGGACTGACTTCTCTGGGTCCTGCACAGATCTGAACCAGCCCTGGTACTTGAAGAGTCAGACTATGCCAGATTTGGATAGTAATTTAATTGGAAAAAGTTCAATGTGAAGGAGCCACAGTGTTGTCATGACCACAGCCTCCCTCTGTTGTGTTATGCCTATATTTAGGTATCTGTAGGTACCTATTTTTGTATTTAGCATGTCCTCAGTCCTGAATCTGAGGACAAAGAACAAGAGCAGCTCATTAGGCTTGTCATCTCTACGCTTGCATCAACCATCTGAGTTAAGACATGAGGTTTGATGCCAAAGTCATTGTTAGACCTTTGGACAGAGGACACATGTAGCTACAGACAGTTACAGTTTTTGTTGTAAAAAACTTTGAGTATCAGTGTCTGACTGTTTTATCAGTGATTATGAAATTCTGTCAAGGCTGACACTCAGTGTCCTCCTCCATCATCACTCTCTTATTTTTTTTTTTACTTCTGTTTTGTGTTTATTTGTGTGTTCAGTGGCTTCACTGTATCCTCAACCTGTCATCCTCAGTATGTCTTCACTCTTTCATACTCAGTGTCTTCTATACCTGCCTTCCTCACTGTCTTTACTGTGTCCTCACTGTCATCCTCACTGAACACTAGTTCAGTTTACAACAGTTTACATCAACTCTGGTGTGTTTGTTTCAGCTTTTTAATACCACAAATCAGTCTGATGGTCATATTATCACATCTCTTTGCCAAAGTGTTTATTTCAGTGTAAAACATAATAAAATAATAAAAAACAGTGACTGTGATGAATACAAGTTTATACAAAATTACATCTTTAAACCATAGCGAATATATCTGGATCAATGTCTGCATCTGGTTTCTTCTGAATGCACGTTATTAAATGTTACACTGCTGTCAACTTTGATATTGAGCAGCGTCCTGTGGCCAGAGTCTCAGGCAAATGATGCATGAATGGACAGAGGCGAAAAGATGTGTGATCTCATTCAGCCCAAGGACCTCTGATGTCTGTCTTTATCACCCGGATGACAGTCCAAAGGTATGTTACCACCTGTCAGTCGTTTGGACGTGCTTCTGTATCCACTCCACATATTTGACCACTCGGGTGTAGACACCATACAACCTCTGACTCCCACACTCTTCTGGCCCGCCCCAGGAAACCAACCCAAATACCATCCACCTCCGACTAACTTCATCCTCCATCACAAACCCCCCCCCACTGTCTCCGAGGCAGGTGTCCTTCCCCCCCTCAAAGAAACCAGCACAGAACATGTTATCTGTAATATTGTAGCTGACAGAGCGCGAAGCGTAGGCCGCCTGACACTCATCCTGAGGAACCACTGGCAGCTTCACATACTGCAGGAGGTCAGAGGTTATGCCGAGGTCATCTGCCACAGAGGGTTCAGGGGTCAATGTAGGGGTATTGCTGGAGGAGGAGGCACTGGGTTTTGAGATGCCCCAACCTGCAACCACGCCAAGAGAGTTAGGAACAGGGGTGGCAGGATCATCCTAGAAGAGAGAAACAGTGTCTGAGGTCAGCCTGTTGTCAGTTCAAGAGCATATTTATTTTCCTACAAGATCACCCCCAGATTTCAGTTAAAAATGAAATCAAAAATCTAATTTATTTATATAGCACCAAACCATATCAAAAGTTATGGTTACTGTACATCAAAGTGCTTCACACATAGGACAAGACCAAACTCTTTATGGAGTTGTCAAAGAGACCCAACAGACCCTCCAACAGCAAGCACTTCGTGACAGTGGCAAGGAAAATCTTCCTTTAAGAGGCAGAGACCTAAAGCAGAACCAGGCACAGTAGGGGCGGCATAGAGAGAAGCTGAGGAGAGAGGGACTCACAGTGAGAGTGAGCGTGAAGGAGAGCAAGAACTAGAGAAGAGAAACATTCAGTGATAGATGCAACCTGGTAGTGCTAAATGTGCAAGAGGTTACAATGAGAAGTGAGTAGTAGTGTGTCATAATATCTAAAAATAATTCTTGCAGCAGGAGGTACTGATCCGGAAGATGGAGCAGAGATGATTCAGCACCTGTAGGACAGGAAGAGAGAGGACAGGAGGGACAAAACACACACTCCAGGAAGAAACAAAGAGACATGTAATGTTTTAATGTACATGGGAGAGAGCGAGAGAGAGAGCTACAGAGAGACAGAGAGAGGGAGGGAGAGAGGGGTGCTCAATGCAGTCAATTAATAACCAAAGACTTAGAACCTTATAAACCTACAACTAGCAGGACTCAAAACATGAATGACTACGTTAGAAAAAGAAATACAAAATACATGACAGGGCTCTCAGGAATACAAAAGTTATAGACTCTCCAGGAAACAGGCTCTCCACCATACAGAGCAGGACATGAAAAAACAGGACAAGGCAGACAAAGCATCCAACAAGAACTGGCCCGAATACAAGACTCAAATACAAACTGAACATAATGAGACAACGAGGGGCAGGTCTGGAGACAGGTGCAGGCAGGGAGCTGATAGGTTGAGCAGGCACAAGAGGAGGGAGCCACCAAGACACAGGTGAAACACATTAGAGCAGGGACTGCAATGAACATGCAGGAGGGAACTTGACAGGACGAGGGAAGAGACAAGGATTCAAAATAAAACAGGAAGTGACTGAGTCAAAACAGACTCTAACTAACAGAACTGACTGACCCTGACAGAGAGTTGGTTCCATAGAAGAGGAGCCTGATAATTGAAAGTTCTGCCTCCCGATTTACTCTAGGAGACTCTAGGAACCACCAGTAAACCTACAGCCAGAGAGTGAAGTGACCTACTGACAATAAGGACAATAAGGAACTATGAGCTCTCTCAGACATGATAGACCTTGATCATTAAGAGCGTTGGATGTCAGGAGAAGGATTTTTTTATTCATAGTTTTACTGGGAACCAAAGAAGAAAAGCTAGCACAAGAGAAATGTGAACTATTTTTCTAGTTCCTATTGATATTTGCGTATTTTGCAGCATTCGGAAGCAACTGAAGGCTTTTCAGAGAATTGTTGTGACATTGTGGTGTTATCAGTAGAGTCAAAAGCAGCACTGAGATCTAACAGGGCAAGTATGGAGGTCAGTCTGTTGTCTGAAGCCATTAGAATGTTGGTAACTTTTATCAGTGCTGTTTTTATGCTATGATTTACTCTAAAACCTGACTGAAACTCTTCAAAGATACCATTCCTATGCAGATGTTCACATAATTGCCTTGCAACTGCTATTTCAAGATATAGATAGTTAGATATGGGTCTATAATAAGCCAAAACATCTGGATCAAGAATAGGTTTTTTGAGAGGAGGTTTAATAATTTAATTCTTGGCTGTGGTACATAACCAAGTGATAGTCTCACATTGATCAGATCGAGAATATATATTTTAAACAGTGGAAAACCATCTTTAAATTGCCTGGTAGGTACCGGGTCTAAAAGACAAGTTGATGGTTTAGATGATGAGACTATAGAAAGTAGCTCAGAGAGATGTAAAGGTGAAAAAGATTTCAAATACAAAGCAGACGTTCCTGTTGATTGAGAAGCTCCTCCATTTGATAGTGGACTACTGGTAAAACCTGTAGAATTTGGGCTGTTATGACTTTTTTTTTTTTCCTGTCCTGTTCATCAGCTGAGGCATGCAGTATGAGTGCTCCTGGTACCTTGTTGTGCTGAAAGAGTTTTACTCTACAAAAAAGGAGTCTGACATACTCCCCCTGTTGTGGTTTGCTAGTAAAGCTACTGGGCTGAGGCTCAGGAGTGGATAGAAAGAGAGAACAGGAACAGGATAGGGAGCTGATAGCTGTATCAACTACCTTAATATTTTTGCCCTACCAAACTGTAGCTGCGAGTGACTCTATAAATAGCCAAAAAGGAGGGAGAAAGTGGAAAACCCTGCCTGGGCCCCCTTTGGAGAGAAAAACTTGGATCATTTGTTCTGACAAAGTCACTGGGAGAGCTATACAATACGTTGATCAAGCTCACAAAGCTATCTCCGAACCTGAACTTTTGTAAACTGGTTAATGCTTACAAATGCTTTTTCCACATCTAGGGAGACTTGGCCTTGTAAATAATTTTAATATCTACATTTTATAAGTGATATTGGACAATAGCTTCATGGGAGCCCAGGGTCTTTGTGCAGTTTAAGGAGAAGGTACAGTTCATGTTGGGTGGAAGGGTCAAGATTTCCCGCATTTCGGTGAACATTCTGTAAAATATTGGTGCAAGCTCTGGCCAGAACTCATTGTAGAATTCTGTAGGGAAACCATCTGGTCCCGGAGCTTTCCTGTTTGGCATATGTTTGGGGGCTTCTTGCAGTTCCTCGGTCGAAATAGTTGACTCCAGAGCCATTACTTGGTCTTGATTTCATTTTGACAAGTCAACTGTGCTCAGAATAGTTTCAGTGCTGTATTTGGAGGGGTTAATCTCAGACTAATAAAGTTTTTTATGGAATTCCCTAAAAAATTGATTTTTTTCTGGATCACAGGTTTTTCCCTAGCCTCTTCGTGCAGTCCCCCTAGTAGTTGGGACGCCGGGGTCCCAAATAAACATATGAAAGGCGGGCTTTATACAGCGACAGTAGGCAGGGTTTAGTGAAAATTTCAAAGCAGACGTTTTTAACATACTTTCAGCTACATGCACAAGAATTTTGACGTTTCTGGATGCTCCGGTTTTATCAATGTTACTGAAAATGTGTCAGTAGGAGACGACGGCAAGACAACAAGCTTTACACCGTTTCTTTCACCTCCAAAAAAATCCTATACTGTAATAGAAACAACACCAAAGTGCAAAAATTGAGTTTATTTCCCAGTAAAGGGTTCAACAAGCCTGCTCACCAAAAACAAAAAAAGTCGCACGTCGTTTTCTATCTTCGCGAAATACGAACATTCTTCGATCAAACCCCGACTAAAAAATTAAATAAAACCACAAGCTTGGCCTCATTTTAAAGATGAAGATGTGCCCAACAATAATCCGCAGTCAATTTTATCCATCGTGTCCGGTTAATCGGACATTTTGTCTTTTTCCCCCTCTGGGCTAACGCTAATTTAAAGTTCCGTCAGACTGCGCATTTACTACGCGCAGGCAGCGTCTCCTGTCAATCAAAGTCACGATGAAAACAATATTTCCCTCCAATAGCAGAGGCCCTGAGGTTTCCGCTGACGTATAACAATCCCTGATTGGGCCGTTTGTCCCCCCAAATAAGGGCTGCGTAACGGGACCAGAGCCGCACGGGACATGCACGCGGTGACGCACCCAGACGGCCCGGATGTCCCTTTAACTCGGTGTTTAATCGCTTTTTACCGTCGTTTTGTCACTGTCGTGGAGAAGTTTGACACTTTTTTACACCAACATGGAGAATATGGCGTTTACACCGAAGGAGCTGCTGCAAATGTTGTACAGTAAAGACGAAAAGGACGGCCGCCTCCCTTTGTTGGCTCTCCTCCCCGTGTCAACAAGTAAACAATGTTTTTACTGCCCAAAGTTTTAATGTAATTATGAAATTTATAATAAAAGACAGTACAGGAAATGTCATAAATTCATATTTCGAAGGTCTTTGTTAATTTCAGCCATCCCTGATAGTTGTGGGTTTACATCTGGAGTTATAAAGCTTCAAAATAACAACATAAAACAGGCAAAAATAGGTCATATATTCAGCCCTATAAATGCAATTTTCAAATGAATTTTACTTTTGTAACTGGTGTTCCTGCAGTCATGTCTGTGATTGGCTGCAAAAAGTTATCAGTTAAAAAAATGTATATATCAGTGAAATCTTGCAGTGTGCATTTTAGCCAAATTGGGCCATTTTGGATAGGTTTGGCCCACTGGAGATAGCCAAGGGACACTGTTTGGTAAAAACTCCTCAGTAGTTTTACCTATCAACCTAAAATTTGGTACACATGTGGACAGGGAGTCTTCTTTCATTTAAGCCATCAGTCATAGTTCTGGGATTAGTACTTCTGAAGTTATAAAGCTTTATTTGCAGTGATACCAAAACGGGGAAATTGCCAAAAAGGGCCTCTGCGTAAAGGGGCTAGTGGAGTTCTTTATTCATGTTATTGTTTCTCTTTCTTTGTTCTGCTTTAGTTGGTTTGTTTGAAATCTGCTGGATTTATTGCTACATTCAAATTTCTCCAAGCGTAATCTCTGCAGTTGAAGTTCTATTTTGATGTTGAGTAATTCATTTAGTTTCAGTAGATGTTCCTCTACTGGCAACATGAGCTGTCTCCAGACCTTTAAGTTTTTTTTTTATTTCACAGAATATTGTAATGTAATAAAGTTAGGGTCCTTGTCCCCTTGTTAACTGGTCGGTGGTGAAGCTGGGGCTGCTGCCTACAGCTATGTCACCCAGTCACCCAGCCGCCCAGAGTTGATCCCAGCTGCTCTAGGAGCTGCTGTAGGTCAGCCTGCATCAACTACAGGGACCGATTAGCTGCACCACCATAAATTGGACTAGCTACGGTGCGGAGCCGCACCTGCAACTCATTCATTCTATCCTCCATATCTATCAACAACCTGCATTATCACTAAAGGCGGCAGAGGAGGAACTGAACGTATAACGCACAGTGCAGAAAAAAGTGAGAGCAGAAGAGGGAGAAAGAGAGCAAGAGGCCTCAGCAAAGTTAGCGGAGCTAAGGAATCGCCTGAGTGATTTAAAAATCTGTGAAAACAAAATGCTTAACTAACTGTGAAGTCAGTGAAAAAAAAACTGTCAATAAATTTGAGTGGGTGGCTGATTTAAACACAGAAACACACAGAGAAAGGTGACATGAAGTCAAACAGCACCACCAGTGATTGGAAATGATGAAACATGTTTAGCGCCAGTAGAGGAGGCGGTACTGAAATGCCATCTATTGAAAACAGGTATGTTTAGGAAACTAAATAATACCCTTAAATGAAAAAAATCCCCTTTATCGTCCTTAAAATACATATGAAAAGCATCTACTATTAAAAGTTATTATAACATATATTTAATGGAATAACATTACAAAATTTCAGAAATCTCCATGTCCCACCTTGTCGTGAGGTACAGGGACACAGACTGGGCGAATCACCCCATTAAACTCCACTCGCTCCCTCAACTTCAACAGGGCTATGTCATTGTTGTAGTTGTTGGGTTGGAAGTCTGGATACAGGACAATCTCCTCCACCAAACGGCTGGTGGCCAAATGTTTCTCCCGGGTGTCATGGAGACCAAGGAAGACCTGAGAATGAGGTGATAGGACGGATGCTTGTCAATCTGGTCCGTCTTCACAGGGACAGGGTTAGGGTTAGTGCCCATCACTCAGATGACAAAATTATACAATGTTGAAGTCATGTTTAATTAATTCAATCTTTAGTTTTGTTTTGTTTTTTATCTCAATTGATCATTCATTAAATCTTTTCACAGCAGCTACAGAACAAAACCACCTACTAAGAAACATGAAAAAAGTCACGTTGCCTTCAAACAAACAAACAAACAAACAACAAGGAACAATATTATCATAAAAAAGCAAAAATATTCAAAAGAAAATCTGTTAAATGTTTGCACAAGTGTAGCAGCTACTACAAACATATTACAACACATTAACAACACCTCAGTCGGTTTCCTCCACTGACCTTGACATGTTCTGGGGCCACAGGGATCACACTTGTGTCTCTCCTCTGCGACCTCAGGACGTGGGCTGCTGTGAGGACCCAGGAGTGGGACAGCAGGGCACCAGAGCCAAACCAGTGGTCTTCTGGCACTCGAGACAGATCATTCACACTGAGTAGGACATGCCAGGGGAACAAGCCGGGCTCAGCAACCCGACCACCTATGATCCGCTTCACCTGAGGGGGAAGGGAGCGGTTGGGAAGGCCACAGGCTGGACAAAGACATGCAAGAATGTCAGGCACTGTCTTAACTGTCTCAGATCAGTATCTGTCAGTTCAGCCTATTTCAGAGAAAATGTTTAGTCGAGATTTATTGAATTCACTGACTCAAATTGAAAAAAAGATTCATTTGCATGTGATAGCTTCACAGACACAGACCAGTCAGGTACCTGGAAGACAGCTTGGAAGTTTGGATCCTGCTTCTGAATTCATCCATTCTCCATTCTGACCACATCTGTAGGAGCCTACAAGTGAGATGCACAAACGTAGCTGTGTGTTTCAAACTCCTAATAAAGACACTTGGCTTTGACTGTCTGGTCTCATCCATATTCATTCATTAATCTTCTAGCACTAGTATCTATTTCTAGGTCTCAGGGGAGGCTGGAATCAATCCCAGCTCACATTAGGCAAGGGTGGTGTACACCCTGGACAGGTCGCCAGTCCTTCACAGCTCATCCGTATTATATAATCATTATTAATAATAACAACAATAAAAATACTCTTACTGTCACTGATGTTCAGGTGAAACGTGGCCTCTCTGCAAACATAGTGGACTGTTGATCCAAACAATGTGCTGTTGTCATGATTAACAAACACCACATCAGCCATGTCGACCACTTTTGGACTCCCACAATCCACAACTGTGACAGGAAAACAAACGTTTAAGAGTCAGCAGCCAATCACCTTTAAGTCTGTCTGAGAGGATAACGATGAAGAGATAAGCAGATAAAGGCTAATTAATTCAGTGTTAGGTTTTATGTTTGCCTTTATTTGTTTAATTAATTCATGGCCTCATCCAGCACCACCACAGGTTTTTCACACACTCAAAGCAGGTTTCCATATCTTAAATTTGACTTTGCAACTTCATCCAAGGCTCCTCACCAATGATGATGATGATGATGTTGATTAATTGCACTGTAATTTTGGGATGAGACATGACATGGGTGTTAATCCATAAGGTCCCACCTGCACAAAGCTAATAATCCTACTGCTCAGTCAGAGAAATCTTGGTAAAAGCTGCTCCACACTGATTCTTCATGAGGAGTGTTTTTTCTCATGTAGTGTTCAATCTGTATTTATTCTATAGAAATAGATTTATTTATGTCCCAAACACATACAAAAATAAAAATCAGAACCAGTGACCAGACAAAACATTTATTGAGCTCATGATATGATTTTATTTCAGTCTCAATTTGACTGACTCAGAAGAACACAACACTGCAGATTCTGATCTGATTTGTTTTATTAAAAAATATAGCGACTTAAATTGAAAACTACTGCAAACATAATGGAGTATGTTAAGTCATTGCTATATTGTTTATGTTGGCATCTATTTCCTCTGAGCAGATACATTTCCAGTTCAGACTGGACACAACAGGGACGTGGAACCAAAAAGTGATGAGATGGTGTCACTGGACTGAAGATCGCTGGTTAGCATGTTAACCTTGAGCAGGAGAGCACAGGAGATAAAAACAGGGAGGGGACATAGCCAACTGATGGTGAGTGAAATCTGACGTTGAACTTTATTTTGGACTTCTGAGTAACCAACCATTAGATATGTAGCAACAGTGAAACTCACATGAGGCTTCTGTGTAGGTTTCTTATATCTGTCTCTTCCTACAACGTCAGTCTAACCTAATCTACACTGAGACAGCTAAAGATGGTGGATGGAGATCTTCACCGTCTTGTTGAGTCTGTTTCTACAGAGAGAAAGAGAGAGTGGGAAATGGTTTCAGTAGCTGCTTCCCTTCCTCCTTCAGTCCTCTACAATATCCTACTCTTCCTCCGTCATCTATCCTCTGACCTCTTCCTTCTATCATCCTTTATCCATCCTCCTCTCTCAAAGTAGGAGGATGGATCATTGATTGATCAGCCATTGGTCAGCAGACATTTTTTAAGTATACATTGGTTCCATACACCTGTCCAGAAAATGGCTACAGTCTTTAAAGACCAGAGGCTGAAGCTACCTCACCGTCTACTTTCTCCTCCCTCAGTTTGAATAGTTATTATCTGTCAGTGTTGTGTCTGTGATGCCCTGACATTGTGTATCTGTATTAAGGGATAGTGTTAGGGGGTTGTTTCTACATGTGTGACAGCTGTGTTTTTATGTCAGTGAGGAGGCGAACAGCACAGCAGCTGCGCGTCACTAAGTGACTGCATATAGGACAGTCAGGGTTTGTATCTGAACTCATGGAAAAATTAACTGTTTATTAAACCATGAGTTTTGGGCCAGGAATGAGACACTAACATATATCTACTTTCGGGGCTACAAACAGTCGGGGGACCTCAGTGATTTTTGACCAGCTTCATCAAGGGTTGAATAAGAACATTTTTTACTTCTCAACTCTGACAAAACAGAAGTTATTGTACTCGGCCCTAAGCACCTCGGAAAAATACTATCAAATCATCTAATCAGTCTGGATGGCATCACTTTGGCTTCCAGCTCCGCTTGGACTAATTTTTGACCAGGACATGTCCTTTGTCCCTCACATAAAACAAGTTAGTCGGGCAGCTTTCTTCCACCTGAGAAACATTAGGAAAATCAGAAACATCCTCTCTCAGGATGATGCAGGAAAACTAGTCCATGCATTTGTAACTTCTAGGCTGGACTACTGTAACTCATTACTATCTGGATGTCCAAACAAATCTCTGAAAGGCCTTCAGTTGATTCAGAACGCTGCTGCACGAATATTAACAGGAACTAGGAAAAGAGATCATATCTCTCCTGTGTTAGCTGCTCTTCATCGGCTGCCAGTAAAATATAGAGTAGAATTCAAAATCCTTCTTTTAACATATAAAGCTCTTAATGGCCAAGCTCCATCATATCTCAGAGAGCTCATAGTTCCTTACTGTCCTAGCAGGCCACTCCGCTCTCTAGATGGAGGTTTACTTTAGGTTCCTAGAGTCTCCAAGAGTAAATCTGGAGGCAGATCGTTCAGTTATCAGGCTCCTCTTCTACGGAACCAACTTCCAGTATCAGTCCGGGGGGCGGACTCTTTAGTAATTTTCAAGACCAGGCTTAAAACGTTAGGATCACATCATTAGAGTCAGATCATCAGGGTCACATCATTAGAGTCAGATCATCAGGGTCAGATCATTAGGGTCAGATCATCAGGGTCAGATCATTAGGGTCAGATCATCAGGGTCAGATCATCAGGGTCAGATCATCAGGGTCAGATCAACAGGATCAGATCATTATGTCAGGTCATCTGGATCAGGATCAGATTGGTTATAGGAGGAAACAGACTGACATCACATCTGTACTGAGTTCAGACTGAGTGACTTCAGATGATCACTTGTATATTAACTAAAGAGAATTTAGAAATAAATTCTATTCACATATCATCAACTTGTTGATGTCTGTGAGAATATAACACTGAAGGAATTATTTTACACCAAAGCTCCACACATGCTAGATAGAGATGTTGATGTGCCTGTTTGCCGGTTAATGCTATATTGCGAGGACATAGTGAGGATATTTTGGCCAATCCTCACACTTTCACACATGTAAAAGCCTGTTTGAAAGTTAACACTCAGTTTAGAGTGTGTTTATATTAACGGGTGCCCTCACAGAAATAGAAGTACAAAGATGTGTGTTTGTGATTATATTTTGTCTACACTACCAGAAATATCTCCTATAGCGACATCACTGCAACAGCACTAGTTACATTGAATCTGTATTTTCTGGTGAGAGCAGCAGTATTAAGATCTAAACAGAACCTGTGGTATTCAAGCTATTTTCTTACGTTGACACTGAGGAGAACTTCTGCTCCACAATCCATCTGACTGACAGAGCACCTGATAATGGTCTAGGTCCTCTCCATCCTGAAACATAGGGACACAGGAAGAGACAAAAAAGACCTGTGAGTCTGTCACTTGTGTTAAACTGTAGAACAACCAACACAACATGTTCACATCTGCTTCAGTATCTACAAAACAATGTAAGGGCATGAATTTGAGTCAAAATGGTAAGGCTACTTCAGTATCTTGTCGAAGGACTCATTGGTATCTGCACTGGTGGACTCAAGAATGATAACTACAACCTTCCTGTTGATGGAGACTCCTGCATAACCAAAACCTGCTATTTTCCTACACAGTGTGAGGCTGTTGATGTCTACAGACATTCTGTAAGCACACTACCTAATTTTGGCCCCCATTTAATTCCCCTCTGTCTTTGTAGCTGCAGCTCAAGCACAGATTTCCTGATTTTGTGATGATGAGTGATATAAAGAATCAGTCTGAGCACCTTCAGCAGTCTGTATCCAGGCTCACAGGTGAACAGGATATGATCATTGAAGTAGTATTCTGATTGGACAGGGTTTATGAATGCGTTGGGTGGAATCTCAGGCACTGGACACTGACTTCCTGTTAAAGCAACATAAAGCAAATGAAAATTAAGTTAAAATGTTTCTTTAAAGAAAATCAGTTCACTGTAGTCTTTTGTCTGCTATTGGGACCTTTAGTGTCTTTGTTAACCTACAATAGTATGTCCATCTGTAGCTACACAATATAAGCCAAGTAGTCATAATGTTATGGTACGGCTATCCACATGTACCATAAATACCACACTATCTGCACATGATAGCTTGTTTTAATGCTCTAAGCCAAAACTCTATTGTGCTGGTTATTATCATTATATAAAAAGAAGATGAATGCAATTGTTCTATATATTAGCATCCATTGAGATGACGTGTTGACGACTTTGTTATGGTACGGAACAGAGCCTCTCTGGGGGCTCTGGGATTGTCACAGTAATGGTCTCATATGTGAATGCTGCAAACCTGCAGCAGTGTATGTAATCCTCCAGCCCAGGTTTTCTCCTGAGTTGTCACTCTGGAAGAAAATGATGACCATGTTGCTGTCGGTTTCAATGACTCCTGGAGATTGAGCTCCACAGAATGGACCCAGCTCTCCGCTCCCTGCTTTAATCTGACACACACACACACACAGCAAATTACTGATGATCACACAATAGAAGTGTGTGTGTGCAGGTATGTTTGTTCCTCTGACCTTGACATAGTCATAGGGGCAGTTGATGTCAGGATGATCCTCCACATCAAATCTGGGGTCAAACTGAAGGCGGATCCTGAAGCCTGGTTCCAGCTCGATCCGATATAAACAATTGGAGCTCTTTGGATATGGAGCAGGAAAATCAATGCTGCTTAGGACACCAGAGCGTTCCCTAAACACATTGCCACTGCACTCCACTGAACACATACAAACACACAGTGTAAAGGGTAGAAATTAACATCCACACTCTCCTGCACAAATCCGACCTAAAATGTTGATTTGACGTTTAATTGTAAACCAGCACAAATAATGTGCCAAGATCAGGAGACATTTTGGCATCTGATCCAGGAGAAAATCAAGGTTGGGCATCAAGTCAAATTCTGTGCTATATTTTATTCAGTTCTGAGTTCCTGGTTTCCTAACAGACTGAACAATTGTGGATTCTGGGTAATAACATAATAATAATACATAATACATAATACAATGTGACAGCTGCCACAGTGGTCAGGGGCTTCTAAATTTCAGCAGGGTCCCAACTGAGAACACATGAGTCTGTGGAGGCCCCTGAAGCAGTTTAAAATGTACTGTATTAAAAGAACTGGACCTAAATACAATGGAAAGAGTATGATTTATCAAGATTTAATAAATTAATAGTCAGAAAAAAACATGTCTGAGAAAAGACAACAGAAAGAGCTGAGGTGTATACTTCCAAAAAAAACAAAAAAAAAAAACAAAACCCAATTACAAATGAAATATTAAATAAAGTTAATTTAAATAGTAAATAGTAAATTAATGGAGTACTAACAATCAATTGCAGGAATTAGGGGTATTTTACACACATATTGTTCTGCCCCCGATCCTTCTTTAAATTTAGGGAAACTTAATTTTTCTTATTAACCCTAATCAGCATTTTCAACTGGAAATGTGACAAATATAATCACTTTTCCACAGGTCAAACTTTCGCAATATCCAGTTCCAACAACAGCTAACAGCTCATTCTTTATATATGCTGTGGTTTTACTGCTCAGACTGTGTGCCCCCCACCCTGAATTTTCTCGACTCATCCCAGGTAACTGCGAAACCAAACTACTCAGACAAAAGACTGGGCAAACGGATCCTGGGGATTATAATAATATACATGCACCATTTTCAATTTTCTTAAATTAAATGTCAAAAGGGGGGCCTGTGATGAACTGGCGACCTGTCCAGGGTGTGCCCCACACTTGCCCAGCATGAGCTGGGATTGGCTCCAGCACCCCTGCAACCCAGAAACAAATAAGCAGTTGAAGATGAATGAATGAATGAATGTCAAGAGGGTCCACAGGTTTTCATGAAATAATAAATGCGTGAGTTTTGAATTGTGCAACCCTGATTTTTAACAGGATCTTCCTGATCAACTTTCCAGCATCAGAGTTCAACAATGCATCTGTGTGAATGTGTCTCTGAGGCAGTGTTTGTGTGTGTGTGTGCCCTCAACACAAAAACATGCAGATCTGGATCAGGCTGCCGGAATTCAAATCTGCTGTGAGACACAGTTCACTTGTTAACATGTTTAAGCTCATTATACCAGAAAAGCTCGATCAGTTAAGTAACAGGCTGCAAAAGTCAAATGAAATATACTTTGACATCATGCTAACATGTACCCTAATCACTCCATGAGGAGCCCCTCGCCAACACTGGCGTTATGTCCATATGTTAAAGACTCTGCGCCACATTCATGATGCGCATCTCCTGTCAACCATATCCTGAAGGGTCCACTGGATCATATTTCATATTGATTAGCCCAGCTGAGAGACTTTATTTCTGACATGGTGCACTATCCTCCAGAAAAGGCTGTAGCTATTACAAATTAACTGTGGACATGAAGTGATTAATATTGTCAAATATAAAACTCTAGACTGTTGCATTTCGGCCACAATTCAGACCCTGCCTCCACTGTACCCTGCAATCTTGTCTCATCTGCCATGAACACCCTCTGGATTCTTACTGACTCAACCCTCAACACAGCACAAGTTCTAAGTTCTGTTCACTTCACACAAAATTCTGTCTGTTTCTGCATTTAGGTCAAGTGAAAACACATAATCTGTGACAAACTGAATAATTTCAGGTTGAGAGTCAGTCAAGAAACATCCCCCACACGCCACCAGCCTAAACTGTTACAGGCAAGGCAGATTGGATCCATTGATTGACCCTGGCCCTGCAATCTGATGCCTCATCAGAAGCCATATCCAGACCAGGGGCCTGATTTATAAACTTTGCATATGCACAAAAACTTGCGCAAGACACTTTCCACGCAAAGGTTGTGAGCTATAAAAACAGATTTGGCGGGAAAATGTGCACACCCCTACGGAAACACCAACCCATGTGTACGCACATTTTGGAGATAAAGGGAAATTGGCAACCCAGACAGTGCGATGGTGAACTGAAGTCAGATTGAAGAAATGAAGAGTGGGAAGAACGATTGTGTTTTTATGATTACCCTTCACACATTTAATTTCAACCCGTATCATACGTTGGAGCCATGTCATCAGAATGATTTAATTCAACTGCCTTATTTTGCATTGGACTGAGTAGTTATTCGGAAACATCTCAGAATCTAACTGAAAAATCTAAATCAAAATCCCTTCACTGTATTCAATCACCACCGTCTCTCCGTCATATTGTCCACTCCGCAGGAGCAGGAGGAGGAGAGGAGAGCGCAGCATCTGCCTGACATGTAAATAATATAATATTTTCCTGTGATACTGTGAACAATGAAATGCTAAGTGTGGAAAAAGCTATTAACAATCGTTAAACTTGATACTTTGCTGTTCTCAGTTCGTTAGCTCTACTCGATGCTTTTCATAACAAACCAGGCATAAAGAAAATAGTCATGTTCACACACTTCAGTCTAAAGAATTTTTTTCATGTTGGGGAATAACACGAACTGTTTAAACCTACAAATACAGTGGTTAGCCCTGTGCGTAATGCTGCACCATGGCACTATGGCACTGCTGGAGGACTATGCCAGTGGCAGAATTAGGAGGGAGAAGGTCTTCAGGGACCATAACGACTTGGCCCACGATAATGACTGTCTTATTTACATTCCCTAGAGCTGCTTTTGGATCTATGTGTTGAAATGGGTCCAGCATTAGAGAGGGCAACCCACCGGAACCACACCATCCCGGTGAAGACGCAGGTCCTCACCCCATTTTCAAATGTGCAGAGCGCCTCTTCAATGAGCTCCAAGCCCGTGCACGCCCATGCACGCTCCGTGGTGGAGCGGCCATCCGCGACATCCGCGCATTGGATGTGTCGGAGGGCAGGGTTCTTTCCCATCCTGTCAAAGTGTGCCGCATTATAAGCACGTGTTACGTGTTACACAATGTGACACAGAGGAATTATGACCCGGAGGCAGAGCCCCCTTCAAGACAAGCGGGATACGAACACGGTGCCAGACTTCCTGCATCCGCCATCGCTTCCAACAAGACTGAGTCTAATTTTATATGCAGGCCGCATTCATGAGATGCTTTGCATTGACCATTTATGATTAAAAATGGGCGTGTACAGGGCATGACATCAAGCTGACACAGCTGCGCACAATTGTAGTCAGACTGTGATTTATAGGAAAGTTTGCTTTAAGTGTGCATACGGAGGGTTTTATAAATCTGAATATTTTCTGGTGTATGCAAATGTACACACAGGCTCTAGTTCTTTGAGTGAGTGAGTCTACTGCAGCTTCAGTTTTGTGGGTTTTACTGAAACAAAATCTAAAGCGTACACTGTGTCAGCTTCCACCAGCCTACCCAATCTCTGGTTGTGTTGTTGCTTCAATCTATGAACTGCTGTGAATGCAAAACCAGGAGATCAGCAGCCTCAGAAACGCTGTCATCATCTGAGGTTGCTGGTGCCACATCATTGGCAAAGCAGGTGTTGAATTCTTTACATGTTGTTGGTGTTAGAAAAGGTAACATCAGAAGGTCATATTTCTGCTGTGTGACTTGAGGTGGTCCGTAGACTAACCTCTGCAGGTGCGGTTATCACTGTGCAGCAGGTAACCATAGCGACAGGAGCAGTAGTATCCTCCGATGTAGTTGTGACAGAAATGATCACAGAGCAGATCTTCATCCATGCGATTGCTGCACTCATCTACATCTGGAACAATGAGAAGGGTGAAGAGACAATAAAAGTTATTGAGCTGTGACTTGACCTCACAATAAATGGGCCAATAACACTCAGGGCCTGGATACACAGGTTCTCTGGCTGTCTGGTTCTCCAAGTCACTTTTGTAGTTCCCTGATTACCTTATCCCTAGTTTCCTTGTACCCAGGCTTCCTGGTTCTCTAGTTCTGTCATTCAATGGTTCTGTAGGTCCCTTTGTCTGTAGTTAACCCCAAATATTTCATTCTCTATATCTGTTATTCTTCAATGGTCTGTTTCTCTGGGTCTCCGGATCCCTGGTTCTGTTGTTCTCCAGTGTCTTGGTTCTATGGTTCTCCAATTTCCAGGTTCTCTAACCTCTTGCCCTGATATCTTCCTGACTGTCTTATTCTCTGCTTCTTGGGTTCTCTAGATATCTGGTCCTCTGGTTTGATTGTTACTCTGTTCCTTCTCTTGTCTTCTAGTTCAATAATCCATATTTACATTCTTCACTGGCTCCCTTGTTCTCTGGTACACTAGTTTCCTAGTTTCCTTTTTCTCTGGATCTCTAGTTCCCTGGTATACTGGTTCCTTGGATATTTACATGACCAGCCAAAAGTTTTGACACACATTCTCATTCTAATGAATAGGAAAACTTTTGACTGGTAGTGTTGTTCTGCATGGTTCCCTAGCATCTCAACATCCCTGGATCGATCATTCTCTGGTTCTCTAATTGACCTTCTATGTTTCAGTTTCCCTTGTTTTCCAGTTCCCTGATTCTCACCCACAGCGCTGTAATGAGCAATAAAGCCCAAGTATCTCTCCTCGTTGGAAAAGTCAGAGGAGAAGAGGACACTCAGGGAGTTTTTTGGGGAGGTTATGACTTGCTGAGCTGGCACTGCCTCTGTGTCTGATGCCTCCCTTCCACAGAACAGAGCCAGCACCTCCCCCTCTGCTTCCACCTAGACAAAGGACCAATAACAGGCCTCAGAGGTGGAGTCTGCACTTCAATGAACAATGAAGAAGAATAATTTAAAAATAGCTCAGTGACTCTATATCACAAAATATTGATTAGAAAGTATAATTCAGAGAGAGAGTCCAGACCAGAGTGTCTGGGTCAGAGATTCCAGGTCAGAGACTCCAGGCTCCAGTTTTATCTGACATTCAACAGTTTAGTTTACTAAGAAATGTCAATGAACAGCAGGTCTCTCTCTCTCTCACACACACACACACACACACACACACACACACACACACACACACACACACACACACACACAAGCCTGTGAACATGCTGCTAGCAGAAACAAACTCCCATACTTTGTTTTTCTTTCAGGGTGTGTGTATGAACAGTTCATATGATCTCATTAGTACAGAAATTAAATATTTATAACATGTTTTAAAATTTTGACTACTGACAACTATCAACCAGTTTCAAAACAGGGAGTAATAGTAACATGTTAACATTAACTTACATACAAAGCAATGAAGTGAGTCATCTGGTCAGCTCTGGCCCACTTAGTAGTGTCTCACCTTGATGAAGTCGTACTCACACAGGTAGGATGGCTCCAAGTCAAAGTAGCTGAAATAGAGTTTGACCTTGAAGCCATTGGGAACGCTGATGTTCCAGTGAAGCTCCATCTCTTGGGGGTAGGGTTCTGGGAAGTTTGGAGACTGTAGGCTGCCGTACATGTCTGACAAAAATCGCAGCTCACCATCAACTATGACTGTCAAAAGGAGCAGGAACAAGGCCAGTCTAGAACATGAGGTCAGAAACACACAGCTTCATAAAGCACAGAAGGACTGAGGAGGTCCAGACAGGACCAGAGTGATCCAGCACCTGGTCTCCTGTTCTGCCCTTAATAACTAGTAATGTTTTCAGCTCCACTGTCTTTAAGATAGCATGCAACAATAGACCAGAGGAACTTGTCCTCCTCAGGTCCTCACAAGTCTGGATTCAGTCTTTCAGGTATGGCTCCAGAACCTCAGGTGTAGGTTCAGGACATAGTACTGGGTGTTAGACAGGATAAAGAAGAGTGTTGACTCTCTCAGGTCTTGGTTCAGAACCTCGAGTCTGGGTTCAGACTCTCAGGTCAATGTTCAGAAACTCAAGCCAGGCTTCAGATCCTCAGAACTGGGTTCAGAACCTCTGGACTGGTTTGGGACACAGATATGTTTCAGACTCTGAAGTGTGGGTTTAGAACCCCAGGACTTGCTTCAAGTTTTCTTCTCACAGAAAAAAATTTAAACTTTAAGAACGAGATGATTAATAACAATACATTTTATATGTAAAAGCACTTTGACAAGTGCCGAAAGGCTCTGTACATAGAAAAAACATAGATACAGAAAAAATGATAAAACAAAGATAAAATAGGTGAGGCAGTTAAAACAGTGGTCCCTAAGTCACAAGTCAAAATTTAATTTGTAATGTAATTTTAAAAAATGTGGGCTTTAAGCCGGGTTTTGAAAGTTGGGAGGTGTGTGAAGTCCCTTAAGAATTTGGGGAGTGAATTCCAGGGGAAGGGGGCAGCAACGGAAAAGGCTATGTCCCCCCCCTAGTTCGGTGCTCGGTCCGTGCAGGTAGGGAAACGAGATTTTGTTCCGATGAGATGTGATTAAATTTAAATTTACTACAAATATTATATAAGATAGTAGACATTGTTATTGCCCTAAAAGTGGCACAAAGACCTGGACCGGGATCAGAGTGAAGTGTTGGACTTACTTCATATTGGTGAAATCTTCTTCAGTTCTTCCTTCGATCAGTCTCATGTCTCCGTCTCAGAGATCGTAAGGCTTCTGCCTGCGTGTGACGTCCCTGCAGATGTGTACGTCATCACGTCAGTGTGGGAGTTGGGGGAGCTGGGTGTACCTGCAGACCTGCCCGGCGAAGTAACAGTGAGAATGAGAAACGCGACTAGTGAGAAGGAGAATCTTGTGCTTGTCTGTCACACAAGCACAAGATTTGAAACGTTTGGGTTATAAAAAGCTTTTTTAAAATGACGATGTAGTAGTGTGGGTATGGCCTAAATGTTTTATTGCTATTAAGGTAAATTATGATCTTACCGGGAAACTCGATCAGGTAGTTGTAAATATCGTCACCTCCGGCCATTCAGTAGGATCATACATTTCTCCATAAAAATTAAGTCTCACATATGTGAGTTTTTCATTCTGTTTTTTCTCCGGTACAGCTAGCGTGTTAAAATAATCGCCTGACATATGTTAAAATAATGTTTTAAGCTACAGTGTATTTTAAATTGTGCCGCCGGTTATTGGCGTGGAGCATGATGCGTTATTGCCTCTGAGTTTATATCAGAGTTAGTACAGATAAAATCATTATACTGGAGATTTCAATATTCATGTAGTTGTAGAAAATGACAGCCTTAGTTCTGGGTTTCTTTCCTTACTAAACTCAATCAGCTTTTCCCAGCATGTGAATGAACCCACTGACTGCTACAATCGTATCCTTGACCTTGTTCAAGCATATGGCATTGAAATTGACAAGTTGACAAATTTTCCTCAAAATTCTCTTCTGACTGACCATTGCCTTGTTACATTCATTACATAAATGTGTCTATAGATGTTTATCTGAAAACGCTGTGGCTAAATTTAAAGAGAAGAAGAAAGAGAAATTTAAAGAAGAGGTCATTATTTGCAGCAATGCCATATCTAAATTCAAATGAGGATTTCTCCCATACAAAGGTTGATGACCTTGTGAGTAGCAATATTGTTAGGGATTGATTTATGCTGTGTGTCTTGGTCATTTCCTGTTTTATTTTGATAGTCTCGTCTCTCCTTGTGTCTATCTTTACTTCCTCCCTTCGTCCCTTTCCCGCCTCTAGTGATTACCCTAACGTGCTTCACCTGTGTCTTGTTGGCTCCCTGCCCTCGTGTGTATTTCCCTCTGTGCCAGTTTGTCTTGTCTTCCTTGTGAGCACTGGTCTAGCAATGATTATTGATTAGTTTCCTTGTGTATGACCTCCATTTCTAGTTTACTGGTTCCAGAGTATTGCCTGAAGATTCTGTACCTTTGCCTTGACCTGTGTATTGAAATTGGACTGTAATAAGGACCTTGAGACTGCTGACCCCTGAGTACTGCTTCTGCCTTATTGTGTCCTCCCGCCTGTGAGTTCTTGACAACTATGGCCACACTGTTTTCAAATCTTGATGATGCTGCCCCTGTCAAAAAGAAAGTAATAAAAGAGAGGAGGCTGGCTCTATGGTATGATTATCAATTTCATTCTTTAAAGCAGACGTCACAGAAATATTATTCAGCACTAATAGACAAAAACAAGAACAACCCCAGGCTTCTCTTCAGCACTGTAGCCAGGCTGAGAGTCATAGCTCAACTGAACCAATGATCCCCTTAGCTCTCAGCAGTGATGATTTTATGGACTTATTGACAGATAAGAACTTAGGGCCAAGAACAATCAGAGAAAGAATTCACCAGCTCTTACCTGAATTAGACAGTAATCTTCTACTGATTTCAGAAACTCCTGAATCAACTGCAACGCCTATTTTACACCTGGAGTCATTCTCACCTCTGAATCTCTGAATAATAGCTTCTATAGTGTCATCATCTAGACCAGACCTGGGCATTGTACGGCCTGCATGATGGTTCTGTCCGGCCCTGCGAGGTAAAAGTCAAACCACACCATTTTACCCATGGGACTAAAACAGCATTGTATGCCCCCGGGCCACATATGGCCTGTCTAAGGTTAATTGGAAATTACAAAATAAACATTTTCTAATTTCACCTCATGCATGGACTAAAGCTGCATTTCTTTTATTTTGAAGTTGTTTTTTATTCATGTTCATGATGACGCGATACGTATATCAAAACGTGCACATGATTGGATCGTTGTCACCAGCAGGTCACAAGACGACTTTAGCCCTCAAAAATGTCTGCTCCTGCTAAAAAAAGAAAGGTAGATGGCTCTACCTACATCTGTGAACAAACATTTTCAATGATGAAGTTTACGAAATCCAGGTATCGATCCTCTCTCACTGACGAGCATCTGTCAGCTGTGCTTCGCATCTCCACCTCAGACATTCAACCTGACTTCGATGCACTCGTTGAAGCCCAGCAGAGCCTAGATTTCTCTCAATGAACAAGAAAAAAGAACTTAGAAAACACCAAATGAGGTGGTTAGACTACAAAGGCATGTAGGCATGTAAAGGCACCAACTAGCAGTGAACTGGGACGGTTTCTTTGGAAGCCTTTTTCTCAAAATCACAGTTCAGTGATGTTCAGTGACAGTTAAATATGATGTATCTTGTTTGGAGTACAAAAACAATATTGTGATGTCTTTAGAATGCTAAGAACCTCTTTCCAACAGTATATGAAACTCAAATGTGTTTTGGAGTGAATGTGACTGAAAATGTTCATTAATATGAGTCACAAATGGTAAAAAAACGTTCACATTTTGTTTACCATTGTTTTGGGAAATTTGATTGAATAAATGACATTTTTTGTAAGGCAACTTCACTTTTTCATTGCCTAACTATAGCATATACTCTTACCAGCTTGTCAAAACAATGCTATTTACTGCTTTTTATAAAGAAATACAATTAATCTTATGCAGAATTGAGTTCAGCCTTTTGGTCCGGCCCTCCACAATATTTTCTGTTTCTCATGTGGCCCCATGGAAAAAATAATTGCCCACCCCTGATCTAGACAATCAACCTGTCTATTAGACCCAGTACCAACTCTTGTCTTTCAAGAGATTTTCTGCTTAATTGAGCACTTAATTCTGGATCTGAATAATTTGACCTTACCTTTGGGTTATGTACCTCAGACTCTTAAGACTGCAGTTATCAAACCCCAACTTAAAAAGCAGAATCTTGATCTAGATGCTTCGGCTATTTATTGAACCATATCGAACCTTCCATTCATTTCTAAAATCATTGACAAAGCAGTCACAAACCAATTATATGACCATCTACATAGGAACGGCTTGCTCGAAGAGTTTCACTCAGGATTTAGAGCCCGTCACAGTACAGAAACAGTGTTGGTTAAAGTCTCCAATGATATTAAAGGAACAGCGCTAAAAATGTTTCAAATCCTATTCATCAGATAGACATCAGTTTGTTCATGTTAACAATAGCCCCTCCTCGTGCATTATAGCCAGTTATGGAGTCCCACAGGGCTTGGTACTTGGACCAATCCTCTCCACTCTACATCTGCTTCCTTTAGGCAACATTATCAGGAAAAATAGGATCAACTTTCACTGTTATGCAGATGATACTCAGCTGTCAATGAAGCCAAATGAGGTTAGTCGGATAGTCAGATGCAGACATGTCTTGAAGACATAAAAATCTGGATGATCTGTAACTTTTTACTTCTAAATTCAGATAAAGCTGAAATTATTGTACTTGGCCCTAAGCAAAACTCCATCATATCTCAGAGAGCTCTCTGCTCTCTAGATGGAGGTTTACTTGTGATTCCTAGAGTCTCCAAGAGTAAATCTGGAGGCAGATCTTTCAGTTATCAGGCTCTTCTTCTATGGAACCAACTTCCAGTATCGGTCCGGGGGGCAGACTCTTTAGCAATTTTCAAGACCAGGCTTAAAACTATTCTGTATGACAGCACTTATAGTTAGAAAAGTTCAGATTCATATACTCTTTAGCTATGCTGCTATAGGCCTAGGCTGCTGGGGGGAAGGACGTAACATCTCCCTACCCGCCTCCGCATGCACCAGCATATCAATAATCATGCTTCTCCGAAATCCCTGCTTCTTGTATGTGTGCTGCAATTACTAACCATGTTTTCGCAAAGTCTGTCTCTCCCAGTTCCTCTCCTCTCTCTCCCTGTCCTCATCCTGCGGGTGATGACTCATCACCATCCCCTGTTCCTGCAACACCTGCTGCTCCCATATTTTCATGAACTCCATACAGCATCATTTCTCTGAACTTCATGCAGCATCATATATTCCTGTGTTGTGGCTCCCAACTGCCAAACAGTGGGCCAGATGAGGTCTGGCCCAACATGGTCTTCCAGTCTACCAAATCAGCTGCTTAGCTCTTCCAAAGTTTCAGGAAAAAAGGATCTCAGAGTCTTCAGAGTCTTTAGAGGTTGCAGTTTTACAGTTGGTATTTAAATAAACAGCTGAGTGGTTCGGACCCCAGGATCTGAAAGCACACAAGTGATATCTCTCCTTTGGTCCCTCATCTCTTAGCCTGGGGCTTCCCCTTTCTTTTTAGAGGCTACTGTCCTGAGCAGAGTCCCCACCATTAGAATTCCCCTTTTCTTGGCCCACTGGTTTCATGTTCTTTATCTGCCGCCATTCGACTTTACCCTTCACTCATCTTGGTCTCTCTTTTCTACTCGTAGCACATTCTCATCGGCTAGTTTTTTTTATATATATATTTTTTAAGTTCCTCTGTTTTTCTGTTCTGGCCCTTGGACCCCTGTCTCCCTTTTTCCTACCTTTCTGCTGTACATCATATGTATTATCTGTGCCCCTGCTTTCCCCATTGTGTATCACACACGTACATGTACGACTCTGTTTGTCCTCCCTACATCATACTTGTCATGTGTGGCTCCATCACTTCACCCCTACACCCTTCGGCTGTATGTTTTTCTCTTCCCTCAGGCTTTCCTACTGCAACCTATTATATGTGCTCTGTGCATTCAGTGTTCAACATAGTATTGCTCACATTTCCTTCAACACCTGCCTGCACCTGTATTGAATATCCACTCTTCCTGTTCTCATTCTCTCCCTACTACCTACCCAACTCCCCCACCCCCCCATGTGTGTGTGTCTACCTCTCACACTCTCTTTCAACCCAATCAGTTAAGGCAGAGCCTGGTGCTGCCAGAGGTTTCTGCCTCTTAAAGTCAGTTTTTTCTTGCCACTCTTGCCAAGTACTTGCTCGTCGGGGGATCTGTTGGGTCTCTTTAAATCATTTTATAAAGAGTTTGGTCTTGACCTGCTCTATATGTAAAGTGCCTTGATGTAACTTTGTTATGATTTGGAGCTATATAAATAAATCTGATTTGATTTGAAGAAAATCGGCATGTAAGTTCACTGCAGTTATCTATCAATCAGTTATCAGTTATCTGCAGTTATCTGCAGAGGAATGGCATGCATGGGTGCTGTCCATGAAAGAGCCTCTCCTAAAGCACAGGCACAAAAAAGCCTGCCTAGAGTTTGCCAGGGCCCATGCTGACAAAGATGAAGACTAGTGGGACTCTAAAGTGGAGTGATGAGACCAAGATAAATATTTTTAGAACTGATAGCATCAGAACTGTATGGCATCACAAAGTTTTGAAATACAGAGAAAAATGCATGGTGCCTACAGTGAAACGTGGTGGCAGTGTCCTTATGTGGGGTTGCACGAGTGCTGCTGGTGTTGGGGAACTGCATTTCATTGATGACATCATGAATTCCCAGATTTATTGCTCTATACTGAAAGAGAAGATGCTACCATCACTCTGTGCCCTGAGTCATGGTGTACTTTTCCAACATGACAATGATCCTAAACGCGCATCTAAGGCTGAACACTCATCGAACACCTATGGGGAATTCTGAAGAGACAATTTGAGCATCACTTTCCATCCAGCATCCACTTTCTAAAAGAGGTCCTTCTTGAAGAATGGAAAAAGATTGATGTTGCAAAATGTCAGCAACTTGTTCATTCCATGCCAAAAGACTTGGTGCTGTCATTAAAAATCATGGAGGCCATACAAAGTACCAGATTTACCTAAAAATTCAAATACCTCAGCATATGGGTCACAGATAAACATAAAGATCTTGATGATGCTGCTAACTATCACCCCATTAATGATTTTAAGTCCGAATATCGAACGATTTTTATCAATATTTGCAGCTCTGGAATTTTGTATTCACAAACTTAAAATGTTTCCCCTTATTCCTCCAACTTGTCTATTAGACAAAATTTTTGATTGTAAACTTATTAGAAAAGGAACTATCAGCACAAAATATGAAATACTCATAACTTGATGCCTTTATACCTAAAAATAAATGGGAGACAGATTTAAATTAACCAATCACAGACGACACTTTGCACAATATGAAGATTTTTTTCATTTTCATTTGCCTTACACATGCTGTTATTCAGTTCAAAATTGTACACCAACTGCATTGGTCTAAGGTTAGACTTTCTAAGATCAAAGCTGACATAGGTCTCACTTGTGATCAGTGTGGACGAGTCCACTGGGGGGATTTACTGTCCTGTTTTTGTTCTGTTGAACCTACTTTTTAACTGTAAAAACAAAATAAAAATACCTAAATCAAAAAGATAACAAACTAAGTAAAATATTAAACTCATCACATTTGGGTAAAACAGATCCTTTTATCACATTATTTCTTTTTTCTGACCTGATGGGCCGCATGATATATTCAGAGATTATGGTCTGTAAATGTCTCAGGATCTGCTGTAACTGCAAAATGTCAAGATGGTACCATGACACAGAACGAGATGAGTGGAAGAAAATTGATGAATTGATTTTCAAAGGACCCTTTTCGTATTGAAACATCGAGAGTAAAGATAGGAAGGTTTGGGTTGTCTGTGATTTCAGATATTCAGAAAAAAACATTTTTAGTTTTATTTAAATGAAGTTTCAGACTAAGTTTGGTAAAATAGTGTTAAAATGTAAAAATGGACAGTTTAAGTTTGTGTTGAGGGTCAGCAGTGCAACACAGAATAAAAATCTAGGTGAAGTTTCTCAGTGAAGAGAAGCTAATGAAGACCCAGAGGAGTATGTTCAGACTGGGCCCATCATCTCACTGACCTTGAAGCAGCAGCAGGCATTACTGTCACGTCCAAAGAGTAACATCAGTATGATGTGACTGAACCACCACTCGACCTGTTGGTGTGGACTTGATGGTCTTGAATGATAAGATAGTTCTTGCAGATTGATATACATCTTGGATCTTATTTCAGTCAGTTTCTAAACAGAAGTGGCTCCAGAGTCCTGAGTCCTTTGAGATCCTCATTCATCAACCACAGACCAAACCAAAACTAGGAACTTCCAGAGGCTGAAAAGCTCCACAGAGCTGAAAGGAGAAAAACAATGTCTGTTGAGTGGTGATATCAACTTTATTTCTTCTTTCGGATGTTTTTTGCTGTACATGACAGAATATATTTACATTGACAGCCCTGCAGGGGGCATATGTACACCGTTGTGACAGCTACACTATCATTAATGCATAAATTAACTAATAAATACACAGGAAAGGTCAGAGACCACAGGTTCACTATGGATATTAAATATGAGGGACAAACAGCAGAGGTTGAACACCAGCCCTTGAGCAAGGCACTCAATCACTGATCTTTTAACAAAGTGAAGATCGTCTTGTTTGACTCTTTTTAGACTAAAGCAGTTTCTTTCTGAGCTGAAACTTTTTAGACAGACACTTCACAGGATATAGATCTTCCAAGAACAAGAATCTTGATGATGTGTGCTGATGTGAACAATCAAGCTGAAAACAACTTGTTGAAATTTATTTTTCCACAGAATGAGGCAAGATTGAAATCCAATTACTTAATTCAGACTTGAACTAAAATGGTTGTGATATCTGTTGTGAGTGTTTCAGATATTTATAACTCATCAGAGTCTTGTGTCTGTTTTAGAAACACAGTGAGTCCTAGTGAGTCATTCAAATGAATAGGAAAGTGTGTCCAAACCTTTGGCCTGTACTGTATATATATATATATATATATATATATATATACATTTATATATAAATGTATATATAAACCATTTTTTTCCCTGCTTGATACTGAGCAGAGTAAAGCTGAGGTCTGTCTGGCAGATTTGTGATCAATGGGACAGTTAAGGCATCGTCTGGTTTTGGTTTCATGTCAACATCAGCCAAGTCAACTTTTGTCAGCTGTCTGTTTCACCTTCACTGACCTAGAAGCAGCTGATCCTTCTGAGATCACTGACCTCATGTGCTGATGAAGATCATTAAAGGGCATTTTGACATTTGAGTTTGTTTAAAAAGCAACAAAAAAATACCAACCTGAGTCACATCAAAGGAGGGTCTCCTCCACTATAATGAACCTGTGTCTCAGTGGACTGAACCGGGGACATGCTGAACTACCACCCTCACCTGACCTTTAGGTGCCTGCACTTTCTGTCAAGTAAAGCATCTGTCAACTCTCTGTTTTATCTGGAGAAAACAAAGGTCAGTCACAGAGTCAGAGAAACCTGGATTCTAAAACCCAGATAACATTCATCTCACCAGGTCAAAGTGAAACCTGGAAAAAAGTTTAACTGCAACTAAACCCACACAGCTCTGGTCCACTTGAAAATCTGCACCCTGGAACATCTGGACTGAAAACTCATGCTTTAAAGGTCTGGTTGAGACACAAACTCTGCATCAGAGAGACAGAGTGAAACAGTTAAACATTATCAGACAAGAAATGCCACTCATTTCATCTACTGTTGCTGCAGAGTCTCCATCTGGCCTGACGTCCATCGTCAAAACTTCAAACTTCAAAGACTGTAAATATCAGCATCACTTCCACAAGAAATAAATAGATATTTTAGTACAGAGGTCAGTTCTTCAGTCTGCTGTGTGTTCCTGCTTCCACCTAGTCAGCAGAATGGACTTGAACTCCAGAATCCTCAGGGGTCTCAGAGTTGAGACATGAACCAGCTCTACTTAAGTGATATCCTTTGAAGCTGCTGAGAAGGCGAAAGGTTTAAAGGTTCCGGTGAATCCTGGTCCAACAGATCAGGGTCCAGCGGAGGTTGTTGTTGGGTCACATCCAGATCATATTTGGCCCATATCAGAACAACCTGGCTGATCTAGGATCAGTGTTTAGTCTCTGTGTAATGTGATAGTCACTGTTCCTTTACCATAAATCAAGCCAACAATCTCTGGAGTAGCTGAAGTTGTCAGCTGGATTACTGACATAATGCTACGTTTACTGAGGCAAAGAGTGACAGTGATATGTCACATGGGGTCATAAGTCAAGTCATTGTGCTGTGAAAATCATTAATTCACATCCCAAAGCAGGTGCCATGTCGTCCTGATCCAGACCACAACAATCCTCCTCCAGTCAGTTCCTCCACAGCTGAAACTTCATCATCACGATCATGATCATTACCATCACCACCATGATCACTATCAAGGAGAGAGGTTTGAAATAATTAAGCTGTGGAGACTCATGGGTCCAGATCTGATTTAATCTGTTAGCCATGTTGTCTCAGCCCTGTCTGTATTTGGCTCTGGTCCCACACCTTCCACATTTTGCATGCTGATTGGTTAGTGAATGAGATGACAAGGCACTAGTGGATCATACGATTGGTTATTTCTCATTTTTGGATCCCACTGTTTGGGCAGTGGTTTATGTTTCTTGAGAACAGGCAGAGACTGTGAACAGAGGCAAAGGGTCTCCTGGTCCTGGTCCAATCACAGTGAGTGTTCATACATGGTGTCACACACCCAGTTTGGGATCAGGGGTCAGGGGTTAGATCAGGTGGATGAGGTGGGTCATTGCAGCAGAGGTAGGAGGAGAACAGACAGTGGTCCCTAAAACAACAACAAGAACTGGATCAGAGAATTGGGACTTGGACAAAAAATGGGTTTAATCCTGATGGACTGGATCCTGAACTACAGCTTAGATTGAGACCAGATACACTAACAGGATACAGAGTGAGAAACAACTTCATCAGTGGGAGGCTGCAGATATTTCTCTTGTGTTCAGGTCAACTCTGATACCCAATTCTGTCTCTCTGACATAGATTGAGATGAATATGACCCTGGTCTTATACTAGCACAGACTAACTGACCTGGCAGAGGTCAGGCCTCACTGGCACTGCTGTTCCTGTTCAACTCTCTGATGCCCTGCAGGATCCTCTTCATGTGGCCCACTTTCGTCACTCCTAGGTCCTAAGACACACACACAAACCATTAAACATAGGACAGGAAATAGACTGAGCTTTCATCAGTCCTCCACTCTGACATCCATGCAGTTAGTGATCTCTGCAGCGCTGAGTTAGCAGCGCCTGTAAGCCATTAGCAGCTAGCGGGATTTTACCTTCAGGTCCCTCCTCTCCAGGTGAATGAGCTCAGCTCCGCGGACGTCATGTCCAATAAAAATGTCTTTGTACTCAGTGAGACAGAGGAAGTCCAGCCACGCACCCACCTCCTCGGTCCCCCACTGGTTAACTGTGACACCAACGGGAAATGGTTCAGATAGACAAGAAACACCAAAGCATATAAATTGCCAGACATCTTGAGCAGTGATGATCCCAGAGAGAGAGAGAGTTAAGGGGAGAGACCTGGCAGTGAGTGAGTCGCACACATCTCCTTGTTCTTGTTGTTTTTATCTTTCTTAAACTTCGGTACAAGACGAAACTTGGCACTGCGACTGCGCTTCGAGAAGTCGGTGAGAGGACCCTGAGGAGAGGAAGACAGAGAGAGCGTGAGACAGGAAGCGAGATAAGACCCAGTAACAGCAACCAACCATAGCAGGCCAAATCCCTGTTTAACACACTGTGCAGCACTGGGAGAGCCAAGTTTTACCTCGTGGTCAGAGGGGTCGATGATAGGACACAACCACGGAACATCAGCCAACCGCCGGAGCTGCTGGGCCACAGAGTTCAGAGCAGCATTCAACTGCTCTTGCTGAGGAGGATCCAACTGCTGCAGACACAGAAACACCACAGTCAGCACTGGGACTGGGAATAGGCTCGAGACAGGGACAAGGAATAAACTACTGTAGAGGGAGAAATACTTTTCTGCCTAAATTGCACATTTAGAATGTACAATAGAGCACAGGGAATGAAGGTGGCAATTACCATGGACATCTTCCCAGCCAGGAGCAGCTCAGTCTCACTGAGCAAAGCTTTCACATTACTGACCATCTGAACCACCACACTGCAGCTGAAACCCTGAAAAGAGACAGACAAGACCTCCAGCCTCAGACGAAACAGGACAGTAAGGTTCAGTTTAAAAATAGAAAGGAGAGAAGAGAAAAGCAGAATAAAAAGAGAAACTGTTAAGGCAAGACTGGACATTAGAAATCATACTCTTGTATCTCATACCCCAGAGCTCTTGGAGTTGGCATAGACAATGTCCATGGCCTTTGAGCTGGCATTGACGGCATGAGCCAGTTCCTGTTCCATGCTGTGGTGAGACTGAGCGACCTCACGGATACTGAAATAATTAACATTTAAATTCAGATGATTATATCAACATGTGATCAAATGTGTCGAAACAGACTGAGACACTGTCTCTGCTTTTGGCAGAGATAGGTCCAAGACCAGACTGTCACTGATATATACATATATATATATATATTTCTATATAGACTATTTACATAAGTGTTTGAGTAAAAAGAACATTTTTGTTTTATTTTATAAACTGAAATTTGCAAATAAAAACATTGCATTTATTTGCATAAAAAATGCAAATGGTCAAAACAAAAAAGATGCAGTATCTACAGACCTAATATACTGCAAAGAAAACAACTTCACATGTCTTGGCATGCTTTCCACCAGTCTTTCACATTGCTGTTGGGTAACTTTATGCCCCACCTGGCACAGAAATTCAAGCAGCTCAGCTTTGTTTGATGGCTTGTGACTATCCATCTTCTCACTGATCATATTCCAGAAATTTTGAATGGGGTTCAGGTCTGGGGATTGGACTGGCCATGAAAGGGTCTTCGTCTGATGATCCTTCCTCCACACCTTGATTGACCTAGTTGTGTGGAATTGAGCATTGTCCTGCTAGAAAAACCAATCCTCTGAGTTGGGGACTACTATCAGAGCAAAAGGAAGCAAGCCTTCTTCCAGGATAACCTTGTACACGGCTTCATTCAGGTGTCCTCCCCAAAGACAAATCCAGATTCCAGCCTTGCTGAAACACCCCCGGATCATCACAAATCATCGCAGATCATCCACCAAATTTCACATTGGGTGTTTAACACTGTGGCTTGTAGGCCTCTCCAGGTCTCCGTCTAACCATTAAATGAGCAGTAGTAACACAACTCATAAGAGAAGCTCATGAGAACAGTGACCAGAACAGAACATGACAGAACAGAAACCTTGCTGTGTTGTGGTTGGACTCATCACCTGGGCCTGGTTGAGTTTTGAGCCCTCCAGGTTCCAAGCTCCATGGTGTCTAAGAAGGGGAAGGTGACTGACAAATTCTGATTCCTAATTTCAGGAACAGTCATTCTATCCATTACAGAGCTAAGTAAGTAGCTACGTAGCTTTCTCTGGAACTATCTGGGCTTTCCACGCAACCCCACCAGCGCGGCAACACCTTGCAGCTACTGTTCAGTTGAGTCGAGGAGTCCCTGGTGGCTACCACATAGGAAATCCTCTAGTACAGGGACTCCAGGGACACTAAAGTGTCAACAGCTGGCACTGCGGTCAAAAGAGGAAGAAGTGCAGAACAGAGAAGGCAGTTGAAGTGGCAGAGTCACGCCTGGGACAAAAGGCATTGGTGGGCACTGTGGCAATCAACAGAGCGGGTCTGTTCTACTTCCAAATGACCCAGGTCGGCAAAGCCCAGGGTAAGGAGAGACACCACCTTCTCCAGGAAGAGGTCCAAGCAGGTGTGGCGGAAGAGCGAGTGAGCAGGGCAGTAGAACTCCAGCAACAGGGAGTGTGGAACAGATGGGAGAGTACTCTGCAGAGCAGGATCACCTGGTAAACATCATGCAGATGGATTTTTGTCACGTCTGGTTCCTGGAGCAGGCAGTCTACAATTCCTTGCCAAGCCCAGCAAACCTCCATATTTGGGGAAAGAGCGAGACGCTTTCCTGCTTGCTTTGGTCGGAGAGAGGCTCATTAGAACACGTCCTCAGCAGTTGCCAAAAGGCTCTGTCAGATGGCTGCTATCAGTGGTAACATAATGCTTCAGACAGTTGCTAAGAGTTTAGAGTCAGCCATTAACAACAGCAAACACCACCAAACATCAAAGAAAGCAGTGACTTTCATCAAAACTGGAGAAAAAACCCAGACTCAGGCAAAATTAATAACAGGCCTCCTCCACACAGCCTCTGATTGGCAGCTGCAGGCTGACCTGGGAAAGTGGCTGACATTCCCACAGCCCATTACAACAACTTCACTCAAGCCCATAGAAGTTGGGAACATAAGCTGTAGAGGATTTGCAGGACATTCTTTCTGGAAGGTCCTCACTTCGTTGGGCATGTCAAGAACAGCCATTCAATCTGCCATTGAGGCTGCAGTAAAGAGGGCTGTTCATACTGTTGCTGAGTGGCATCCGAATAAGTTGAAGGTCATCCCAGGAAGTGTAGAGTAATTTTCACCCTTTTGCTGTTCTGTAGCTTTGCTGTGCTCAATGCTGCTTGATCTTGTTTTTATGAACTGCTGTCTTAGAAATTTGAATGATGGAAGCCACCTGATGCTCACTGTATCCTTCTGCCAGTAAAACAAGATTTGTACCCTTCTTTTCCTCACTCAAAACATTTCTTTTCAACTCTTTTGGCATACTCAATAGTTATTTTTTATTACAATTACTAGACCAGTTTTTGCCATTCTGCTAGTCCTACTGCAAAAGGATAGTGATGACTAAAGCAGTGGTTTTTATTCTTTTCCTTGTTAAACAAGATTTGGTTCAAGGGATCACCAAATTAGTACACAAACACACACACACACACACACACACACAGGGAATAACTCTGGGATTACCTGTGTATGAGCGCTCCTGCTGCTTGGCCAAACACCCTGACCAGTGAGGCCTCTTCCTCAGAGATAATCTCTGGCTGGAAGGCCAGGGCGGGCTGGGAAGGTTGAGGAGGGGGTGTCCGGGGAAATTCACACTTCTGCTTGTCCTCCCATGACTTCAGGGTACTCTCAAAAGCCTGAAGCACACAAGATTTATCTTGTGTTGCTTAGTTTTTGAGGAGTTGACTCAACTAGAGGTTTGCACTCATTATGCACATAGGAGTCGAAAAGCCTGAGACCCGAACCAAACATACACCTTAAGCTGTTAAACTCACTCGGTCTCTGGTCAGGGTCTGGGTTCTGTTCTTGTGTATGATCTGGATGTAACCTGGAGACTGGATCCACGCCTCCCCGTCCACCTGAACAGGGACACCTTCATCTCCCAGAATGGTGATCTTCACTGTCCGACACTAAGATAGAGATATGGAGGCAGAGACAGTCAGATTCCAGGATGGCCAGGGAGGCAGACAGACAGACATGAAGGTGGATGAATGGAGCAGACATGCACATACCTGTGCGATACGATGGTGCTGCAGATTGATGACTCGGGACACTGCCATCTGCATGCTGCCAAACACTGCCACCACCTCAAGGATTTTATCATCAAAGGACGGAGCAGTGAATGTCTGACAAAGGGAGAGGGAGAGACAAGTGAGGTCATTACATGGTCACTTGGTCACTTGACACTGCTAAATAAACAACAAACAGTGATGAAGGACGACAGGTAGAGGTCTCACATCATCCTCTTTGGTTCCTCCCCAGAAGTTGGTTCCTCCGGCGTAACTTGGGATGTTCAACACTGCAATGCCCTGAAGACTAGGAAGAGGGATTGGACGCCCATCACACTGTGAACATGGGTTAGGGTTAGGGTTAGACATGAAGGGTTGAACATGCCTTCAGTGGAAGTGGACAGACTACTTATTTGGATACCTTTTGTTGGGGGTCTTTTAATGTAGATGGATATACAATTCTTTAGACAAGTGTAATCAAAGTGTTTTTTCATGGTTCTTTTTTATGATGCCTGTGGAGACATATTTGTCATGTTGCATGTAGAGTTTGCTACCCACATATCAAGAAGGCTTACAAACTCAGGTTTTCTTGTAGACAATACAAATGTTGTTGACATAACTCAGGAGGAAAACCTAAAAATATTTCCACACTTGTGATTTCAGTGAAGCAGGAGGGGGCTCCATTTCCTTTATTTTGTCATCTACATCAGTTTCGCCATGGATTAGCTCTGCATGTTAGCAGATTGTCTGTTGTAGCTAAAAGGGGAAGGATTCCTGAACTGGATTTCTCTCCAGATATTTTCATAAAAAATAAATTCTGTTTTTTTTTTCTGTAGGAGAATCAACCTGAAACTTCCCAGTCCTTTGGAATATAAGAAGTGCCAAGAATTGTTGAGGTTATTCATAGTTATTGGTCTGAATTGCTCAGCAGTTGAGTCCATTAACTGCTCTTCATTCTGTTGCTCACCTCCAGTAAAACTCTTTGCTCCAGGTTCTTGTAGGTTCTGTGTAGGAGCTCTTTGGTTCCAAGAACTCCATACCACATCATATTCTTAGTACGACTCCTGAAAATATCAAAAACAAACAATGGGAGATTTATCCATTCATTAAAATCTGGTTGTTTCTTTATTGTTAGTATGAGGACGTGACAATTCTGTGGTTCCTTGTACCTGCACTTCTCAGGATGTTCATCTCTCTTGTTGTTAAAGTCCAAAGAGATTTTAGCATCCAGTCCAATACCAAAGTAGTTGTTCATGACACATTTCTCAGTGTAGCAGTCCCTACAGACACATACACAGACATCCACAGACACACAAAGATGTATGCATAAAAGACAAACTCTTTTGAGTGTGTGCTGCTCAATGCTCAACAACATTGTCAACAGTGATACAGTTCCTCTGTTGTTCAAACAACTTTGAAAAATAGATGAAAATATTATTTTCCAGTGTAGTGTTCTTTACAGCATCACATGATTCATGGCTCATTCAGTCTTGTATATATTACATATAATCTATTACTCTGATCCCTGATGGAGATGCCTTGATAAATGTAATAACCATTAATGGCTCATAACCAATGATTCAGATCAAACTTACATGTTATCAGGATCACAGTTGAAGGGGTCCGCATTCACCAGCAGCCGACTGATCACGGAGCTACTGGACAGAGATCCTGAGATACCGGCTCTGAGACCTGCAGACACACAAAACATCAGAAACTAATACTGCCTTCCATATCTCCCACTATAAACATACAATCCAACAGAAGCACTTATTAAACCTGCTCAGCTGTTTTGTCTTACAAACTAACAAACATAAATCACAACAGCAGTTGTTTCACTGTTTATCTGAAATGACACCAGTGTAGCATCAGAGCTAATCCAGTAGCTGCTCATGTTCTACCGACTGTGTGTGAACGCTACATAAGAAAATTTTTTTTACCTCAGAGCTTGTTACCTGGATAAAGGATCTTTGTGTTGAGCATGGGCATATTCTCCCTGCTTCCTGTCTGGACCGGAAGTGACACAGGGCTGCCTAGTGACAGGCTGCCTTTATTGATCAGCTTTTCACAGGGTGTCTTACTGACTGGAGAGACAAACAGACAGAGCCAATTGACAGCAATTATATTTATACTTGTTGATACATTATTGTTCAACTGATTTGTTGACTACCAGAAAATCAACCTGCAACTATTGTGATCCTTAAATTTTTTTAAAACCTAAAATCCCCAAATGTTTTTCCAGCTTATTCCAGTCAAATATCACATATACACTACCAGTCAAAAGTTTGGACACACTTTCTAATTCAAATCAATAGGAAAGTGTGTCCAAACTTTTGACTTTTGAGTGTATATGACATCACTGCCAACTGTGGGGACAGCCATCATCCATTTCTTTCTTTCTTTTTCTTTGACATTTATTTTCTATTTATGATTTTAATGTAACCTTATGTTTATCACCATGCTGTCCAATAAGTATAAAGTTCCAATATTGATCTTTAATCACATATGAATCTCATTATGCTTCTGCTGTTTTCGCTCCCTGATGGTGATGTTTTTAACCTCTACTCTGCTTGTTCTTGCAGGGCTTTCAATCAGATGGCGGCAATCGATTGGGGGAAAGCCTGATTCGGCCTACTGGATGACTGCAGATGCCAGCTTCCTCTTTGACTCATTCCTGGCTGCTGAGCTGCTATGTATTTGGTGTGAAGACCACTCTAAACTCTGTCTGTATAAATCTGCATAAGTTTCCCACCTCTGCATGCATTGCGGTGTTTGGCACTGTATGATGAGTGCAGAGACATCTTATCCTCCTCCAGATCCTCCTCCTCTTCCTCCTCCACCAGGCCATCCTCCTCCTCAGCCCGACTCAGGGAGAAAACCTGATGCTGTTGAGTCTGTGCATTTTGTTCATCCACAGCTGAGAACACATGACACATGTTTAAAGGCTCACTCTATAAAACAGTCTCAAATGTGAAGGTGTGTAAGTCTTTCAGACCTTTCTCTGTTTGTTCAATTATCTGTCTGATGGCTTTCTTCAGACTGTTGGCCCTTAGCATAAGCTGCTCTCTGGGCTTAAAGATGGCCGTTGCAGGTGTGGAAGTGGTGCTGGTACGTGGGCAAGTGGTGGAGCTGGTTGTGGTGTGAACATGGAGGGGTGTTAGGGGATGATGGACTGGAGGTGCCAGGGTGACTCCCTCGACCTCTTCCTGCTCCTCAGCAATGGTGGGGGGAGGCACTGTGGGGAGGACGGTGGAGGCCTGAGACTCCTCGTTCAAAGTCTTCAAAAGAGAGTCCAGTTTCTCCTTCAGGACGCCACACTGAGACAGACAAACATGCGTCAGACACTAAGACAAGACAAGTACAAACTGGACTCAATAGAAACTGGACTCTACCTTTTTGGCCATGGCCTCTGACTCCTCTGAACTCTCTGTGTTCTTCTCATAAGCTTTTCCAACACGAGCCACAAAGTCCTTTACTGTCTCACACAAAACCCTGAATACATGAATGAACACACACGCAGAGGACCATTGAAGGACTGGAGTTAACCTTTGTAACTTTTCGGAGAAGGGAAACAACAGCCAGTCATACTTAGCAGAGGAGATAACAACAGAGTGCTGGTCTGAGGTCAGGATTTTGGACAGGTGAGCAGCCACTGAGTCCTCATAAGTCAGGATCTGCTGAACCTGGATCAGAACACATAAGCAACAAAGTCAGTGCAGTAAAAATCTTCTTCCATTTTCCATAACCAGACTTTTCCCCTTCTGAAAGGTTTGATAAAATATCCTACAGCCAGACACTGTCTGAATCTCTGCTCATTAAGCAGAGAAAACCAGATCCATGTTAGAGCAGCTGAAGGATTGATCCAAAATCCCGGACAGACAGGTGTTTCTTCCTGTTACCTCAGAGTCGTCACTACAGTCCTCAGTGACAGTGGAGGCAGAGTGTTGCCGTGGAAACTTGGTCTCGTAAACCATGATGCTCCATCTGCAGGGGGAAGAAAGAAAAAAAGGGCACAGTGAGGCAAACCAAAAATAAAACATTTGGAACAGGTTCCGAGTCAGTCCCAGTTCTGACTGATGAGACTGCAAATCAGTTTGGTTCTTGTCTAAGTCACTCTCATTCTCACATTCGACCATTTTGCCTGCTTCAACATCAATTTCAGGACAAAATTTGTAACCAGATATATCCCACCACTAATAGGTGCCATAGTAACCAGATGATAAAAGCCATTCACACAACCTGTCAACCGTCATAATGTTATGGCTGATAATTTTATTAGTGTAGGTACAGATTACCCTGATGATCCATATGTTGTGGTGTCAGCATCACTTAGTCACAATCTCAGCACAGTTACGTCTGTTTTTTCTGTGTTGAGTTTCTATCACTTTCCTGACAGAGCCTATTCTTCTTTCATGTTTGACAACAGCCATTTTTTCAGTTTTATGTATGTTCATATCCACCAATCACATGCTTTCATAAGGAATAATTACCTGTCCTCTATGATATCATATTTCACCTGCATGTCATCATAATACCTGTCTAACATCTTGGTGCTGGCTCTTTCCAGTTTCTCCAGTATCTGAGGCAGCTGAGTGTCATCATCACAGGCTGAACCCCAGCCTAGAACTCGGGCCAAATCATTCCCAGTCCCTAGAGGAAGAACACCCAGCTGACACTGAAAGAGACACAACAAAATGATCTGTTTCATTTAATACGCTGCTGTGATATTATGTCACATTTCAAGTAATTGTGTGTGCATGCGTACCTGCTTATGCAGCATTAAGGCATCGATCTCTGAGAGAACCCACCCAACGCTGCCATCTCCTCCACATACCAGGATCCTGAATGTATCAAACTTCTGGAATAGTCGCAGCCTGAGAAAGAGATAGATGTCAGGATGCCAGGTGACTCATTAAACACACATTATTTTTTGCACGTGCATGTCTCTCACCCCAGGTGTGGTCCTCCGTTCATCAGGTCGAACACCTGAGCTGGATTCAGCAGCTGCTTGAAGCGTCTTAGGAACTTGACGCCCTGATTGTCTCCACTTTTAGAGTTGACAAACACCAAGAGAGGACTGGTACAGGATGGAGGACAAGAAGCCTTCCAGAAACCTGAGGACAGAAAGATCAAAGATCAGTGTCCACCTCGGTCAATGCTGTATTACTGCAGTAGAATCAGACGTCATTCAGAGCCCCACCATCAGAGTCAATGCTGTTCAGTGCAGTTGGAGGGATGACAGACACTTTACACTGTCCCAAAGGACACTTGGATGACAATTGCTCCTTACAGCTTGAGTGCACCTGCAGGACAAAGGGACAGCCTGAGAGATAAACCAAAACACATCCAGCAGCTGATTTATATGTGTATCACATTCCTCAGACCTCAGTCACCTAAATATGAAAATCTGATTCTTTGATTTTTGATAGAAATCAACCCAAATGTTTGACAGTTGGAAAGCAGAGTTTATTAAGCTGGTTCCCTGCCTGTCCCTGTCTTTCTCAGGGTGGTCAGTCTCTGTGCATCCCTGTCTGTAAGCTCACAGCTAAAACAGGACAATGTGAAATGAATACAGTAATGGAAAGTAACACAGACAACTTCATGTTTTATATTATAATCCTTCCAATCCCCTGAACTCAATCTAGGTTCACCAGCCCTTAACCTGTAGGTCAAGAAACAGGACTATGACTGAACCATGATGTGATTCTTTAATGTCTCTCACCATGGCTTTACACCAGAGACACCTCCAGTCCTGCAGACGGAGGACACTGCCACACGTTTTATCACAGACGTTACATTTGGCAGAGACTGGGAGATTACCCTCTAACCACTGATGAGGCATTGACACCTGAAAAGAGGGCAGAAATCAGGGATCAGAGGTCATATGGCAATATTTAACAACAGCTGAATGTCCCTGACAGTGTGTCCTCACCCCATCCTCGTCCTCGATGATGTCCCTCCCAATGGAAGCCAGTGTGGTCCATTTACAGTTGTTGGTAGCTCTGACTGCACAGCGTTTATGGGCTTTAAACTTGCACACTGTAATGCCATAAAATGGCAATATTAGATCTCACTCATGCCATTTTCCTCAGTCTAGTGGTGCATGGTGCAGTACTCATGAAATCTGGGAACCATTCATGAAACATTCCAGGGAGACTAGCACAGATTAGGGTCCAACTAGACTTTTCAGAGCCAGTACTTATAGCCCATAGCTATAGCCCAGCAGTTCAGACAGGTGGTATGGGTTCAGGTTTGCTTGCAAAATATTGCCTGGCTTTTGGCCTTGACATAAACTCAATTTGCATTGATTTTTGCATACATCTTATCCATATGGACCTTTATGGTTCCTCTCCTTTGTTTTTTTTTTTTTTTTTTTTTTTTTTTTTTAACTTATTTAATTTTTTATGTTTTTATTATTTTTATTTTATTTATTCTTTTTATTTATTTATTTTTTTTTTCTTTTCCTTGTTTACCCTCTATTCACCCTGTGGTAAAAGTGTTTTGAACTAACCCTGACATACTGTGTGGTACTTACATATTATGCACGTTATAGCTGCAAGTGACCATGGGGGTGGAACTTTGGGGTCTAACTGGAAGTTGGGACTCTGAGATGGAATTATATTGCTCTTGTTCTCTCTTTTGCCTCTTATGTTTTGAACATTTCTCTTTTCAGCACTTTTTATGTAATTTCTAGCGTATCAGTTGTACGACATAATGCTTGTATTATCCTTTGATCTGTCACTGCTTTAAAAAGAAACAATATTCAAAAAAAAGAAAACAAATGAAAAACCTGCTGTTCTGTGTCTGAGACATGCCCTGTGTCCCTGATGGCCATGTGTGTATGCATGCCCAAGAGTGTGTGTGCGAGTGTCTTTACCTTCACAAGACAGCCCGTGTGATGTCACTCCTGATAGAGCCTCCCTGCAGACGTTACAGTACGTTGGTCTGGCATGAGAACAAGCATACCAGTTGTGCATCCCACTGAAGTGGTCCATGCTGTACTGGGTGGACTTGAAGACACACAAACACACAATCAGAGTGGTACTAGGGCCTTTAAAGCTGGTCATAATGGTAACACACGCACACCTCATAATTCTGTCTGTTCTGGACACTGCGCAGTGCTGCCATCCACTCTTCCATCTCCTTCCTGTTGTCTGCACACAGAATCAGACGTCTGCAGGGGGTGATAACCTATGAGCGCATCCACATACATACAAGACACAAGTATGCAGACAGAAAAGAAGTAGATTAATCATCAATATTCACTCCTTGTGTTGTCGGTATTATAATAGTTCTGATGAGTGTTGGGGAGTGTGTGAGTGTGTGTCTGTATATTGGGAAGGTTTCTTTGACGTGAATTTCCACTTCCTATGCAGCTGCTCTCCACCTTCTGTTCCCACAGTGACAGAAATAGACCCACTCCCACACACACACACATACACATGCCCATCACAAACACACAAATGTCTCTATTTCCTATGGACACATAGGTACTTTAATGTCTGCACTGAAATTCAGCATGTTAAGTTGAACAGTGTCCTTCTTTAATGTGGTAGCAGTTTGTCTGCTTGACAAACTGAGGGAAATATAAGTACTTCATAAACATCTAGTACAACTATTAAACAGTGCATATTTCAGGGATATCGAAGATTCTGGACCAGGTCCTGATTGAACCATTCACTGTAAAGACATTTCTGATGCTGGGTCAGATTCAATGACAGATTCAAATGAGGATTGGATCAACCAATTCAGCTGTGTGTTCATGCAGTAAAATAAAATGTTACATGAACAATGTTCCTGCAGCTGACTGCCATAATAAAAAACACTATGATAACTTCCTTTGATGCAGGTTATACAGCCCAGAGCAGAGCAGAGTGTCTGAGACTAAATGAGGCGTAAGTCGCATCAGGAGGCATTTGATTGGTTCACATTGGTCCTGTAGCAGGCCAAACAGTCAGACAGAGCGTTTGGTTTGGGCCCACAGACCTGGTTTCACCATCATGGAACCTGTCTGAGATAAAGAGACAGAGACACTGAGACAGGTCTTAGATCTCTATGACGTTCTGATCATGGTTTCTGACTCCAGGCCTAGAATATATGGATTATATGACTTTGTGTTTTAACTTGAGGGACAAGATAGGCTTGAAATAGACTTGAGGTCATTTAGTTGAATACCCTCAAGTCTGGGCAGTTTTTTTGCAGAGGTTCCCTCATTGCTTCTATTGCGTGTTGTGTAACATCTAATTTGCTGAAGGCAGAGCAGAGAGAAACTAATCAGTGAAACATTTGCTCTGTTTAATCTCAAAACTGAGGACAGAGTATCTAGTACTTTATGTGTTTTTGGACAGAGTTAAGGAGGCATCAGCTTTCGCCTGCAGTCCCAAACACATTAAACAAACACACACCAGCTGAACTGGCATGACTGAAAATGATGAGCGAATATTAAAAGACATTAAACATTCACTATAACACACAATGACACAACAATACAGTTAGCACATAAGCACACACACACACACACACACACACACACACACACAGTTATTGTGTTTTTCTGTTCTGACTCAACTGACTGCCCTGTAACTATCTCAGGTCCTTGTATTCAGTCATATGTCATATATGTGGCTCTTCTCAAGTATCTGCAAAGATCCATCCAATCAATCAGTGGTTGGGCACAAAATCTTCTGCAACTATTTTAAGAATACATTAACCGGGTTAGGGTTAGGGTTAGGCTTTTCCAAGCAGAAAAAAAGCAAATATATCTGAGTCTGAGTTTTACATGTTGAGTTAGTCTGTGACAAACCAAATAAACCAACAGAATATGCAGCCTGCTGACAGCAAATGATGAAACTGATATTACAGTTCCAAACAGACAAACATCAGTGATCATGTCTGGTTATTAAGTCAATCAACACCAGCCAATCAGGATGAAGAGATTTAAGCAGCCACCGAGGAAGGACGGACCACAGTCCCTCCTTCCACACACTGTCTGCAGGGGTGGACATTTAATATCAAAACCTCCTGAACTGCAGAAACTCCAGCTTCAGATCAGATTAATTTAAAATATGACTCAAACAATCAGTTATTGTCTACACTGTTTGCTATTGTTGATAAACTGAAATACCCTCCAAAACAGGTAAGCACAGAACTCCTCTTCTCTGAGAAAACATCAAAGCCGTAAGACTAAACATTATTGCAACACAGTCAAACAAAGCAACTAAACTGTGTCTAAAACCTGGGAATAACTCAACTATGATTTCACAATTAATAACATTGTTTAAAAAATCCTAAAAGAAACAGTTCAGCATTGAAATTAACAACATGCACTCTGGACATAATTCCATCTTGCTTTTTAAAAACAATTCTTAGCTCAGTAGAAAATTGATCTCCTACAAATGGTAAATATCTTACTGGAATCAGACATTTTTCCTAAGTCACTAAAGATAGCTGCCACTCTTAAATCTAGAGTCATCTAGAGTCCTCAAAAAAGAGGACTCTAGATGACTCTATGATGAACTACTATAGACATGCCTCAAACCGCTCTTTTAATATTCAAGATTATTGAGAAAGTTGTGTTCAATCAGCTCAAGAACTTAAACAAAAGCAATAATCTTGATAAATTTCAATCAGGCTTCTGACCTCACCACAGCATTCACACAAGCGATATAAGGCTATAACAGTCCTAGTTTTACTAGAGCTCAGTGCTGCATTTGACACTGTAGACCACAGACTCCTGCTGCAACGACTGGAAAATTGGGTTGGAGTTTCTGGAGTGGTCCTTAATTGGTTCAGATCTAATTTAGAAGGCCGGAGTTATTTTGTTACTATTGGCAGCTATGAATCTGAATGAGTGGCTATGACTTGTGGAATCCCCAAGGGGTCAGTTCTTGGACCCCTTATGTTCAATCTGTATTTGCGCCATCTGTGTCAAATGTTACATTTTAATATCATTTATCACAGTTATGCAGATGGCATATAACCTTATGTTATTCTGTCACCAGATGACTGCCACCCACAAGACTCACTGTGTCACTGTCTGGAGCTAATAAACAACTGGATGAGCCTGAATTTTCTTCAATTAAATAAGGATAAAACTGTGATTATTCTGTTCGGTAAGTTTGTAACCACAGTGTGTTCATTTATTCAGATCTGACTTTCAATAGCCACATCAAAGTATTCATCAAGCCAGCTTTTTACCAAATCAAAAACGTCAACAGAATTATAAGTTTGGTCACCCCTAAACAAGGAGAAGCTCATCTATGCCTTCATCTCCAGTAGACTCAATACTGTAACGGTTTTCTGACTGGACTCCCCAAAAGGAGCATTGATCAGCTGCAGCTCATCCAGAATGCTGCTGCCAGTTTTAAGCAGAACAAAGAGATCATTACACCAGTTTTATACTGGCTTCCAGTTAGTCATAGAATAGGTTTTAAAACCCTGCTACTAGTTTACAAATCACAGAACGGTTTCAGAATACATATTTGATATGTTTGGATAATATAAACCTAGCAGGACTCTTTGATCCATGGACTCAGTTCTGCTAGTCCAGACCAGAGTGCTGGTAAAACACAGAGAGGCAACATTTAGCTTTTATGCTGAAAACAAGTGGAATAAATGGCCAGTGGAGGCACCAAATGTTGATACTTTAAATCCAGGTTAAAAACATTTCTTTTCTCCTTACCCTTTAATTTAATTATTTTAGGATTGTATTTACTTTGATTTTATGCATGTCACTGCTCTTACTTTTCTTTGTATGTTCTCTGTATGTTTGTAAAGCAAATTGAATTGCCTTTGTGTATGAAATGCACTATATAAATAAACTTGTCTTGCCTTGCCTGACATAAAGTAATTCCACCAACCTTTAACCTTCTGACTGCCATGATTGGGGTTAGGGATGATCGTTTGTCTTACCGTGAGTGTCTGAAGTTTGACTCTAGCCCAAATACAGAGATCTGTCAATTCTCACAACAGCTCTGGACCGTTACCACTAATCGCAAACAATCCACTTTAAAACCCAGTCAAACACATAGAGTCCAAGTAAGGGTCCTGATCCCTAAAAAAACAGGTTCTGGTCTTCATTCTGATGTGATGGTATATAGCTCATCTACTGTTCGGTTACAGCCTCTCCCTCTTTCTGCATTCTAGCCCCTCCTACATCCACTCCATACGACACTCTGCGTTGTTGTCATGTCCATCCCCCCTCCCCCTGTGCGGATCAGGGTGGGTGGGGGTAGGGTCATGAGACCAACAGAGAAGAAGAAGATAAAGGAGAAAATTACGTTCTGAGAGAATGTCCTCTTAAACGCACGCATAAACACACACATACACGCGTGCATGCACAAACACACACACACACACATGCACCCGCACACACACAGCCCCACCCAACTGTTAAACAGCTCCCAGTTACTATAAATATACAAGGCAACTATGGAGAATCACTGACAGGAAGTGACACATTTTTCCAAATAAGACACTCTGGAGGAAACACTGATGTTCCATGTGAGTTTCTACTGTTGAAATGTTTAATCCAACGACCACAGATGAGTCTGAGTCCACAACCAACTAAAGCTTCAGACTGTTGGCCCAGTGATCGAGGTACAGCAACTATCTGCCGGACAACTGACTGGTTCCTCTGACAGTAATACAGAGAAAATGAAGAAACAGTACATAATCACAGTGATGAAGTCTGACACAAAGAGCCTTTTACATGGACCTCACTGATCAGAAACACATTGAGTTGAACTGTTGTGGGTCAAATGCAAAGACACACACTGTCAAACAATTGACAGCATTTTCCCATAAAGTACCATTTTACATACATAAGTACAATGGCCAACACAAACTGAGGCTATTCTGATCATCAGCAAGTCTTTGCATTGTCTACTGTTCTTCATAACCTGAAACAACAAGCCCTTTATCAGAGACTGGTTGCTCTGACAGTAATACAGGGAAAATTAAATGAAGCAGTTCAGATCTTTTCTGCTTTAGGCTAAGCTGGACTCACAGTGAAACTGTTGTTGATGTTCTTGGTGCTGGACTCGGCAACGCTGGCATCGGTCAGATCCACTTCATCAAAGATTATTGACTGGAGACAGAAACAAGAAACAGACAGCTCTGAGCTGAAGACTGAACCCACATCAGACTATAAACCACCACAACACATAACAGGCACTATTTGAATCTATCAATTCAACGGTAATTGTACTTCCATCATTCTTTACAGCTTGTTGTATGTATTATAGGTACAACAGTTAGTTGACTAATTAACTGTAATAACTCGGATAAAGAACTTTTGGTATTCAACTTAAGATACTTTTGTGTGTAACTGACCAACCAATTAGCTTACAATAATTAGAGATAACCACAGTGCCACACCATTCTGCCTTGTTCTGCTTGCTCGGGGCCACTGCTCTGACTAAACAGGTATTGGACCAGCCGCACCTGTCCTCTATGTTCTACCTGAGTAGCATACTGAGGGCTGTCACCTTGGCAGTCTGAGCGTAATATAGAGTCCGTCCCCTCAATTTGAAGTATCGTCTCTTCCAGCGCTGGAACGAGTTGGTCTGCTTCATTAGGTTTCCCTCCTTCAACACAGTCTGAGAGGTAAAGAGGATTCACTTTTTTAACCAGGAATATAAGGTGTATAACCAACAGGAACTAGTTTATATCCAACAGAAACCAGTTCATTATTATTATTCTCGCTGTTGAGTCCATATTTAAAACTATGGTTTCATTGGGAGAAGTACATTCCTTGGGGAATCCTGATCGCTTGCATACCAAGCGGGTATACTTACCACTAAACTAACGAGGCATGTATGAAATCAGCAGATAATCATCACTAAAGATGGAAGCTCCAAATCACTGCTGGCTGTGTTTTCATGTACAGAAATCATGCATTGGGTGTTATGAATTAATCAAAAGTGGCTCTAATGTATCTAGAGATAACACCTTTCAAATCTGAGCAGCTTGAGCCATATTGGGATCTACATTAAAATTAGAATTTATTTATACAATGTCAATAAAAAACTAATGTCAAATCCATGCAGCGCTTTGACAGAGGAATCTGTTTGACAGAATTAGAGCAGAAAAAGTATCAGGTGGTAACTAAATTGCAGTTTTCTTCAAACCGTTTCCTGGAAGGAGCCGAACGCCGAGTGTATAACAGTCCTGTGATGAAGTCTTAAACAAAGAGCCATTCACAGATTCCCAGCTCCTGCGACCTCCCTGATCAGAAACACATTGAATTGAACTGTTGCGGGTCAAACACTATCACATAAAATATCTCATATTGATGCCAGTATTTAAAAGTATATCTAACTAATTTACAAGTGAACAGAAGTCCCTATTTAAATGAATACAGTTAATGGTTTTAAGTTTCAACCTGGTTTTCCACTGAAATCAAACGAATAAGACAAATGTGATAACTCAACTTTAACATACCCATTTAGTATTCATCTAACAGCTGCTTACGGGAACATGGTGTTAAATTTTCCAGACGACAAATTTGAGTCTGTCCCCACTCTGAGTTTCCTGCTCTCTTGAGTGTTTGACTGTGATAACCCCAAACAACAGCTTTAAATAGAAACTTAGTGGCTTGGAGCCAGAGTCCCTTCCTGCAACTCTGTATGTCCACATCAGTGTGAACCAGCTAATGCTGTTGCTTTCAGGGCCAGACAGAAATACCAACATCGCTCTACAATAACACTGGAACTGTTGACTGTGCTGAAGATGATTTTGTGTTACTGTATTTATTAAAATTTGAGGAGGAGGGGTATTTATAGGGGAAATGTGAGAAATTAACCAATAAATTACAAATAATAATAAAATGATGGAATAAAGGAAAACCATTTTTTTATTGTTGAGACATTCATGTAACTAATGGCTATTTACAGGACTACTGATCTTGGTTTCGTTATTAAAACAGATTTTTTTCATTTAACTAATAAGCTGATCAATAGATACTCAATGCTATTTTAACACTTGATTAATCTCAAATCCCTCATCACATGCAGATGACATATTCCAGCCTCAAATGAAGGAGTCTCATGTGATCAAATCATAAAAGTCACATCTCAACATTCTGCTACTTTGCAAAGAGACTTTGACTTTGAGACCTCTTTGCTGCACCTAAGATAATCTATTCATCAAATGATAATAGCAGAATGTAGTAAAACAAGGCGCTAACAGGCAGTTGACTCAGTTGGGCAACCCATGGTAGAGGTGAGCTTTCTTTCATTGAGTGAATTCAATGTGAATTAAATTCTCTCAGGTCCACTCAAAGCTTGTTCGTTTCGTAGCCGTTACACCAGAATGTAAGAGTTTTCCCTTTTTCTGGGGGGTAGTTGGTCTCAGCAGGTTTATGAATTGGATGGGTGGGCTAGATTTAATCCCAGTTAACTGTGGGTGGGCACAAAGCAGGACTCCATCAAAATATACACAAACAAACAAACAAACATCTGTGTGTTTGGACTCAGGGAAGCATCTGAGGCAACTCACAGAGAGATCCCCAGTTTCATACGCAATGCTAACTGTTGGACCACCGTGTATGTATCATTGGGATACTGATTAACAACGACAATAATCTTTCGTTGCAGTGATGATTATAAAAATGTTTGATTTGTTGATTGTTTTGTGTTCTTGTTCTGTCACTCCAGATTTCATTAAAGTGAGGTGGAAATACCCCCTTTCAGTGTTAGTCTGTATGTACATTTTACTGTTAACCCAACAATCTGTTGTAACCGTAAAGTCAGCACAGCTCAGTTTACTACTTTTTTCTTTTCTTTTCTTTTTTTTTTTTTTTTTTTTTAGCTCTGTTGACTACCGGCCCAGGTACCAACGCCTGTTGCCTGTCAGAGACACGTCATTCAACTCCGCCACGGTCGCGCTTTTTACCAATAGTTTGCTATAATAGATGGATAACGGTTTAATGTCATGTTGTTACGAACAAACCGTGACACACAAAACCAACACTGAGCTTTTCACGTCTCTCTACTCGACCCGACCTGTTTACTGGCGTCACCCGCGGACGTAGGCCCCTCTAACGGTCGCCGGCGGTGGGAAATAATGGGGCTTTTCTTCGGGCCCAAGACCCTCAGATTTGCGGGACTCAGCCTGGTTCGCCAAGCTTCTAATGGCCCCTATCTTCCGTCTTCCGTCAAATCTTTCTTTCTTGTCCGTAATTCATTTATTAAGCATGCCCAGGTCCGAAACCAAAGGCCCGAGCCCACCTCAGACCGCGGACTTATCCTGGCTCCGATTTATCAAGTTAGCCTGGAGCTACGGGGATAAACCCGGAACGTTCAACATTGAATAACGATTCGTCCGTATGATTCAGCCTGAATATCAGTTTTAATTAACAGTTCGGAAATGCTAATTCATTATATAATGTAATTTACCGGCAGCAGGAACGGAACAGCTTTGGCATTACTCCCAAATGATCATATAAAGGATGGAAGCAAAGCCCCGCTGAAGTTGCCCCCGATTTGAAATTACTCTACTCATCAGAAACTAAACACAAGCTCCAGACCAGGATGAAAGAAGTTCAACGTTAAATAACGTCCACTGTTGAATTCGGAATAATCCACGGCCACCAAGACGCGGGAATTTCAATTAAATGGCCCTGACATTAAATGCTTTCGACCACCATCGTCCCTTCCTGCCAAAGTGTCGGAAGGTTAATAAAGGAGCAATAGTCACTGCAGAGAAGAAGGTATCTGCTAAAACAGCGGCAACACACCGGTTACACTTCATATTAGCCTGCTCGGCCGATGAAGAAATATGAAACTGTGAGGTTACAGCGCCGTTTGCACCGTCCTGTCCGCGGCACAGGTCGGTGTGGCTGCGGGCTATGCACGGCCCAGTACCACAGAATGGACCCAACTCACACAGCGGCCAATGTGCGTGAATGGACGGCGGGATTTCACCGCCTCTCTACCTTGCTGCGGATCTGGCCGGACGTGGAAACTTTTCGGATGAGTTTCTGCGGGGTTCCAGGCTCCTGCTCCGGTTCGCTGTCCGATGACTCCTCTAGGCACCGGGCCGCGACGGACTCCGGTCCTCCAGCCACCGCCATCCTGCCATCAGAACTCCGAGGTAGGACCAGTGGGGGAGCGCCCTCCAGCGCCGGACACCAGGCAGCGCAGAGGGCGTTCTGTGCCGCTGACTGACCTCTGGTGGTCACGGCATCACCCTTCAACAAAGACACGAAAATTTGAATAAAACAAAAATCACGATGCATTTATGAAACATTCATTCACTTATTAATTCATCTCCTAGCGCTTATTAGTTACTGGCTGGGGTACACTCTGGACAGGTCACCAGTCCATTACAGGGCCAACACACAGAGACAGACAGAGACCAACAACCCATCACACTCACTCACTCAGACATACTGCAATTTATAGTCACCAATTAACCCAAATATGATGTCTTTGGACGGTGGGAGGAAACAGACGCAGACATGAGGAGAACATGCAAACTCCACACAGAAAGGCCCCAGGCCGGAAACCAAACCCATGACCTTTTTGTTGTGAGGCAACAACACCAACTAATAAGCCACCGTGCTGCTCATTTATGAAACAATATACAGTGTCTACCTGGGTTCTCTGACTCTACACTGGCCACAGTTGTGAGGGGTCTTTTGTCCCCAGGTGTCGATCTTCTGATAGAGAAGTGTTTTGAGTGTACCACACCCTCGCCCGATGTCATCTGGGACTCAGCCCTATGGTGAGCCTCCACAGAGAAGCAGTGAATAGATGTTTCTAGAAGAGGATCACATATCATATATGTCAATGTTGTCCCTGTCAGTCAGTCTTTTAGTTGTTTCCTTTGTGCGGTTGTGGCAGGGTTGTAAAAAAAGAAAAGTGATGAAGTTCGTTAAAATTGGTTTGTTTGTTCTTTGGATGCTTTTTTTGATTGGCCAGCAAGTTGTAGTGCTGCTATCTATGTTATTTATTTTGACAGCGGGTGGTTGCCTAGCAACCACAGTATGTCTGCTCGTCCCCTTCTCCGTTTGACAGCTGTATGTGTGGGGCAGGAGTGAGCTCATAATCATTTGTGTGTGTGACCATCCTCCTGTTATGCTGTCTTCTTCAGCTGTGTGTGTGGCTACCATCAAACACTGTGAACCTGATCTGCGTGGTGTTGTCTATACTGGACCCAAGACAAACAAGAGGGTTACACTGTTTTAAACACATGTTGCTTGTGTCTTGTTCCACAAATTTAGTCTTGGGATTTTTTGTTGTGGGGTTTTATCTTATGGTGATTGTAGGGGCTCTGATACTGAATTCAGTATTATGTCTAGGTTTAATGGCAGAAAGGTGTAATTGGGACCACAGGCTTTGATCTCAGTCTATTTTTTTATTTTGGTTATCATGCCTCATTGATTCCACTTCAATGTGCCGAATATCACCTTAACTGTTCAGTCTATGTTCTGCTGTCCTTTGTGTGTAAACAGAAACTTTTTTATTTAAATCCTGATCATGGATTTGACCTTGTACGTCCAATAAGATGTGAATTCTACACATTCAGACTGTGAAGTAGTGAACGGCCAAAGGGTCTCAAAGAGACTCAGATGGCCCCAGGGCTTTTCACAGGAGTCTCAGATGTGAAGTGAAGACAGGATGTTGCTGGAGGATGATGAAGAGGAGGGAGTAGGTTAAATCTCTTGGGAGAACTGCCCTGTTGCAGAAAGTGTTCAGAAAAGAGGTCAGAAGGTGGGGTGTATGTTTCCAGGTTGGTTCCTGTTTACTGGTATCCAGTTTCACTGCCAGAAACCAGAGGAGGTGATACACAAACACATACACATACCTGCTTTGACGCACTGAAGGTACATCTTAATATCTTTTATCTTATGTAACAGAGGTGTGTTCTGACTACTGTAATGGCCAACTCACAGCAGACAGAGGAAGTAGAGTATGAGAGGAAGAGGAGTGTCAAAAAGCCTCATATATGAATGTGTTCCTCATTGGGTCAGTCTTATCACTAACTTGGGTGGAGTCCTGCAGTGACCAATTTCAGTAATCACTGATGCTGTTGGTACTTTCTGATCACCTCTGTGCAGTTTCAACTGCATAATCAACTAATGTCTGAGCTGCTCCTGATATGCTAGAAATGCTGAGGTGAATTTGAGGGTGTGAGATTTAGTTTAAGTCACATTGACCTACACATACACCTGTTAAAGGCTCCTAGTCTCTATAAATATAAATCATAGTCAACTCACTGACAGGAAGTGACATAGTTTTCCAAGAAGACACTCAGGAGGTAATGGTGACGTTCTAATGTGAGTTTAGGTTTTAATAGCAGTTTGTGCTGTTCCCCAACAACAAGAAGGTTGCAGGTTCAGTTGGTACAGCCTGGAGCTTTTCAGTGCGGAGTTTCTATGCTCTTTCCATGCTTGCGTGGGTTTTCTCTTGGTATGCTGGTTTCCTCCCACCACCAACAAAAGACATCATGTTTGGGTTAATTGGTGACTCCAAATTGTCTGTAGGTCCGACTGTGAGTGTGAGTGGTTGTTAGTCTCTGTCTGTCTCTGTATGTTGGCCCTGTGATGGACTGGTGACCTGTCCAGGATGTACCCCACCCTCGCCCAATATGAGCTGGGATTGGCTCCAGCACCCCCTGTGACCCAGAAACCCAGTAGAAGATGAATGAATGAATGTCAGGGATCTGCTAGTTTTCTATAATAACTCTATAAAGAGTTTGTGCCTTAATTTAACTCTGTTATGATTTGGCCCTGTATAAATAAATTTTATTTGATCTTATGTGAGTGAGTCTGAGACAGGATTGGCTGCAGCAGCCCCTGTGACCTAGGAAAGGATAAGTGGTAGAAGATGAAGAGTGTAAGAAGAGTGTATGACAGAATCAAGCTTGAACATGTCCACAGTTCCTCTAAACCTGAAACAACAAGCCCTTTATCACACACTGTTTGCGATGACAGCAACTGTTTTCTGTTTTGGGCTGAGCTGGGCTCACAGTGAAACTGTGACAGTTGATTAATTGACTGAATAATCGATGAACAAAAAAAAAAAAATAAATTCAGACATAAGACATAAAAGTTCTGACAAAGACACAAAAGTCGCACTGACACTGAAGCAAGCACCTTTCTCAATTGATTCAGGCTCCATCTCTTATTCCTTTTCAGCCTTGGGATGTGAGGTCTGTTCCTAACTGCAGGTCTGAGTTCAAATACTCAGGTGGATTGCCTAACTCAGGTGACCTATATGACCACATCACTCCAAGCGTGACACACATAAGTCCTCCCACCCTATTTCCCAGGACTCTGCACTAATTAAGTTGCTCCTATAGACTCTTTCTCTGTGCAGGTGATTTTCTGGATTCACAGGACTCAGGTTATTAAACTTGAAAAGCATTGACTGATACTGACACTGGATTTAATTTAATCACTGTCCATCTATGCCCACTAACCATTGCGAGGTGACCAAAGTAGATGGACAGTGATTAAATTAAATTCAGTGTCAGTAATCAGTCTGTTGCACCTGTTGAATCTAGCGCTAGGTGCAACAGACTGATATTCACAGACTCCCAGACTCCTATCCAGAACCAGAATAAGATGTAAATTCAGAGGTGCACATCCAGACTCAAAGTCATATAAACACTCTGATTTGTATCTTGTCTCAGACTCACTCTCAGTCACCAGTCCATCTCAGGGTCAACAGACAAAAATGAACAACCACTGACACTCACACGCAGACCTACGGACAATTCAGAGTCCCCAGTTAATCTAAACATGATGTCTTTGGATGGTGGGAGGAAACCCACACAAGCACGGTGAGAACATCCAAACACTGCACAAGAATTCCCCCAGACCCGGGAACCAAACCCACAACCTCCTTGTTGTTTGGTAACAGAGTAACAACTATGCTGCTATGCTGCCTCAGTTGGTGACATTGGCAAAAACCTTTTTTAAGAGGCAGAAACCAGAACCGGACTTAGGGAGGGCAGCTGCCTTGACTGGTTGGGTTGAGAGAGACAGAGTGAGTCGGTGAGATAGAGCATACAGGAGGGAGGGATGGAAAGAGAATGAGAGCTGGAGAAAAGGATGCAACAATAAATGTAAAGAAAACATAAGTAATGATTAAAGCCTAATATGACTAAATGTGCACTTTTAATGATTTGCAGTGCGTTTTTAGGAGAAAAAGTAACAATGGGAAATGATTGTTCTGTAAACCACAGAACAAAACAGTCTGGACCGAGATTAACTGGATTCATGGATGAAAACAGTGGCTGAAAAGGAGTTTAGCACTGACTGGTGAGGTTAAGTCAATCGTTCAGACCGAAAGGTTTCCAAAGGAGCTTTAAGGACTTGGATTCGATTCAGGGACTAGGGGAGAGAGTGTAGTGTAGAGCAGTGAAGTGATGCGGTCTTTTGGGACGATTGAAGACCAAACTACTGCTGGATTTTGGACCATCTGTGAGATTGAACAAAACAGAAGATCTGCCACAGCCAAAGTGAGAGATAACCAAGAGCTGGACCAGGGTCTGGGTGAAGGTCGGATTCAGGTCAGAAGTGATTCTCCTGATGTTGTATAGAGCAAAAAGGCATGATGCATGCAACATACCTAGAGAAGATAATTGGTGATTGAAAATGGCAACATGTTTCCTTTTGACCTCAGGGATAATGTTGATGTTGGTATCGTGGTGATGATATTGTTTGGCAGAGAGGACTAGGCGTTTTGGAGACTGTTGATCTGTTGCAAATCAATGGAAATCAAAAAAGACTGGTATCCTGACTCAGACTACACTTTTCATGGAGAAAAGTGTATGTGCTCATACATTGTGATGTGACACCTATGTGTATTATTATTATAATGAGGTCAAAATGTGCATTCAAAACAACACAGAAACACAGGCCTAGTTCTCACTCAACAAAGACACAAAGCCCGTGACTGTGTGGGAGGGGCAGTAAGTGCTGAGGTGGGCGGGGTCCAGGTTTTTTATTAGCAAGTGTGAGTCTGACAAGTGAGATCCCAGATGTCAGTCTAATTGAAGGATCTAACAGTCGGTGAGTAACTGAGAGTTGACATATCTCATGATCATGAAATTACAAATCTGTGAAATGTGGAGAAATTAAATTGGGAATATGAAAAAGCAACAAATAGAAAAAAAACAAGTGAATATATAAATAATAGATTTAAATTAAATTACACATTTAGTATTTTGCCTTTATTTAAACAATATCAACAGCATCTTGAGTGTGATATTGCTTTTATACAAAAATTCTACGAGCGCATGTTCTTAGTTAACAGTAATGAGTGATAAGAGATTGTGATTTGT